>NC_022009.1:51346044-51369480 GCF_000317375.1 Microtus ochrogaster
CCAAGCATGATCCACATCCCTTCCTGGCCCTGCCACCCTCAGGACCAGTATTGTGGTCTCCCTCTTTCTCTTGCCAGGGCTGCAGCACTGTGTCTCAGGTCAATTCTCTGTGCTTCTAGTCAGGACTATATCTTTGCAGTGTTCTCCAATGAGACCATGAATGTAGATAGGGCTGGCCCTCACCTACTTGAGGAACAGGCTCCCTGCTTCTGAACCTAATTCTCAGTATCTGAATATTTCCACATTCCTCTTACCATGTCAAGAACAAGCTTGTCTTACAATTTATAGATGGCATGCCTGCTGAGCTGTATAGAGAACGTTGGAAGATAGGAAGGAAGAATTTTACAGACTACAGGAACAAATCTAGGGGTGGCAGACCCCCCATCTCTCTCCTGCTGAGGGCCCATAGCATGCTGTGTTTCTCGCTGTCATACCACTGTGTGTCACTCCCTCATCTCTTTCCATTTTGAGTGATGCGGTGTGGTATGTCTAATGACAAGAAGAACAAATTCTTGATGAGGTCACCTTGAGCCTGCATTATGTCTGACTGCTGTTTTCCATAGAAATTATTTGTGAAAGCATGTCACGTGCTCAGAATCATGTCTGTCTTCTTCCCAGTGCATGCACTGATGGACAAATAAGTTCTGACTTGCCAGACAGGAACCATGTGGCCTGACCTCTCTAGTTAGGCAACAAATTGTCCTGTGAAGAAGCAGCTTCTGTTTCCATGGTAAAGGAGACAGGACAGAATGGGTGCACTGCCTGCTGCAGAGCATACCAAGTGTTTAAACACAAATAGAGGTCCAGGCACCTCACAGTAAAGGGAGGGCTTCAGGAGGGCTTGCCCTGTTGTCAGAGTCACGGGGAGGGTTGCTGTGAAAGGCTGAAAGAGTGGTTGATTCAAAAGGAAACAGTAAGGACATAGGTGGATGGTAGACTTGAAAACGTAAGAGCAGTGTTCTCCTTGCTTCACCTCATAGCCTTGGAGGTGGGATCCAGAGTCCAAAATCTACATGTACTTAAAGCTGTGAGCACACTGTCCGTGTGTGAACTGTACGTCCTCCATACTGAGCATCTAAAAGTGCTATGCAATTAGCAGGTATATTTCATAGTTTAAGGAGCAATGACAAAGATGACTGCATTTTTTTTTTCCACAGGCAGTTTGTTCTAATAATTTTTTACTTTTTCCACTTTTAAGTGTGTATCCATGCTTTTGCATTGTTTGAGTGCACATGTATGGGTATGAATGTACATGAATTCCCTAGGTTGAGGCCCTTTAATCTTATTCACTGAAGCCATGTCTTTCAAACCCAGAGCTTACTGATCTGGCTAGTCCCATGAGCCAGCTAGCTCTGGGGACCCCTTGTCTCTGTATTCTGGGGCTGGAATTATCAGTAGTCTACCACAGCCACCCAGAATTTCGAGTTCAGGGAGCTGAGCTCTGGTCCTTGCTTTTGCAAGCACTTCAACCACTGAGCCATCTCCTGAGTAATTTTTTTTAAATATTTTCAGCCTTCCTTGGTTGAGTCTATGGGTGAGTGAGTGGTGGTCAGCTAGGAGTACCACAGAGTTCGTTCCTTTGATGGACACAGAGTTTTGTCCTGGAAGGGAAAATGAAGTCACAGTTGGAGAGTGAGGTACTGCTGACAGGCTGTGACAAAGAACTAAGGTAGAGGTGGCAAAATGGCATCCTCCACTGCCTTGAGAGTGAACGCAGAGCTCTCCAGAGGTCCCAGACACAAAATAACCATCAGGGATTCTGAGGTAGAATGTTAAAGCAGCCTCCACCTGCCCATGACAGAGTGGAGATCTTGAATGTTTCAAACAATAAGTAATGGTTATATATCTGAGGTGGGAATTTTAAAGCAGTTGTTACCAATGCCAGACTGAAAGTGGAGATCCTGAGTGTCCGAAACACAAAGTTACATACAGGTAGGTGGGAAACAGAGGACCACCAGCCAAAGTGAAAGAGAAAAAAAAAACCAACAAACTATTAGAACCAACAACTTGCATTAGGGGGAGGGGAGGAGGTCCCAGAGGTTCGAGTCCCTCATGGGCTCTGGATTGGACTTTTTACAGGTTCCTGAGAGCCTTTCAGCATCAGACACCATCTCTTCCCTGATTTGTCCTGCTTGGGGTATTCTCCCTTGGATAGACTCTTTTCCCTCTGCCAGCCATTATGTAACAGTTACGCCTGGTGGTAGGCAATCCCAGAAGCAAGGGGCAGCCCTTCTTAAAGAAGCCAGTCCCTGTTTTATGGATCAGCCATACCATCCCTTCAGTTTGTTTTATAAACTTTCCCAACAGTATCCCATTGGCCTACAGATAGCAAGTATTCTGGACAGCTAGCTGATCCCATGAGTCTGATGACTAAGGACTCAATCACTCCACTTAGGGAACATGAACAGTTAGACCACATGTTATAGTTATGGGGCTGTTTTCCAGAAAGGAGGGTAGCAGAAGTGGCAAATCTAGAGCTAGAGTTAGACTTTGCCTCTGCATTCAGGGAAGTGATCCATTTGTACCCATGGTCATCTCAGAATACATCTGAATGAATATGCCTCACAGGTCTTGTTGGACCTGAACACAAACTCTGTCCTGAGCAGTGGCAATGTGTATTCCTGGAACATCTCTTCTGAATTCCTCACCCATCCCTCTAGTCCTAAATTTACCTTCCTTAAACATTCCAGCCTTTTTCCTATTCCTGAAATAATGGCTGGTTTTATGTTCTACCCAAGATGGGGTGGCCTTTTCTAATGAATGTGTCCAATGAGGTGGCCATTCTAGTTGTCCTGCAGTCCCTAGGTGTTTCTACTGTTCCCTCCCTGAGTAAGTCCTTACTACAAAGAAAGACTACAATTGTGGGTCCACTATTTCCCTGGTCCAACTCTTAGATAACTGAAAGACTGTGGCCTGAGTACACTGAGGGTAAAAGGGATGGACCCAGTACTTGGAAATACCTCATTAGTGAGGAAGTGTGGTAGGTCCTACTCCAGGTAAACAGAGGTCTGCGAGTGCCTCAGAAGTTCCCCAAATCATCCAAACCTCAAAATCAGATTATGCCTCTGACCTTTGCTGATGTGGGATTCCCCTCTGTATGCTGTAAATGCCATTGATTAATAAGGAAACTGTCTCGGGCCTGCACAGGGAATAGAGGTAGGCAGGGAAAACTAAACTGAATGCTGGGAGGAAGAAGGCAGAATCAGGGAGAAGCCATGGAGCCGATGTGCTGAAACTTTGCTGGTAGGCCACAACCATGTGGTGATGCACAGATTAATAGAGCTATGTTAAATTAAGATATAAGAGTTAGCAAATAAGAAGCTAGAGCTAATAGGCCATGCAGCAATTTAAATAATATGGTTTCTGTGTGAGTATTTTGGGGTGAGCAGCCAGGAACCAACAACAACAAATAGGTGCCAACATGGTTGACTAAAATCCACGTAAAACCTGAGAAAGCTTAAAAAGGAATTCTAGACACAAAAATACAGAGTTTAACACAGCTTCTTGCTGTTTGCTGGTGTCATGCCACAGCTCCTTTAAGAGAAGCTTTTCTGACTCAGTGGTAGCAAAAAAAATGGGCTACCAACACACACATAAGCAACTGGATTTACCTATGAGGGCAGTCCACAAGTAAGCAGAAGTTACATGGCAGAGTTCTTGGGACTGTGTCCCATGTTACAATGGATCATACCTAGCTGGTCAAGTTTGTGAACCCTATATACGCAGACATTCCTGACTTCAAGTGGACCTGACAAGTAACTGGCTATCCCTAGCCAAGGACACTTGTCACGTTGATGACAACAGGTATGGATCTGATAGTTCTTGATTCTGAACACAGGCATTTGTTGGGGAAGGATTAAAGGGAGTCTCTTATCTGAACCCAGAAAAGATAAGAAAACTTTCCTGAGAAAGACTTCCCTTTGTACATGGTCAGAGTAGTCTTGTTTAAAGTTTTAGCCAGAAATCTTTGACAGTGGCCTTAATGGGCAGTAGGGGTTGACAGAAAATCAGAATAAAGACCCATAAAATCAGGGCTCAAAGAAATGGTCTCCTTGAGGACTTTGATCATAAACAAATCTCTAGGATAGAATAAGGAGCACCCCACCACTCTCCCCCTTCAGGAGCTCCCTGCTTGACCTCTGAGAGAATTTGTTGGAATCTGGCTGGATGGATAATGTGAGAAACTAGATGGGTAGTCTAGAGGTCATTCATCAGGCCTTTCCAAGGAAAGGCCTATATCCAAAGCCTCAAAAGGAGTCAGTACTAGTGGTTCAGAGGTACCCCTGGGTCACACCAAAACTAATGGTTGTAACTTCTTCCAGGAAGTTTGAGTCTCCTTCATCAGTTTAGTGAGATGTCTTTTAAGTAGGCCATTTATTCTCTCCACTTTCTCAGAAGACTTGGAATGCCAGACACAGTGGAGGTTAAATAGTATCCCTGGGGCTTCAGAGACTCCTGAAGAACTTGTGTTTTGAAGGCTGACTCATTGTCAATCTATATGCTTCTAAGTATTTAAGAGGGGTTTATCACTCCATTCACTTGTTTTTTTTTGGCAAAGGAAAACTTCAAGGCATTCAGTTGAGTGTTCACCCAACATAGTAATCAATAGGGTTTAGGTTCTCTGGTAAGGGGGTAAGATCTGTCTTCCCCTGAATATATTCTGTCTCTGCATGCTAGAGGAGGCAAGTGATTGCTATAGGGACAAATCTTTTGACAGTTTCTGCATCACTAAACCATCTGGATTATGCTTTTTGATCATGCCCTCTCTACAAACATTCCTTTATGCTGGAGTTTCTCTCTAGCTGGAACATGTGATGGAGGGATTTAAACATTTTTCAGTAGAGGGACTGAGGTAACCACTGATCAATAGTAACCCAACATCTAAGATGATTCAGGCTACCAACCTATTCTTGGACCTCCTCTATCTTGAGGGGAGTATAACAGGGCCTTACAGAGGTGAGATAGTCCTCCTATAGAATAGAAATCATTTCTTCTATCCAAAGTACCAATGCCTTGGTAGCCATATCTTCTAAATGTTTACCCCAAAGTCCTCTCCCTTCTGGTGCCCTCAGCACTGTGTGACTGCAATCTCCTAGGGAAGAAGAACTTCCTCTAATAAGTGCAAGAGATCATCCAAAGTAATTCCCTCTCCTTCTAGATGGCAGCATGAGCATGAAGTATCAAGTATTTGAATTCTGTATAAATATTTACCAGTTATTCTTTACTAAGCGTCAAAACCCTTGTTAGAGAAATAACCTTTTCCGGTTGAGCCCTGATATTGATTTGGTTACCAGTGCATATGCTCTCCAAGCTTCACCTGTACAAATGAATTCCCACCACACACTTAGAGATTGAAATTTTTAAAGGCTTGATCTCTGAGATCAGACCTGGCAGTATAGGTCTCTATCAAGACCTTTGCATGAGTGTACAAGATATTTCTCATCTGGAAAGCAGGGTTGAGAGAAAGGCAGGCCTTAAGGTTTACTTCAGGCCATCCTACTAAGAAAGCCTGATGTTTTATTCTCCTGCTGTCTGATATCTATAAATGTCCCATGGAACTAAATATTCCACAGATGTCAGAGGTAGCTTATGTTGTCAGGGGTTTCCCCTTAGTCAGTTTATGTGCCTTACGGTCCAGAAATCTCATTGTTGCCATTGACCTCTAACACCCCATTCTCCCCTTTGCTATGCTTGGGCCCCCTATTCTCCATAACCCCCAAATAAAATAAAAGGGAGACTGACTGAGGGAGTTGGCCATCCTAACTGTGGCAAGCATTCCTCTTGTATGGAAGGTTTCTCAGGTCTCAGAGTCCTCCATGTCCTCAGTCAGTTATACAGACCTTAAGTGGAGTTCTCCAAATCCCAGTAATGGATGTGCAAGTCCCAGTGGGAGAGGTCTTTAAGTCCTGAATGAGTCCCCCAAAATGGCAAGGGGGTATTGGGCGAATGGTGGTTGTCTAGAGGGACTGCTGAGTTTGTTGTTTGTGACAGACACTGAGCTTTGCATCCTGGGAAGAAAAGCCACTCAGTAAAGTAAAGTGACAATTGGAGAATGAGGGGCCACTGCCAGGTTGTGATGGCCAGAGATCTGAGGCAGGGGCATGAAAGCAACAGACCGCAGGGAGAGAACCTGACAGAAAGAAATAGTCAGACGTCTGAGGCAGAGATGCCAAAACAGCAGTCTCCCTGCCCAGAGAGTGAAAGCAAGGATCCTGCGGGGTCCCAGACACAAAATAACACTTAGAGATCCTGAAGCAGATTGCAAAAGCGGCCCTGCCTGCCTGGGAATGAAAGTGAAGATTATGGGAGTCCTGTGTCCAAAGTAACATTACAGATGTGAGACAGGAACACTAGAGCAGCTGGTACCATTCCAGAGTAGAAGTAGAGATCCTGAGGGCGTGGGTACTAAGTCACCATTGCAGACCTGACGGAAGTGACAACCTCCAAGAGTGAATGAGATCTGAAGCGATCAGGGAAAGAAAGTTACAAATTGACTGGAAACAGAGAAACACCAGTCAGAAAGAGAAAAAGAAACAAATAGACAAGCTTTCTTAGGACTAATAGCTCCCATCTAGGGGACAGGAGGGGCCCCAGAAGTCGGAGTACTTCTGGGGCTTTGATACTTCTTATAGTATTCTTGGAGCCCTCCCTCACCCTGACGCCCTGTCCTCCGTGATTGGTTCTGCCCAGGGTGCTCCTTTGGGTAATGCTCTTTCCCCCTGTTCCTTTTCCATTCCACAACATTTGTAATCTGCTGGGAAGCTGAGGGGGCAATCCCCCAATAAGGAGCAGCCTCTCTTAAAGAGGGGCCCAAATTTCCCAGGCCCTCATTTACCTTGTCAGGGAGTGGTATGGTGGGCAGTGGAGAACACTGGGATGAAGCTGAGGGGATTTAGCATTTCCTTAGAAAGAGGATAGACTGAGCAGTGTGGTCCTGGCTACTGGTGAATGTGGGTACAGTGGGTGGGGGTAAGCAGTGTGTGGGAAAGCTAGCCAACTTCTGCAGTCACAAGAAAAACATGTGGAATATGTGGACAGCTAAGGGAAGCCTTGTCATCTTGCCCAGGTCAATAGAGTGCTGGCCAGTCAGGGTGACCCTACTCAGGCACAGATGTATCTAGATACATGAACGCAACATCCCTGGCCACAGCTCTCAGCATGGGCAACTGACTGGCTGAGCTTTCTCTGGGCTGTGCTCACACTCATGGCTGCAGGGCCTTGTCTCTTTGAGTATAGCTGAGCATCACGGACAGAGCAGAGTCATCTATTAAAGCCGGCTTAGCATCCCTTCCTTCCCTTTATGATTCAGTGGGTTTGGGTGGAACCCCAATTTGCATTTCTAATAGTGTGTTCCACACAGCTGCAGGAAAACTCCAATGACATGACAGGCGCTTTCCTTTCCGTCAGTACTGATTCCTACCAAGTTATCCGAGGCAGGCAGCTATTCAGCTTTATAGAGCTTCCCGAGAGCTCTTTTCATCCTTGGGGAAATACACTGTGTTAATGGTCTAATGCATTATAACAAACTGCTGCAGGACCTGACAGCTCAAACCAGCAGCCAGCAGAAGTCCAGCCACTGCCTAGTGAGATGGCTGGCTCAGGGTCTCTCAGAGGGCTGGGATCCTGCTGGCCTGAGCCCCCTGGAGCTGAAGCGATGCCCAAGAGGGCCACACACAGCACTCTGAGTCAAAGGCTCTGGTGATAATATGTTTCAAGAAAGAAAGCAATCTAGTAGGACCTTACCAAGTCTTTATTGATTAGTCTTTTTCATCTCATTTGAAGGAACACAGTTCCTAAAGTCTTGTCTATTCTTCACGGGAGGGGAACCCCGCTTGCTTCTCTTGGGGAGCAGTATCGAGCAGACTGTGGATATCACATATCCTGATGAAGTGACAGCAGTGAAAGGCACTGCCATTCTGGAATCCTGCTCCTGGGTTAAGAGATCTGCATATTAGCTAGGTGACCTTAAATAGATTCCATTATTGTACAGATTACCCTGGTGGGACTTTTATGGGTAATTGAGGGTATAAGGATTTATAGCGATGGCCTCATCACTGTCACTATCATCTTCAACATCATGATTCCATCATCCTCACACTGCCTTCACCCTTCCTCTAGTTTCCTCTGCCACCATCAGCACACTGTCAAACTGTCTTCATCACCACCACCACCCATCTTCATCACCACCCATCATAACGGGCATCATCTTCATGTCCATTACCTTTATAGCTGTCACCGTAACCATTACCATCATTGTCACATTAATCCTCATCATCACTATCATCACCACCATCATTTTCTTCACCAACATCATCAACAACACCAACTATTGCTGCATGGAAGTTGTCAGACATTGAGAGTTAGAAACTGGTGATTTTTTTCCTCAGGGACAACAGTACAATAAAGTAATATTCTCTAAACTAATTTCTACCTAGTACAACTTTCTTTGGGGGCATTACTCAGGTAATATCTTTTTAAACCTTTAAAAGGCTTTTCTTTTTCTTTTTTTATCCATGCAGCAGGCTTTCGCTAGCCACCTAATGTATACAGAGTACTATAGTAGATTATGAATTTACTAGTGACAAGAAATACTCTACGCAGGGACCTTCACACAAGCATGGTACACTGTGCTCTGGGATTCAGATCCCTCCGAACAGCAGTGGGTTTATGTCCTTAGCTTTGTGTGGATGAGAAAGGAAGTTCATCCTTATAGAATCCTGCATAGGCCCAGGCTGTATCCTGAGGGATGCTTCATGGTGTGTCTTAGCCGTGTGTAGAGCCTGGGGTGGAGGCTGTTAGAGCAGGCAGTTCAGGCCAGGTCTTCAACCACCAGAGGCAGAACCACATCTTTGTGAGTGTCTATGACGGTGTTTCCAGAAAAGTTTGACAGAGCAAGGAAGGGTGGATGTGAGTGCAAATGACGAGGTGAACTGAGCACGGTCTCGTCGAGTTCCGTGCGTGGAACTCTCTTACCGCCATGTCTTCCCCATCATGAGGGACTGTGCCTTCATCCATCCTCTCTGAGAGTTGCCTTCCTAGGTATTTTGTCGCAGAAATGAGAAAACTAATATATGTGTCACTATTGCTGGCCACTCCCAAATCAGTGTGTCCAAGTCTGTCCTCCCTTCCCACCTCAGCCTCCATTCCTGAGTTGCCATTAGTACCCATGGGGAGAAGATTCAGTTCTATTGCCTGTATTACCCTGCCCCTGAGGTTTAACCTGATAGTGTGACATCTCCTCAGAAGTTTCTTCTCTGCACCCACTCCAAAGCCTCTTGCTCTAATATATTCTCTGGCAAGCCCTGGCTTCTAACACACTCTGAGGCCGCATCGCTCTGCTCTCTGAAGATACTGGAATCACTGACCTTGGGGCTTCCCTGCCCACTGGCCTTCACTAACAACTGTGAACTCAGATCTGCCTTCGTGGCTCCTGTCAGTGGGCCATCAACTTCCGTATCCCCGGCAAGAGTTCTTTCCCAGTCCCAAGTCCCAGTCACACCACATTCTATATCCCTAACCCATATACTCAATGTCAAGCCTTCGCCAAGTTCTGAGAGTATCTCCTTCATTTATTGATCTGCAAGGTTAGTTTAGTTCCACCCACACATCAGTTCATTGCAGCTCTATGCATCTCCTCAAAGCTCTGTCGGTGCCCAGGTAGCAGCCTCCCTGCCTTGGGGCAAGTCCTAGGAAGCACCTGCAAGCTCCAAGCTCTCTGCCTAGGTTTGTCAAGTGAACGTACACTTTGTGAATTAGTTAACTGACAAATTCTATGAATGGAGTATTGTATCCCTTATTTCCTTTCCTTATTTATATTGTTTTAAATTGAAACTTCTGTGTCTCTTGCTCTGTTCACAGTTACATTTGAAATTCAATTAAATCTATGACAACTTGTGGCATGCTGGCCATCTTATGAACTTCAATTTCATTTCAATGACTTCTTTCACCCTGAGCTTGACTTTGGTGACTCTGGGATTAAAGTAGAATATTTATTTCCTCTAATAACTTAAATGATCCCATGGCATGATGTAAATAAGAGTGATAGTCTCATATACATACAACATATCTCTTCTATTTGCTTTAGCTGCACTTGGATAGTTGTTGCATTTGTTTTAGCTGCACTTGGATAGTTGTCGCATTTGCTTTAGCTGCACTTGGATAGTTGTTGCATTTGTTTTAGCTGCACTTGGATAGTTGCCACAGTGATCTGCTCTAAGCCAGCGTGCAGTTATTGGTGGACTAAGCTGACAGGAAGGCCCTCCTTCATGCACTCTAGATGTCACGCAACTTATTTCCAAGAGCTCCTGATCGTGTACCTCAGGGTGAGGTGGAAATCAAGTAGCCAAGGGTGGGTCTGTAGTCAGGCTCGGCAGCTGCATTGTCACTGGGGATGGCACCAAAGTGCAGGACAGAGGCCGAATGTCCAAGGGAAATTTCTGAACTAAACTGCAGGGAGGATGTGGTCTCTTGAGTGAGCCTAGGACTGGATTTTCACATGGATCCAAGGGTGAGGACTCAAACAAGGAGGAATGAGAACACAGGTAAAGGGAAGTTCTAGACAGCTGCACGTGGGCCACTGGATGATGCATAATAAAGGAAACTCCAGCTAGTGGGCCTCAGTTCCGAGACGTGGAGTGCCCCACTGAGAAAGTCCTAAGGAGTAGGCTGTCTTAGCATCTCCACGGGAGGAGTGAAGTGGCTCTATTTAGCGAGAGTTAATTACTAAAAGGTGATGTAAGCTGTGCCAAGCGGAGACGGCTTCTGGTCATGATGCCTCCATAGGTGACAGGTCTGGCTGCCCCTGCTTTCACCCGTCCAGTCTATGGGGTCCTGAGATGAGGGCTCAGACAGAAGAACTCCTGCCTGTGGGGATTAGAGGTGTCCCTTCCATACTCTTGTCCTGCTCTGCACAGTGTGTTTTTTCTCCAGCATCAGGGAAGCTTTACCACACTCGCCATTGGATGTTCTTTCTCTGGTTCCTATTCATGTGTCTGTGATAGACCCGGCTCTGGCTGGGACCCCTTGCAGGCGCCCAGCTCCCTCAGGTGCACCCAAGGATCCTGAGGTGGATTGAAAGGAGTCCAAAGGCATAGAAGACAAGTTCGGATGGTGCTGCCAGACACACGCCTTGGCACAGGGAATGTGCCGGCTGGGCAAACTTGTACTCATCGTGGCACCAAAGAATGGCCTTAGTACAGTCTCCATTCTGATGGCACTGGCCACAGATGAAGGTAGGATGGCTCAGGATGGTGTCTACAAGTGTGTGTAGTTTTCTTTGTCCCTAGCTGTTAGCACTGGTTTTTGGAGGGTAGGATAGGTTAGACTCTGTGGGGAATGGAGCCTGGCTGGAGATGCTGGTCACTGAGTGTCAAGGGTTGCTTTCTGCCCGATCTCTACTTCCTGATCTGTAGAAATGTGAGCTTGTGGACTCACAGTCCTACCTCTGAAAGCCGCTCCATCTCCCCTCCTCTCCCTATGTCAAGAACAGTACTCTTAACTGGTGAGCTCAAACAGGCTCTTCTTCCCTGAAGTCGCTGCATGACAGTTGTTACACCAGTGAGTACAATAAATAATACAATCAGGGATACTGATGGGATACTTGGTGGATCTCCAGGGTGTGTGGCTGGAGCATTCCTCTGTGCCGGCTCATGAGCACATGGCATTCTGGGAGCTTCTCATATGCATGCTTCTCCAATGGTCGAACTGCCCAGACAGACTCAGGGTTAACCCACATTTGAGGCACTGGGAGATTGGAAGGTTGCAGAGGGAGATGTTCTTAGACAAACATGGTGTGTAGCCTATGTTAGAAATCTTAGCTTGAACCCTGGTCAGAATCTGGGGTAAAGTGTTGATGCTTTGAGTTGAAGGGACTCAGGGCAGGTGAATCTGACAAGGGCATAGCCAGACCAGGCCATTTTCCTATCGTTAGTACAGACACTCTGGCCTCTCTCGTCCTTCCCTTCCCCCTGTGTGAGGAAGCTTTTCAGAGTAGGATAATTGTGGCCTAAATAGATTCTTTTGCTTCTGCCATTCCCAGGCCCAGAACGAATGACTGCATTTGAGCAAGGAAAAGAGCAGGCACAGGGTCCCATATCTAGCACAGTGGTTCTCGACCATCCTAAGGCTGTGACTCTTTAATACAGTTCCTCATGTTGTCGTGACCCCTCAAGCATAAAATTGTTTTGTTGCTACTTCATAACTGTATTATCACTACTGTTATGAATCATAACATAAACATCTGACATTCAGAATATCTAATATGTACCTCTATGGGGGTCGTGACCCACAGGTTGAGAACAGCTGCTATAGCTACTTCTCTCAAGATGGGCACTCATACTGCCTCTCCCAGGCCCTGTTGTCTGGTCCTTGGTGGCCCTGTTTTCTGCCAGCACCGTTTCAACCTCCCTGCTCCTGCCACTCTCAATCCTCTTCCATCACCAACACTAGGGTCTTTCCTCAAGGACGAGCTCCCCCCCCCCCAAGCCTCATGCCTTCCTGTGTATTTCCTTTTCATCCTGCTGTGCTGTAGCTGCTTCTGCAATGTCGGGAGGATGCAAGTTGAACTGGCCCAGCAGAGCCAGGGTGACTGGCACAGCCGTGAGAATTCCATCACTCGAGCCAGCCGTGCCACCAAGCACTGTCCCTGCTCCTCTTCCACCTTTGTTTTCAAAAGCCAGTTGGTGGGGAGTGGGTAGGGATCCTGCTCCTCAGGGAGGGAAGACAGTTTCCCTCTGGAAATAAAATATTCTCCCAAAGGAATAAAAACAGCCTTTTCTCTACTAGGCCCCAAGTTTGCACCTGAGCATTGCTCTGTCATTGGCATGTACATATACACAACACACACATGTCTGCAGATTCTCTTTTCTTTTACCCAGTGTTTGGTAATGTGTGTGTGTGTGTGTGTGTGTGTGTGTGTGTGTATTATTTCAGTATACACACACACACGTCATGATGCATGGTGGAGGTCAGAGGACAATTGGTTATCTCCTTCCACCAATATAGTTTCTGAGAATTGAACCATGTTGCCAGGCTTGGCAGTAAATACCGTGCCAGCTAGACTACCTTGCCATCCTTTCATAAGCCTTTTAAACTTGATGTTGGGGACTGGTACCTTGGCTCAGGAGTTAAGAACACTCATTGCTCTTGCAGAAGACCTGGATTCAAATTCAAGCACCTACCCCATGCTTGAGGTCTCACAACTGTCTAAAACTCCAGTTCTAGGGCCTCTGCAACCCTTTTGAGGCCAGTGCATACCTGGATGCACATGGTATGCATAAGCTCATTCAGGCACACACAGAGACACATAAATAAATATAAATGTAACTTTTAAATTGCTCCTGTACCAATGCCAGCAGGAATGACACCTCAGGCTGCAGCTTCTGGGGTGCTCTACTTTGCTATGGTCTCGGTAGAAGTCAGCCTGGCTGGGCTGTGCATATTCAATAGTTCATCTGTTGCTGTGTCCCAGCAGGTGAGCCTTCTCCTCTTACCACAGTCTTTATCAGCTTGGCATTTGTGTCTTAATCAGGGTGTGCAAGAACACACTCCATCATGAGGCGGGTGGCAGTCCCGCGTGATGCCCAGTTAATTAATGTTGAGTGCTGAGGGGCATTCGAGGAGTCCCCGATTCTCCATCTACATCAGGTGCATTTGCTGTGATTAAGGCTGTCACAGAAATACCAGAGGAATTAATAATGATTAGGTTGTTACTTCCAAGAGGCATTGGGAACTCAGAGATCGCTACTTATCAACCAAGAAACCCCACCACAGTTGACATTGCCTTTCTAATGCACTGACACCTACACCTGACACACTCAGCCCAAGGAGACTGGGCCCCGGGACTCACCACTTGACTTCCTGATTTCCAAGTTCATCTTTCTCCCCAATCTTCAATTTAGAATTCTTGATGGATGAGAAGAGAAAACCTTCAGTTATTTTGTTTCCTAGAAGATCTGGGCTTCAAAATTTAATTTATTCATTCTGAAAGTATTGAATCCAACTATAGACACACCAAGTATAGGGTTCTGCATTACCCTAAAAAGAATGTGACCTCTCAGACAACTAACAGAGGGGCAGCCTCACGCCCGGGGCAGACTGCACAGAAGAGGCTCAACTGGGAGACCTAAGAAGAGGAACCTCTTTATGTGCATGCCCGCCATTTCACACACACACACACACACACACACACACACACACACACACACACACACCATTCCCCCCACCTTGGGAGACCTGAGTCTTGTTGTTTCTCCTGTCATGGGTCTTTCTGTATTTTCCATGCCAGCTCTTCCTTCCGGGCTTTGTGGTAGTCCTGCCTCTCAACTCAGTCTTCCATCTATTCTCTTTAAAAGGAAGTGTGGGGCACTAAGTTCTCAGGCCGGTTCCTTGTCTAGGTTGGTTTGCTATTGCTGTGATAAACCACCATGGCCAAAAGCAGCATGGGGTGGCGCTGCAATTTATTTTAGCTCACCCTTCCAGGGAACAGACCATCACTGAGCTCCCAACCCCTCCCCCCCCCCAAGTGGATGTGTAAGAACCTAAGACAAACAAGCCAGGAGGAGCAAGGCAGTCAGCAGCGCTCTTCCATGGCCTCTGCATCAGCTCCTGCCCTGACTTGCTCCTCCCCCATCAACTGCTAATCAAGAAAATGCTCTACGGACTTGCCTACAGGCAATCCGATGCAGGCCTTTTCTCAATTGGTTTCCCTTCATGGGTAATTTTATCTCGTGTCTACTGGGACCATCTTCTTGCCGGTATTCTCAACACCATCCAGGACTGTTTGTTTAAAATCAGACCTCTACCTGCCCTGCCTGAGAGACCCCATTTCCTTCCTTTGTGACTGGAACCTTGGGGATGTCCCTGCTCTTGCCACACTGCAGCTCACATGTTTCCTTAAACCTCTCTCCAACTGCTCCTGTTTCCATGGTTACCACCACATCCTTCTTCCCAGGAGATCTTGATGAAACCAAGACTTATCCCCTCCACCCCCCCCCACCCGCTCCTGGGTCTACCTTTGATGTAGCATCATGAAGAGAGCTACGTAAATCACTGCAGGCATTTGAAGGTGCAGTATCGATGGGTAGATCTCACAAATGAGGCTTCTTACAGAGGAGTGGAGCCCCTCATAATCCAGCCTGGACTAAAGTTTACGTCTCAATTTAGAAAGAAAATCATTCGGGGACTCCTTAGGGTGGGATATCTCCATGATTTCTACGTTCACTGACAACAGAAAGGGGTTGCTTCTGCAGGGACCTCACTGAGCCACAGGCTCCAGTGTTTACCCACCCAGCACCCTAGGATATGAAATTAATTCTCATAGATCTAAATTACAAATATCAGCTTAGTTTCTCTTTCCACCCCCTCAATCTTTTTCCCGCTGCCTGGTTGTAAAATACATGAAATGATGTCAGGAATTCACTTGCAAAGATAAAGGTATACAGGTTCTATCACCAGTCAGGAGATGCTCAGGCCAGGCCCTGACTGCCAGAGGCCCCAGAGAGATACCAGTGGGATGTCAGACTCCAGGGCCAGAGGCCAAGTACCTGCATGTCTCCTGAGGCACCCAAACAGACCCTGCTAGGACACAGAATGCTGCAGCTCACCATGTATGACGGTTGGTCCTGAACCCCAGTGTTGCTGGAAGTTTCTCCACAGTTATATACAATCCTGCTGTGCTGATCCCCATGAGACTCTGTACACACAGAGCATGGCATGAGGGATGCTGACAACCTCTATGGCTGGAAGCAGTGGGTAATCTGTGCTCTGAATCCCACAGACACTGTTCCACACCTAGAGAGATGCCAGCCTATAGCACCTGACCCTTGCAGCTCTATGGCTGGGAGCAGTGGGTAAACTGTGCTCTGAATCCCACAGACACTGTTCAAACAGCTAGAGAGATGCCAGCCTATAGCACCTGACCCTTGCAGCTCTGTATTTAAGGGTCAGGAGTGCAGAGTTACTTGGCAAACCCAACATATCTCACGAGCATATCTTTCCAGAGCAGTTCTCACAAGTCACAGAGTTCTGGGCTCTCAGAGTTGAGGTGGGCTGCATCCCTTGTCCCCTTTCTGTAATAGTTCACAACCACTGAGCCACCAGTTTCTAAAGATCTGCATAGTGGGCACTGAAAGGTAAAGCCATGCATTGTTCACAAGTGTATTAAAGTCACACTCCATGAAATGACTGGGAGCCATGCGATGAACAAGCAGAGCCCCACCTCCAGCTCAGAAGCACTTCCTGCTGCCTCGCCTCCCCTCAGTATCTGGTCTTGAATTTTTCTTGATAATTCTCCCAAGGTCAGTGTCTCTTGGCTTGAAGATGGCAGAGCAGCCCTGCATCCTGTCCCCTTGCCCCTCTCAGCTTTGTCTTCTATTTTTAAGAGCTTTATTTGGTGTTAAGTGTCACACAGTAAGCACACGTATTGCCTTGCACGACATAGTGGCATTTGAGTGATGGCGTCTATTCCTTCTCCCCTGCCTCTAAGTGAGGAGGACGCTGGGCTCCTCTGCCACAGATCCAAATCGCCAAGGACCTCGTCTCTTTAAGGTCTGAAGCAGAAGCCATGCTTGTCCAGCTGTGAGACCTGGTCAGGTACACCAAGACAGTGGGTAGCAGTCATACATTTTCAGCCAGGGTCCTCCACACCTGTCTCTTCATTCCCTCCATGGAGTTAACCTCCTGGTGTCCAGAGATGTCCCTAGGAATTTCTTACATGTCCCCTACTTAAGAGGTGATCTTGTTTGCCCAGGGTCTTCTGACTCTGTGTGCCCCACCCCTCCACGTGCCCCAAGCTTGCATAGCTGTTCTCAGATGCTGTCTGGGGGCAATTTATATGGTGACCCACTCCCGGAGACAAGACTCACAATACAAAGTCAGACTATAAGCATAGTTAAGAAAGAGGGATACGAGGGGGCTCATCAAACACGCAGAATACAGTGTCCCAAGGGTCAAGTGGCATGGGACTCACAGCTGGAAAAAGAATCTTTATTAGACAAACAGGATTGAGAGTTGTGGGCAAAGTTACCACTAGACACTTGGGTCAAGGCTGAGCCTGCTGGGGCCAGTGTGTGTCACATCTGACAGCTAGGGTTCCGAGGAGGAAGAAATGCTTAGGGCCATTCGGGACATTTGCCCTGTGCCATGGCTTACAAGTTGACTAAGTCCCCTGAAACCAAAATTAGCTTCAACTTTGATTGTCTTGACTAATTAAAGTGATTTTTTTCTAAGTGACTGAGACCCTAAACATTGAGGCCAAATACCAACTAATTATCCTGACAACTGATCA
This sequence comes from Microtus ochrogaster, assembly GCF_000317375.1. Classification (NCBI taxonomy): domain Eukaryota; kingdom Metazoa; phylum Chordata; class Mammalia; order Rodentia; family Cricetidae; genus Microtus; species Microtus ochrogaster. Next base: position 51,363,329 of record NC_022009.1, read on the forward strand.
GAAAGTGCGTCTCACTATGGTGCTTGCCAATCATACATGGGATTTTTAACATGCAGGCCTCTGGGTCCCATACCAAGTCTTTACATCAGTCTTCAGGACCGAGGTCCAGCTTCTGTGCCCCTAAAATACCTCAAGGGCTAAGTGTCTCTATAGAAATGATGTTGTCCAGGACCATGGAGTTGGAAAGTTGGAACTGGAACTGGGTGGAAATGGGAGTCTCTCAGAGGTGGTGGCCACAGAAGCACAGCCGTACAGATCGGACTGGATCTCTGCTGAGTAACTTTTAAACACATAGGATAGCATTGGAAGTTAAGACAAGTGATGTTTAAATAGGATTGGCTGCTAGGAATGAAACTTGACAAGTGCAGAAGTTTCCAGTGTTGGAGCAGAGGGGTAAATGAAAACCAGCCTTGACTAGAACTAACACCACTGTGATGTCCCAAGCATGACCCTCTTAGCAGAGACGCTACACAAAGTGGCCTTACTCAAAAAGGTAGCTGTCTGCGTTGAGAATAAATGTATGAACCTGGTCACAGACCATAGTGGTTTCTGCCTTCCATCTGGGCTACATGGGGACTGTGGGAATTTGCCATGTCTGCAGAGCTCATTCTCAGAGGCAAGGCGAAGCAATTAAATCCAGACTAATGGGCTATTTAGGGATGGTGCTGATGTACACAACACATGCCCTTTGTAATTGTTCTTAGGAATTACACCTTAACCACAGATGTCATGCTTAAGGAAAACTAAATCTGAATTGATTCTTAATTATTTTAGTCCTGGAACACGGTACTGTTTCCAGTAATGAAAGCCTGTACGTTGATGAGAAATCTCGTTTCTGCCATTCGTTCTAGTGTGTGCCTCCTAACTTCTCCAGGTAACAGATTGTCAGTCTGCTGCCTCTCCATTGCCATAGGTCTCACTGCCTGTCCTCCGTGGTGATGAGACGCAGCCCTGGATCCAGAGCACACAGGTCCTCAGCATGCTCATTGCTGTGCAGCCAGCCTTTTCATCTTCATCTGGTTCTCTGGGGCAGGAACTTCATCCCCATTTCAGAAACAGGAAGAGGGCATAACGGGCATCACAAATGACCTGTGCACCTCACGAGGCTTATGATGTTCTCTTCAAGTCTCAGCTACTACATCCAAGAATATTTTAACAATAAATATGAACACACCCCCCACACCACATAGGACTCCTGGGTTGGATAATGAGCTCTCTCAGAGTAAGATCCATGAAGGTCAAGTTTGCAGATTCTGGGTTTTGGCTGTCATTGTCCTGAATCAACTTGCTTTGAACTCCAGCCAACTCTATATATGATAAGAACAAACAATATGAATGTCACTGCCATGATGGTGACCATCTAGGTCTTCCCAAGAAGCTTTTTCTCCACCCTGTTCTCAATGATATCTCCAGCACCTTTGGCCTGTAGTCGTCCTGACTCCAGGCAGGTTTGAGTAATAGATGGTAAATGGTTGCAACATTAGGAAGGCTGAGAACCACTGCTGTAGAGCAAAATCTGCTGGTGAGTGAGCTTATGAAGGTGCTCACTGTGTGCACCTGGGCACCTCCCTGTTAACAGTAGGACAGGGACCAGGACAGTTCCCTCACTCAAGCTACTCAACCCAAATCTTGATAACACTGTGCTTTTCAGAGCACAGATATTAAAGTCACTTGTGCTGCTCCACAGAGAGGCTTGTACAGTACAAACGTCTCTGTCCCCAGCACCGCAAAGGAAAAGAGAAGACACGGAATTTTAAATTATCCGTTGTTCTTCTGAAAACTTCTGTATGCCCATGTTTCCCCCCAGAACAGGCTCACAGCACAGAATTCCGTGAGGATGGTGCCACTGCTGTACCCCACAGAGATCGGGGTACCTTCTCATTAGGAAGAGAGACAAGAAGGTGGGATTCCAAAGCATTATCTGAGGGTCACATGCGACAGAACACCTGTGCTACACCAGCCTTGCCTGAGTTCTCCACCATCTGTGCACTGGGGAGTAGAGAAAATGTTTTTGCTGGAATGTTTAAACTATCCATCTGCTTGAGGATGCTTTTCAGAGAAACAGTCTAGTGATGCCTGGAGTATTGAATCTAGTGCCCAAAAATGTGAGTTCCTCTGGGAGGGAGGCCTCCAGCCCCCAATATCCTGCAGACCAGAAAATTGAACAGAGCTTTAAGAGCTTATTAGAAGTTACAGCACCATTAGATGGATGATTCAAGCTAAACCCGGGTCTCCTGACTCCTTGAGCATGAATCCTTCCCACCCTTCATTTTTCTTCTGTTGGCTTTCTACAACAATATGATTGTGTTGTAAAATTTTTGGAAAAAATCAACAAGAGAAAGAGCAGTAATATTCCTTGCTGGTCCCCTCTCCAAATGCGACTTAGTGCATATATCCCCTCCGAGTTCCAAGTGTCTATTATTTAAGATGATGATGGGTGTGATATCATGTAATCTCAACTTCTGGATTTTCTCATTTCACATTCTATCATAAGCAAGTCTAGCATCCCATAAAATTGCTCAAGTGTCCTTATAATGCTTGTTCCTTAGGAACTGTAAATTAGGTAGCTATTTCGCTAGTGCTAGATTCTTCTTTCTATAATAATTACCATTACTTTTAAAAAGCAAGCAGGAAATTGGTTGGTTAAACTCTGTCTGTACTTTTGAGAACTTTTGGAAAGTGTCCTGTGGTGCATCTTTCTCATGATGTGTTATGCCCAGGTTTCTGGTCCCCAAATAAATTTACGGAGCTAGACTTTTGATGCAAATTACATGAGGGTTTTTAAGTTAAACCCAAGTTTGGACCAACACCTTTTCAGCACCTCAGCATGGTGGGTGCAGAAAGTGTGGCAGGGAGCCCAGGGAAGGCAGAACTTTTAAAGGGAAAAAAGCTGTAATCAGGGAGTTCATGTCCTGTCGTCTTGGGATGGGGTAAGAAGGGCATAGGGTAAGGTAATTTCTGAAACCACTAGTCTGTTTTGGGGCATGAAAACCTAACAAAGAGCCTTCAATAACTGACAAGGTGTCTTCAAGGACAGGAGGCCTCCCAGGAACATCTGGACCTCATTAAATTTTATGGCCCTGCTCCCTATCCTCTTAATCGGCCATTTTTAGGGTATCTGTTCAGATTTCTGCTGTGGCAGCACATTTCTAGGGCTGAGAGCACCTACCCCCAGCTCATTCTATGGCTTAAGATGAAGCCCCTTCTTTAAAATGGAGTTTGCAGAGTCAGGCCCTCACAGATGGACTTCTGACTTGTAGATCTGAGCATCAGCACAGTAAATAGTCCCGATATTTGAGGGTTCAGTTTTCTCTAACAAATGCACCATGCACTCCATCTCTTCCAGCACCTTCAGTGCAGCATTCAGTATCATCCAGGCATTCAGAGGTGTGTCTCCCAGGTGGTTATTAAAAATAGTAGACAATGAATATTAACCATCACAGGGGCCAGCGGTGCTACATAGCTTTGACGTGCATTTTCCTGATTACTATAACGCTGAACATCTCCCCAGGGCTTACTGGCCTCAATATGTCTTCTTGGGAGAAGCAATGGTTCAAATATCTTTTTCATTTTTAATTAACTTATTTTTGTTAGTGATAGTGCAGGCTTATAGAGAGAGATATCATACCCCTTCTCAGACATGTAATTTCCAAATATCCACTCTTATTTTATGTGATACATTTTTGATAATGCTCTGTAGTATGCCAACATTTTTATGCTGATGATGTATTAGAAACAGTTCAAGGGAAGAAGGGTTTATTTTGGATAACAGTTTAGGGGTACACCCCATTGTAGGGAGCAGAGGAAGTCCTTGGTGAATGTGTGAAGAGCAGATGACGTCCTGAGAGAATGTATGTTGTTGACATGAGCTTGGACCTCTTTGCCTCAGACCAATGGAAATGGCAAAGCCTTCCCTTGGTCTGTGTGTGGATGTTGACAATATGTATATGATGTCAACTCAGTTTCAGCCCAAGCCTTGTAGCTTGTAGCAGTGCATCATGGGGATATAGATATAGATAGATGTGTGTATATACATGTATATGTATATATATATCTTGTGTATGAATAAATATACGTGTGTGTATGTATGTATATATACATGTGTATGTATATATGCTTGTGTGTATGTGTATATATGTGTGTGTATGTACAGATATATATGTGTGTGTATATGTACACACACATATGGCTTTTCTTATAAGGTAGTTTCCTTTTATTCCTGGTTTGTTGATTTTTTTTATCATGAAAAGGTGCTGAATTTTGCCAAATACTTTTCCCCCATATCAGTTGAAATGTTCACGGGGCTATTTCCCCTTCTTTGTTTCTATGACATATTCCTGGAGTGCATTTTCATGTGTTGAACCATTCTTGTTTTCTTGGTTTCCTTGGTGATGTATGTGTTCTCTTTACTATGATGATGAGTTTGCTATGCTATGATTTCTTGGAGAAATTTTACACAGATGCTATCCAGGTTGTTTGCCTGTAGATTTCGTTGTTGTACTGCCGTTGTACGGGATGTCTGGCTTTATGGTATGAACAGGGAAGTGTTCATCACTTAGTCTTCTAGGGAACTGTTAGGAGGATTGTGGTCAATTCTTTTCTAGTGTTTCATAGAAGCCACAGCAGCTCTCCAATCCGGAGCTTGTCTTTGTCACCTTTGGGTTACTGGGGCAACTTGTCATTTCGTTGGTATTTCTGGTGCTTCATCCATTTCATCCAAATTACCTGAATGCCAGTGTTGTACACTTGTATATAGTGTGCTTTTGTGTCTTTTCTATTTTGGAATCCTCAGTACTTACTATTAGTAGTGAATAGTGATAAAGTGTGAACTCATGCCCAAGGGGATGGCAAGTGTCAGCGTTTCAGAGTCTCATAGTTATGACATATGGCCGGACCACGGAGAGGGCCTGGGGTTGGAACAGGGCCACTGCAGATTCCAGAAGTGCATAGCAGGTGAGTGTGTCTCTTATGCCGCGCTCTTCCTTCAGTGTCACAGTGGCCTTAGACTGCTGTCTGTGCAGTCGTTGGCCTCTGCTCTTACCATGGATAGGACACCCCTTTTATTTTCCTCCCCTTCCACTAGGGCTGCAGTCACTGGTTGGCAGAACAAGCTTGGAAATAGCCTCAGGCTTCTGAACTTAGTTATAGATTTACATGGTCCCTTTAGTTAACTGGCAATCAAACTAAATTCTTTTTGTTAACCCTCAGCAGGAACTAGTCACAGAAATCAGTTCCAATTCATGGGCTCAGGAACCCAAAGAAATTCGACCATAGACAAAAGTGTATCCCCTGGGAAAACAGATTTTTATTAGAAACCGAAGCGGTAGTCCTGAGGTTGGACTGCCTCTGTCCGTTGACTCTTGTGGACATCAATGAGTCTCCTTAGGGGGGGAAGAGATAGTCTCGGTGCCTGTCCCCACGTTTGTGTCTACTTTTGTCCTTTGCTGGCTCATCGCTGCTGAAGTGGGGGGACAAGTTGATATGGCAGGCAGGAATAGAGACCAGCCAAGATCAACAAGCGTGTGCTCCGTACACATTGAGTTCTGTACCTGCAGACTCCGTGGTGTTTCTCCACCTCTCACCACACAGCTGTGTACATGGACCCTGGCAACTGGGCTTGTGTGCTTCAGCTCATGGAAAATGCACTCTGTGATGTCTGTCTGCCACATGGGCCCAGGCACAGATGAAGTCCTGTTGCTGCAGCCTGGTCTGTAACTCTGCAGATGGGTGTCTGAGCACGGGCTCCGGACTGCTCCTAGACTCTGTTCTTGCTGCCCAGCAGGTCTTGGTATGGTAGCTGCTCACTGTGAATGCTCTTGGCTTGAAGCCAGCAGCTCCCCACACTGTCCTCAGGAAGCAGAAGAGATGCCAGAATCCTCTTTGCTGCCCCGAGTAGGCGGAGAGCCTTCTGAAACACACAAGTGCCCCAGTTTCAGAGGCTCACATGGAAGCTGGGTTGCTGTCCTGCAGCTGCTACCTCACGCATGGATCACTTTGGTTGAGATTTGCCTGATTCTATCTGGCATCTGACTTCTGGCTTTCTATTTTGTGTTGATAGAGACTATCCTAATTTCTGGACATTTTCAGAATTCTGTTTGGGAGTCTCTTAACCCCTTGCCTGATAAGACCACCAAGCCTCAGTTGACGGTGTG
>NC_022009.1:51370055-51372177 GCF_000317375.1 Microtus ochrogaster
CACAGGGGGAGGAGCTTCTCCACAGGGGGTGGAGCTGCTCTACAGTGGGAGGAGCTTCTCCACAGGGGGAGGAGAGGCTCCACTCAGGGTCTCCCAGTCTGCTAGGATCCTGGATCTGGTGAGTGTCTGACAAAGGCAGCTGGAGCCCAGCCTCACATTCCTAGTTGTCCTGGCCAGAAATGAGTGCCACCGACAGGACCATCTTTAGTGTGGTGTTTGGAGCTGACCTGCTTTTCTTTGCTGGCACACAGATTGAGAATGCCTGAGGTAGACCCGCTGCTGAGTGGGCCAGGAAGGGAAAGTACAGAAGGACACGGTTCCTGAGTCACAGAAGGAATTCCAGTGGCGCCAAATTTTGTGCTGTTCATTGTACACAGGGGGCTGCTTGATTTTCCTTCTTAGAGCAAGGAGGTCCCTCTGATGTAGTCCGTGCCAGCCACGCAGTCCACCCAACAGCACAGGACGAAGACAGGTGAAATGTGAGGTCAAGACAGTGCAAGAAATCTCAAAACTTGGACCTTTTTGATCTACCGTTTGGGCTGAGTTTTAAGTTTTACTTAACCACACACACACATAAACCACTGCATTATGTAGCAGAAATAAAGAGAAACGAAGGTTGGGATCGGCCATCTAAACACATCACCAGACTGGTTCTAAAGCTGTCAGAACACTTATACCTACAGGGAAGAACCTGCAGCCAATAAGGGCCTCTTGCCAAGGAGACAGTTCTGGGAGGCTGAGGCGGGCCTGTGTAGTTTCATACAGTTACCTGAGATGTAGTCTGCTTAGGCATAGATGCCCACCAAAACATGTCTACAAGACTACCTGTGTACAAAACAGAACCTCATACAACCATACAACGTTCCACATGTGTTACACATACCAAACATACACACACACTGTAGTAGTTTGAATTGCACCTATAGGTCCATATAGGCATCAGGAAATGGCACTATTTAAGAAGCATTAGGAGGCATGGACTTGTTGGAGGAAGTGTGTCACTTTAAGGCTTCAAAAGCGCACACTATTCCAAGTGTTGCTCTCTCTACCTTTGAATCAGGATGTAGCTCTGAGCTACCATCCCAGTACCATGAGTGCCACTATGCTCCCACAGTGCCCCACCATGATGATAAGGGACTAACTCTATGAAACAAGACCCCTATTAAATGTTTTTTATATGAGTTGCAATGATCATAGTGTGTCTTCATGGCAATAGAATAATGACTAAGATACACATAGGCATTCATAGTGACACACATATGCATATAACACATTATAGACAAATACACATGCAAAAATATCATAAGCACATATGTGCATATACCACATGTATACACAAACACAAATGAAACCACAGTTATACATCATCATACACAAACAAAACATCTGCACATGTATACATCCTACCACATGTATGCACACACTTACTACACAAAACACGTATATGTACTACATGTGTACAGAAATACACACATACATATAACTGTATATAATATGCCCCCACCCCCTACACACACTATCTAAAGGTCTTTGAGCCAATTAAGGATGAAATAATTTAAGGTCAAATGCAGAACAATTCCTCTTGAGGCCTGAAATTGACACCAGGTCACCGTTTTCTTGAACCTCCATCAATCTGACATTTGAAAATAACTCTTTGAAATATGTTGAAAGAGATGTTGAGCTGAGCTGCTTTGATGTGTTATGCATGCATGTTCACCATTACATACTCTTGAAGGTAAGGAGAGGGAGGGAAGATCCTTAGCCAGCTTCCTTAGAATGCCAACCCCTTACAATTCTCCTGCACTTTTCCCCTTCCCCTCTATTCCTTTTTCTACTCCCTCCTTTTCTTCTCTCATCTATGCTATTCCCACTGCTGAGAACAGCCTGTGTCAAACCTGGGAGTCTGGGGTTCCTTGGATGTGGCAACCCTGCCCTGTCTGACTAGCTGGCAATCGGTGAGACAGAGGTTGGTCACAACAGCATTTAGAGAGTGTACTGTACCAGACTGCGTTCACAGTTCTTAGTGTGGAGAGGCTCATGGGTCCTGGGATGGGGAGATCTGAAGACAGGCTCACAGGTCCTGGGATGGGGAGATCTGAAGACAGGCTCACAGGTCCTGGGA
>NC_022009.1:51372292-51373007 GCF_000317375.1 Microtus ochrogaster
TCTGAAGACAGGCTCACAGGTCCTGGGATGGGGAGATCTGAAGACAGGCTCACAGGTCCTGGGATGGGGAGGTTTGAAGACAGTGGGGACTGAGCTTGGTTCAGTGCAGGAAGATGACCTCCAAGACCAAGCTGCCTTAGAGGGCAAATACTCTATGGAGCATGAGAATCCTCAACCAAGACACACAAAGAGAACATAAGGGTTACCACACAGCTTCTTGGCACAGCAATGACAGCAGACAAACAGGGGTGCAGACATGAGGGTCGAGAGCACACACACAAGAAGTTCACCTGCAGAGAGGTGGGGGTGTGTGGCTGAGAGCTCTTTGTCTCTCAGGAAACAAATGTTCTACACCCTCTATACCATGTCCAGACCTGCCAGCAAGCACACTTTGTTTTAGAAGAGGATAGCTCAGAGCAGGAAATGGCCAACAAAGATCCCCAAGGTGACCTTTCACCCCATCCTGAGAGTATGGAGCACACATGGGCTGCTTTCCAGAGCAGGCCACCACTGCAGCTTCCCAGAGGCTTGCAGGTAGCCCTGCCCCTGATCTAGCCTCACATGGGAGGGTGGGAGCTTTTGGTGTGAAAGAGCCCATGAGGGAGGCAAGGCTCTCACTGGGACTTCAGCTAGGAACAGAGGGGTGAAGGGATGACAGGGTTCTTATACAGTGAAGGGAGACCGAACACTGTGGAAGGGTTCTCAAGGTACTTTT
>NC_022009.1:51373672-51380084 GCF_000317375.1 Microtus ochrogaster
CTGATCAATTGGGAACTCACCAAGGCCAGCTGGACTGGGTCTAAAAAAGCAGGGAATAAAACCAGCTTCCTAACTTTGAACTTAATGGCTAGCAGGCAGTAGCTTCACCCTGAAAATTGTATTTCTCCTATTGCTGGCATCTTTCTGCATAAATGTCCTGTCAATGGTGTCACCTTGGCCCCATTATGGGTCTTATGAGGGCCTATATGTGTTTGAACTGCTAGGAAAGCCTGAGGGCTGGTAGAAGAGCCTGTGTCTACTGCAGTGGAAACAGGCTAAGTCCCCTGTGTTGTTGTTGTAGACAAAACAGTTCTTGGGTGATTGGCATGTCTGCATGCAGAGCTGGACAGAGTTTAAGGAAAAGGCTAAGGCAGCAAAGGGGACCGACAGGATGTGGAGACAGAGATGCCAAACTGTTACTCCCATTCCACTCACCAGAGACCCTGATTCCAGGGAAGACTGTGTGTTTGGTTAAAGTGTCCCCAGGCTTCTGCAAAGGAAGCCGCTGCTGCTACCCTCTGCTCAGCAGTGTTCCAGCCGGCAAGCGGTAGGCATGACTAGGTATGACTTCCAAAGTGAATGACTTCTCTAGTAAGACTAGAGTACGCGCCATGATTTTGCTGATGGAAAAGCTGATATCTGGACATATTTCAGGGAACTAGTTTTTTCTCTCCTCTAGGTAACAGTTCTCATTGAGTTTGACATTTTTGTTGTCATCACCAGTCCGGTTGGTTTTAGCATCCTGGCCTTGTCACCTAGTTTGGGATTTATGACAGAGCTACTGGGAAAACAGCATGGAAGAGGACCAAACTCTGCTTTTCTCAGGTTATGGGGGAAGCCTTTTGTCCTGTATGGTGGTTGCCACTGATTTTATATGCCACCCTGAGATTCTCATTGAGCAGTTCTGGGGGAAAACACAGGGAATTTTTAATTTTTGAAAGTCTTATGGTAGATCCATGTACAGTCAGGGTGAAAAACCCCAACTGTCTCTGCAAAGGGGACAGTGGGTCTGAGGAAGACTTATTTAACATTGCTGCTGATGGAAATACAGAAACTAGAAACACATAGAGAAACAAACCATAGGCAAGGATACAGTCTAGGTGGTGGTGGTGGTGGTGGTGGTGGTGTGTGTGTATGTGTGTGTAAGTAGCTAGCATGAATCAGGCAGCAGCTATGAAGAGTACAAAGGATAAATTGACAGAGACCCTAAAGCTGGTCAAGTTTGGAGGTGTAAAATGAGCCACTTGAACAGTACAAGGTCAGTGATAATCAGAGGGATAGAGCTTTGGTGGGGTGGTCTAGGGCCAGGGTTGCAGCAGAGATACATTAAGACCAAGTACCCTGCCCCCTCCCTTCTGCTGGAAGCCACCAGAGGACACTGTGACTTTCAAAAAGTAAAAAGACATCAAGCTACCAGCAAAAATGACCCCACTTTTCCTAAAACTCTAGAAATCCTTTCAGCAGAGCACAAAGCTTTCCACTCTCACAAGCAATGGAAGGTTTAAAACACTAGCAAGCATCTGGTTGGGTCGCACAGGACCCAAGATTCTTTCACTCCCAAGTGTGACCATCCTACCAGCTATGCCTGTTCAAGGTAAGACACAGTCCGGGGAATGGATTCCTGAGTCCCAGAAGCAGGACACATTGGGACCCAATAAGGGTGCTTTCGGTGGTGTGTGTAAGGAGTGTCTCCTGGCTGTCAGCAGTCAGGGACATTTGTCACACACGCGTGCAGTGGAGCATGGCTCTACCAGTAAGCAAGCTCATCGGCAGGATCCACACTGATGCTCACAGGGGTGCTTGTTTCCCACGGTCGGCTTTCGAATAACAAACCTCTGGCCCCGCAGCTTGCTGTGAGAGGAACCCCTGTCAATTACTTAAGTGGAAGAAGATAAGTTTGACTCCATTTTGCTAATCAAGTAAAAAATTTGTATCCAGTGTCTCAGGGTTATTAAACCCAGCCCACTTGGACTACAATCCTAGTACATGCTGGTTCGTGTACAGGCTCCATTCTTGCAGAGCAAAGCCCTTTCATGATGGTTGTATAAGGTAAAAGCCCCTGTACTGAGCTGGGCATGTAGCTGGGCACCAGAGCAGTTTCTGCAAGGGCCAGATTGCTCCCAGCTTAACATGCCAAGTGCATCTTGGTCTCCATATATTCCATCTCTTCTAGAATATGAGTTGATATCAGTTTAGGCTCATGTTACCTCTCTATACATGCTATGTTGCTAATGCAGATTTATAATGGTTGTTTTGTACATTAATCTTCTGCACCATATGAGAAACAGGAAGAAGAACTAAAAAAATTAAAACTATAAGCAGCTGTATTCACATTTGCTTGCACTGTTCTCTTCACTGTTGTGGTATTACATTCCAGTTACCTTTTACATACTTCTGTAATGACACCTTACACTCCTGTTTCTCAGGCAAGGTCTTAATTCGGCTTCACCCAGACTCAGAATCCTTCATTAACTGCTGTGGGATAATGCTCTTATACACTGTAAAGATTTGTCACTCATATTAGTTTATTGATTTGCCAGTAGCCAGGCAGGAAGTATAGGTGAGTGGACCAGACTAGGAGAATTCTGGGAAGAGGAAAGGCAGAGCTGCAGTCACCATCCAGAAACAGAGGAAACAAGATGAGAATCCCTTACTGAGAAAAGGTACCAAGCTACATGATTAAACATAGACAAGAATTATGGGTTAATTTAAGTTGTAATACCTAATTAATAATAAGCCTGAGCTAATAGACCAAATAGTTTATAACTAATAAAAGCCTCTGTGTGCTTCTTTGGTATGGAACAGCTGTAGGACTAGACAAGACAGAAATTTTTGACTACAGTTAATTTTCTGTGAGAACAGTGAATACATCACCCATGGCTTTCAGGCCCCTGGGCTTTTGATGAGAAATGACATGTGACAGGTTGTTTCTGTCTTGGTGCTTTTTGGAATCTCTCCCCATTGGCTTTTGGAAATCTGGAGGTGATGCATCTTGGAGTAGGAATCTATTTCATCCTTTGTGTAGAGAGTGAACTTCATAGATATGAACATCATGTCTTTGATCAAATCAGAGTCATTTCTGGCCAGGACAAATCTGTAAGTGATTGTGGCAGGTGCTAATGTTGATTCAAGGGCACCACATGAAGGCATGGCTTGAACCAGTCCCTCAAGAAGCCAGATGCACACCATTTTTTATAATAAAGTCTGTATTGCCTCTGCCTTCACCAAGATTGTGAGCTGTGACAAGATTGTCATCTCTGTGGCTTCTGTGATCTGCAGAGCAGATGATAAAAGATGGGAAAGCAAAAATCCAGGATGCTCTCCAAAACTCTGTGTGTGTACATGTGTGACCACGTGTGAGCATGTGCCGGTATATGTGTGTATGTGTGACCATGTGTGAGTGTGTGTGAGTGTGCATGTGTAACTGTGTGTGAGTGTGTGAGTGTGCATGTGTAACCGTGTGTGAGTATGTGTGAGTGTGCATGTGTAACTGTGCGAGTGTGTGTGTGAGTGTGCATGTATAACTGTGTGTGAGAGTGTGTGTGAGAGTGTGTGTGTGAGTGTGCATGTGTGACTGTGTGAGTGTGAGTGTGCATGTGTAACTGTGTGTGTGTGCATGTGTGACCATGTGTGAGTATGTGTCAGTATATATGTGTGTGTCACCATGTGTGACTGTGTGTGAGTGTGTATGTGTAACTGTGTGTGAGTGTGTGTGTGTTCAGCATTCCCTGTTTATTTCAACTTCGTAGAAAAGTTACATTACAGGGTACCCCAGAAGTTGATTCTCTTTGTTTAGGGCAGCTTCATGGCTACTTCAGTGAATGGCTGGTCCCCAGAGCCATTTCCTCCACTGTGTACTTAGGATGATGGCCCCTATGAGTCTATTTTTAGGAAGAAGCACTGTGAGTTCCCTGTTCTACCCATATTACACTGCCCATTTTGGTTTTCCTGCAGCTTGGTGGGGTAATTCAACCAAATTGCTGATGGTTTCTGCTGTTGGGAATCCTGCCTTTCTCTCTGAGCCAAACAGGAACATTTGCCACATGCCCAGGGGAGACCAGAGCTGCTCAGGAGTCCTCCCTTAGAAATCCTCAGAGTATCCAGCAAAAACTCCTGGCCAGACATCCCCACTTCTTTCCCTCAGAGGCATGTTCCCCTCAGAGGACCCACACACATAGCCGACTGGGTTCTGGCTACCTGGAATAGTTTTCTGAGCCTGGCTGCCATGAACTGGCTTCCTCCCTGCTCTTACTTCATTTTGTTTCAAGGGTCATTCCAAGTAACATCATTCCTCTGTGGTCTGCTTGTGGGAACCCAAGCTAATATTCCCTCTGCTTCTATTATTTACTTTAAGATATTTGTTTATATTTCTGTATATGCACGTGTGTGTGTCTGTGTGTACATTTACACAACACAGTGCACATGTGGAGGTCAAAGGGTGTTGACGGAGGTCCTCCCGCAACAAAAGGACAGTATGTGGGAGTCAGTTCTCTCCTCCTATGTGGATCCTGGGGTATCAAACTCAAGTAATCAGGTTCAGCAGCATGTAATTTTATCCACCAGATCATCCAAACTGGCCCCTGTATTCCTTAAAGTGCTTAACCTTTCACAGTAACCTGTAGCCCTGAGGTCAATCGGTTAACTAGTTACAGCTCTCGGTCTTAGACAGTGACCAGAGCATCCATGTGAGCTGCTGGCTGCTGCTGAGTTCACAGAGGCAGGTGGTAGGTTCAATAATTAAAAGATTCTCATCTGTGTACTGATATGTCAGAACAGTGGAATGTAGAATGCTTGCCTTGGCATAAAAATAGATAAGTGAAATGGTGTGGAAAATAGCTTAAGTATTCTTAGTCTTGGGGACTTCATTCAGCACATACGCAGGATGTTTCCCTGCTGAGTTTCTCAAGTGTCTTCTCCAATACAGAATAGTCTACAAAAGCTCTCACTAGGTACAAGGCCACTGATGAGACCTCAGATAGCTGCTTGCTTATTTTGCAAGAGAAAAGTCGAATTGTTTGCTTGTTTTCCCATTTTAACTTCTGAAGTATTAGTGGGAGAGAGACTCTGGGACTCAATTTTCCCTCACTGGGTTGTTCTGAGGAATGACTAGATGGATTTTTTTTTTCTCTTGGTTTCTACTTTTTGACTCACAGATGAGGCCAGCCCTGTTGTAAGTCCTGGCAGAAGCAGCGTTCTGAGTCTCCATGCTGTGCTGGGACTTGTGCCAACCCTACTCTTGGCTCCTGGAAATCTAGATAAGAAGGCGCAAGGGCTGCCAAGGCTGCCTCTGGCAGTTGAGTAGAGGCAACTCCTTTAAAGCCTTCTCGGATGATTTCATCTGGTAGCACTTGGGTACCATAGGAGTTTGATCCAGCTGTGAGTGAGGGCTGATCCTATGTCAAACACAGATCAGAGTTGGGGAAATTAGGCCCTAAGCACAGATAGTATATGCAAGCAGGTTACTGTAAGAGACTATCTTTAGGCTGGGTTGTCCAGCCTGCCTCTCCTGGGCTCATCTACTTTAGGCTGCTGCTGAAGGGTGCCTGGCTTCAAGTTCTATGCTAGCAGTGTGATTGATGGTCAGTCTTGATTTTCAATTTGATGGGATTTAGAATTACCTGGGAGACACCTCTGGGTGTGTCTGTGAGGATGTTTCCAAACAAACATCCATCCGGAGCAGGGAAGATTCACCAGGAATGGAGTCTACCTATCCCATGGGCTAGAGTACAGGGCAGAGTGAGAAGAAAGTGAACTAAGAGCCACAACAAAGATGTCTACTTCCTGACTGCAGGTGCAATGTGATCATTCACCTCACACACCTGTCTTCATGCCTTCCCTGCCGTGATGGACTGTAACACACACCTCCTGCCCAAACCATTAACCAAAAGAAATCTTTCCTTCCTTAAGTTGCTTTTTGGAGTATTTTGTTATAGCACTGCAGGAGTAGCTAATACAGGCTGTATCCTGCACTCAATTCTCGGCTGAACCTTTCTGTCAGACCCTCCAGGCCACACCAGATTTTTTAATTGCTGGTATCAAGGAGTCCACTGAAAGTCAGTCTGCAACTTCTATGTTGTGAGGCAAAGGACCAAGGAGAGCAAAGAAACAGTTTTATAATATTTAACAAGACCAAGAATAACAAAGAAAAGCTACATTTAGGCTTTATTGGGCATATGATTGGTTAGGGCTGTTTTCTGTGCCTAGAACTTCTGGAGTGCTATGAATTACTGGGCGTGTTTCTCCTATGTTCTGCTGATTGTGCAATGAAGTCTGTCTTTATCTGCTTCATCCATCCATCCATCCATCCATCCATCATCCATCCATCCATCCATCATCTATCCATCCATCATCCATCCATCCATCCATCATCCATCCATCATCTATCCATCCATCATCCATCCATCATCTATCC
>NC_022009.1:51380184-51388702 GCF_000317375.1 Microtus ochrogaster
ATCCATCCATCCATCATCCATCCATCCATCCATCCATCCATCTATCCATCCATCATCTATCCATCATCTATCCATCATCCATCCATCATCTACCCATTCACTATTTACTTGTTTATTCACCAGGTCTTTATTTGAATATGTGTTGTGCTAGACCCTATTATGTCTCATATAACCAGGACCCATGTATACTCTGCAGACACAGCCTCCTGGACAAGGCAAGCATCCACAAAATACCTACAAAGCCAAACTCAGTACACACATGTACTAAAAGCCCCAGGGTACAGAGAGATCACTGGAGACACCATAGAACTCTTGTCTCAGAATCAAGAGGTCGGTCAAGTTCTGAATTCAGTCCTGCCACTAGGTACATGTAGATTCTAGGCCTTGAATCTGCTGTCCTGTTATGGATTTGCAAATAGTGTTCATGGCCAACTGTGACCTTTACTGATGATGCAGATCTTCCATAAAGGCATACTCCACCTTCAGTAAGCAAGGCCACTAAGGTAGCAACCTCATTTACATTGTGTCAGGGTCTCAGGGGCTGGATCCTCCAGCCAGGACATATGTGATGGGCTGTTCATGTGCATGCTGTTCACAGTTGTGTGTATGAGAGTTCAGCCATTGAGATGGCTGCTGAAAACCTTTGTTAGTTCTTTTCTCTTGATGAGAATGGACATGGTTACTCTCGTGGATGGTGAAGGGTTAAGAAACTCACAGCACCTCTGGGCTACAGAGTCATGAATAAGTTTGTTCTTAGTCCATCCTATCCCAGCCCTGTGCCTGCATGACCACCTTGTTAGGAAGATCATCACAGTGGCCAGAGCTATAGATTAAAACTCTTCCTTTCACACTGGAACCTGGACCATCCTGCATAAGTGTGTTGTGTTTAGGGTATCAAAGCAATGATGTGCCTTTGATATGGAAGGGAAACTATGAGGAGAGAGCTCCCCTCAAGTTCACTGTCCTGGCATAGTAGATTAGCCCACATTAATTCACTGATGCAGTGGGTCTAGTATCAAAAATTGAAGTCTCAGATATAGGATGGACCCAGGTTCACACTCCACCTTTGCATCTGGCTGTGTGTTAGAGAGAACACACATCAGGGAGGACAGTAGCATTCCTGAGCGTTGACCTGCCCCGTGGCAGTCACAGTCTATGTATCTGGGATGGTGGTCCATTTAGACCTGTTTGCTCTCAGTCTGCTCCATCCCCACTGAGCTGGTGTCAGTGCTGAGCTGCCCAGCATAGCCCATCCCCTCCTTTGCTCGACGACTCCAGGGCAAGTACTGGATCCCCTCCATTTCCACTTTGGCAAGATGGAATTCTCATCCCAGTGGGCACTGCAATTTTTCTGAACAACTAGCTATTCAAAGCAAAGGAAGCCTTTTATGAGCTCTAATCTCTGTGTGTGCTTGGCAGCCCACCCATGGAGCCTGCTTTGAGGTGGCATCCCCTGTCCTGAGCTCGGTGTTCCACACCAAAAGTGGCTGTCCCTTTGAAAAACTGGGGCCTGAGTTAGGTGTGAAAAGGTATTTAGATAGTCCCACCATGCATTCTGCTCCAGATCTGAGTGTCTCCATAGGTCATGATGCTTCTAAACTCCAGTTTGATATTGTCAAAGGAACATGAAGCAAAGAGCATGAAAAAGTGTCAGATAGTCACTGAGTCCTTGAAGTTATACATGGCGCCATGAGTGTGGATGATAACCAGACTCATCCCAGACCACTGCGGGGGCAGGGGAGGAGTAGCTACCAGAAACACAGCACTTCCCTGCAGACTTCATAGCTTCTTTGTATGCAGTAATCCAACATGCCCTGTTCTAGCTATGTAAGCCTTGTCCTTTTCAGCTCTGACTCTCCAAAGTTGGGAGAGGCCATGTCCCACTTCCAGCAGGGATTATCTCCAGCCAATAGCAACTTTTGAACTAATAAGTGTTAGCTCCTAGATGACTATGTATGTACATGGTGCATGCGTGTGCATGTGTGCATGTGTGTGTGTGTGTCTGGAGATAAAACCACCTAGGGCCTTGCACATTCTGGGCCAAGTATTCTTCCCCTGAGCTGTACCACAGTTCCTGTGTGACATTTAAAGCATTTTTTTCCTGAGCATGAAGGCCAAATTCTATGGCACCATCGTCAGAGAGGGCCACCAGGTAGACTGTAAGATGATTTTCTTCTCCCTCACACACAAAGTAGGCTTTCACTTTGGGTCAAGGCAGCCAGTCCTGTCCAACGTGAGCATGTGTGTTTCCTCCAGGTTTTATCCCTCTGAGGAGTCTCTCAGGGCCCCCAGGTAAACTGAGGAAGAAACCCTCAGCTGTCCCTTCTCTTTCTCATTTCCTGATAAACAAGCTGAACTCATTTTACTAAAGCTACAGCTGCCACTCACCAGCTCTGGACTTTCCTTATCTATCAGATAAATTTCAGATTCCTGGTGTTCCTGTCTGGGACCCACAGCAAACTACTTATAGACTCTTAGGGGTAGAAGAAATATTCCAGAGACTCAAAAGACACTGCAAGCTAGGAGGCTTCCTGGAGAACATGGCCTCAGCCTACCTATAAAGGAAACTGTCGTAGTCCTGGGTCCAGGCCGTGAGAGGGGTGGGGGCACTTTCAACCACGGGCAGAAGTATGCAAGGCAACCAGACATGGAAGAGTCCCTGCTGCAAGCAAGAGAACTAATTGCATGACCAGGCCTGGGGGTGGAGAGAGCTGGGAGCACAGAGTGACCTGAAGAACCTCCTCACTCCCTACAAACCTGAAACTTTCAAAGAACAAGAAGCCTTTGAAGAGTCTCACATGCTGTTTCATGTGTCACGACTTTCATGTCGAATCACTCTGAGTTCAGAGTGAAAGGTAGAGGAGGTGCTTTTCCTGTGGCTGCTGGGATGGAGGGCCAGGTGGGCAGTGGCAGGAGGAGAAAGCAGGGTCAGTGCCACAGCTGCCAGGAGCTGCAGCTGTCTGGTTTGGGAAGTCCGGTGGATGGAAACACAGTCTCAGATCTCAGGATCATGTCTCATGTCGCCTGGAAAATCAGAAAGCTTTGCTCCAGCCGATATCAGTTCTTCTAAAGGTCTGGAGGTGAGATTCCACTTCCCAACAACTCAGAACTTCATGTGGAAGAACACTGAAAATGGGTAATAAAACAGAGAATCTATGGAGATGAAACATGGGAAGATATTGAGGTTTTTTTTTTGCATTTACTATATGAGAGGTATTTGGACGGTCTGTGTGCTGTGACACAAAGCTAGATGTATCTCAAAAGAGGGACTCTCAGTTGAGGCATTGTCTCTATAGACTGGCCTATGGGCATGTCTGTGGAGCTTTTACTTAATCGATGTGGGAGGGCCCAGCCCACTGCCAGCTATGTGACCCCTGGGCAAGTGGTTTTAGGGTGTATAAAAATACAAACTGAGCAGGCTAGTAAACAGCACTCCTCCATGGTCTCCAGTTCAGTTCCTGCCTCTGGGTTCCTGCCTTGAGTTACTACCCAGACCTCTTTAAGTAATGGACTATTTATCTAATCAGGTAAACCAAATAAACCTCGGGAGTTGCTTTTGGTTATGGCCTTCATCATAGCAGTAGCTATCCTACTTTGCTTTTGGATTGCAGAGAATCCACATCAAAGTCATGTTAAATCCTACTCTAAGAGCAGCTAAACACCCCCCAAAGGACCATAGGAGACTCCAATGGAATAGGCAACAATAGCACACAGTTATTTCTAAGCTTAAGAGCAATGCTACATTGCACCCAGATTCCTGTTATATCATTCCAGCCTGCAATCAGAAATTAGTAAGCCTCTAAATGAGGGAGAGGGAGGGAAGGAGAGGGAGAGAAGGGAAGGGAAGGAGGGAGGGAGGGGAAGAGAGAAAATGCAATAACAATGGATAGACCAGACCATAGCTTTCAAACAATATTGTAAATATACCTAAGAACTTAAAAGGGACAAGCAGTTATGGTGATTGGCATGTGTGGAGCTCAGCAGTAAATAGAGGCAGTATGGAACATCATACTGATTTCAGGAAGGGGATGTGTACAATGAAACATACTAGATAAACTTAAACAGCAGCTTGGCGGCTACAGAAGGGAGACGGCAAACATAAACACATATCACAAGAATTTCTCACTCTAAAGAATAGAGAGAAACAGTGAAGAAAAGAAACAGCCAGGGTAAATCAGGAGGACGGAGTGAAGTGCTTTAACACAGCTGCCACAGAGAGCCAGGAGACGGAGCCGAGAAAGACACACACACACACACACACACACACACACACACACACACACTATCAAAATAGTCCAGCGGATGAAAGGAGCCTGGAGAACTGCATTCAGGATGAATAGAGAAGAACAATTGAAAAACATCATAATCAGACTGCCAAAACCAAACCTGGCACACAGCCCTTGGAGGAGGGGTATCACTCCTAAACCACGACACAGGAGCAGATGGTTCCTTCCTGACCAGAAAGCACAGTCATCCAGGATGCCTGAAGAAGAGGGTCAGGGATAAAAGGAGAATTGGGACAGAGGACATGAGGATGGTGAAAATACAGGAGGAGAGAGCGGATGAGAGGGAGAGGTGACTGGAAAATGGGAAGACAGGTGGAGCGAGTGGGTGGGAGGAAAGTGGAGGGATAGGAAGAAAGTGGGGTCATGGATGGAGGTAGAGATGGGGGACAGAAGCCAGCACTGGTCTGAACAGGAGTGTGGAAGAACTCGGAACTCTTCAGGTTCTGAGGCAGGAGGTGTTCAGGGCTCAGCCATTGCAAGCAGCTGAGGGCCATCATGCCTACAGGGGACTCTTGAGGGAAAGGAGAGAGGAGAGGGAAATGGAAGCAACTTCCCACTTCAGAAAGTATGACTAAAGGTGCAGTCTTTTCCATGGAAGAAACCCTCAATACTCCAGGGACTTCAGGTGGATTTCCAGACGGTTGGTTCAGGTACAGTGGCATCAGGGTAGATGTGTGTAGAAGGAGGTGTGGGCCGCTTCCCGCCACCCGGCTCCCGGCTGCCGGCTAGCTTTACCCAAAATAATTACATGGAAACTGTATTCTTTTAAACACTGCTTGGCCGGTTAGCTCTAGCCTCTTACTGGCTAATTCTCACATCTTGATTAACCTATTTCTAATAATCTGTGTAGCACCACAAGGTGGTGGCTTACCGGGAAGGATCTTAACCTAAGTCCATCTTGGAGAGGAGAGCTATAGCGTCTGCCTCACTTCCCTTCTTCCCAGCATTCTGTTCTGTTTACTCCGCCTACCTAATTTTCTGTCCTATCAAAGGGCCAAGGCAGTCTCTTTGTTAACCAATGAAAGTAACACATAGACAGATGACCCTCCTCCATCAGATGTGTAGGAACATTCTCGTCTGTTCAAGTTAGTCCCTCTCCCTCCATACCTCGCCATTTCTCTCCTGAGAAAAGACAAACGGGAAACGGCTATCTGATAGACTGGGAACCTGCACAGACAGACTGGGAGCCTACACAGACCGACTGGGAGCCTGCACAGACTGGGAGCCCGCCCTTCCTGGAACAGGCCCTTCTAGAGAGCAACGCTCTGGAGAAAGAGTTCTCCATGGGGAGCACTGATTTGTCTAGCTCCCTACTGGCTCCCCCAGAGGCAGAGTGGCCACTGTCACATGCCATTAGTCTCATGTTAACTGGCCACTACCATTATTTTTCCAGGTGCCTCTTTTCCAGAAATATCTTTACAACCTTCCAAACACCATCTTGGCCAATGCTATGAAAACAATGTATTTTAGTCTAATTTAAGGTTAGCAGACCTTAAACTTAACCTCCCTGAGGCACAACACCTCCTTTTCAACTCTCCCACAAACGACCTTAAAATAATGCTCTTTGTTCTCCTTGGTTGGTGAAGCTGTGTGCTCTGGCTTGATGCTATCAGTGGTGTTATTATTAACAGTATCAATAAACCCCTTACCTACAGGGTGATGAGAAGCCCTGGCTTTCATGAATCCCAATCTCACTGTCCACTCCCTCCCTGAAACCAAACACTTATATTAAAATCCAATCAATCTTAATGTTTGATTCAGACAAGAATGATCAGTACATGTAAATAAGAACAGGAAAATTCTGAGTGACGAGGCAGGAGGCAGCGCAGATATGTGTTAATGACATGATGGCGGCAAATGGTATAGTTCAGAGTGGGGAGGCTTGGTATACCCTTTGGGGTCCATGTTAGGTCTTAGGGCTCAATGAAATATCCCAAATATTCTGAATCTAAGCATCATGCTCAGCTCAGGGACAGATGCAAAATACTCCATGCACACCTAAAAATGTGTATTATGAAAAGGATGAGGGGGCAGGAAGAAGAGAAGAGCAGAGAAGAAGAAAGAAGAAAAAGCAGAATCAGAAGGAAGAGAAGAATCAGAAAGAAGGAGAGAAGAAGGAGGAGGAGGAGGGGGAAAGAGGAAGAGGAGGAGAAGAAGGAGAAGAAGAGACTGTTCTCTAAATTGTGCCAGTGAGCTGCTCCAGTCAATAAAAATAGCTGCTGTCAAGCCTGCCTGCCTGAGTCCAGTCCCCAGAAGCCACATCTTGGAAGGTGACAGTCAGCTGATTCCTGGTAGTTGTTCTCTGCCTATGCGTGTGTGTGGCTGTGTGTATGCGTGTGCCTATGCACGTGTGCATGAACACACACACACACACACACACACACACACACACACAGTCATGTCCTGTGTACCTGTGCATGTAGCTATATTTTTAAAGTTGCTCTAAACTGTAGAAGGCTAAGGAGAAGGCAATCAAGTCAGTCCTAGACATAAATCTTTGTTACAGAACAATGGGGCTGGGAGGTAAACTGAGCAGATTCCCTAGCTGACATTACTACTAAGCCAATGTTAGTGTCCTGGTTCTAATATCTGCCTGAGAATTTATGAGAATGTTTTTGATTCTCAGGATTGAATGTTGATATATTTAGTACTAAAAGGATGTCACACATGCAACTTCACCTTAGTGGTTCAAACTAATGAAGTTAAACATGTTTAAACATAAACTACAGAGATCATTTGCAGAGCGTAGTGTGTGAGGTGTTACCTAATGTTTGGGGAGCTGGATGGATGTGTATGAGATTCTGACACATTTTTAAAAATTCTTTTGCAAATGTCAAAATAAAAATTTCTTTTTGCAAATAAAAATAAGAGGGGAAAACAGTTTTGACAAAGTGACAGAAAATCAAAGCTAACCTAAAGCAGTGTCGCCTGCTGGTGGGGCCACAATCCCACAGGTGCCCAAGCGTGTGGAGTGTGGGCCACAAACCATGTTGGGCTTGTTGGGTAGGAGTCAGCATCTCCTGGAAACTGTGACTAGTTCCCAACTGCCTGCCAACACTGAATCCCAAAGGCCAGTGGGGAATCACTGACACAGAGTGGAGCTTTAGAGGCCTCTCCAGGACAGCCCAACAGAGATGCTCTTGGGATCTTTGGTCTGTGAGTTGGACCCTCACAGGCTAACCTGTCTGTTTCCCAGGTTGCTGTGGTGTGACATGCTGGACGGTGCACACTGTGAACAGCCAGTTCACTTCACACTGGTCTACTCAGGGCTTTCTGGGCTGAGCCATATACTTTGGGTGTCTCCAAATGGCTCCCTAGCATCTTGTCCTGCCCCTTCCTAACATACAATCTATGACATCTTCCATCTTGATACAGTTATCTGTTGCTGCTGGGATGTCCCTACCCCATGTCCTAGTTACAGGCTCAGCCTCTGCTGACCTCTCTGATAAGTAAAAGAATGAAGAAAAACTTCCTGGGGAGGCTACAGCTCTGATACACGGCACAGATGTCCAGGAAAATGAAAATCCTGGAATGATGTCTTATCTATAAACCTTCATTGACATGCAATTTAGACACGGCTTTATACCAAACACTCATTGCCAGTGAAGGTGTTTACGTGCATAAACAGCCCCTGGGGATCTTCTTAGGATGACTTTGGGTGAGGGAAGAATGGCTTCCTCTGCCAGGGATGAAGTGATGGAGAAGGCCTGTTTCTGGCGGTATTGCTTATAATATATATTTTCATTTTCCTTTCAAGCAGAGCAAATAGATTTCTGTAAGTGAGTGACCTCTCAGATTAGCTGTGTTATTTGTGACTTGGTGGAGCAGTCAGTTGAAATATTGAAAATGTTTTCGCAACTCAAGCTGATTCCAGTGCCTCAGCAGCAGCGGCATGGTAAGATCCAGCTAATGAATGATAAGCATGCAGCCTCTGTAGCTGGGAGGGCAAGGCTGGTCCTTCCCCCACACCCTTCTACAGAGAGCTGCTGTGAAGACAATAAGGGAAAGTTCCTCTTTCTGCCTTTAACAGGGAATGCAGCTTTCCTTGTTGGCTCCTCCCATTGCTTTCACCAGGCTTTCTGTTCTGAGGGGTCACTACAGGCAACTCCGGAGATGCAGAGCCAGGACTCTGGCTGGTCATGGAGGATGGGGAGGAACCTAAACCTGTGCCCTCCTGCCCCACCTCTGTTTCTTTGCCCTAGTTCTACTTCTATCTGTCTCTCTGCCCACAC
>NC_022009.1:51389457-51433616 GCF_000317375.1 Microtus ochrogaster
TTCCCTGCCCTGTGGGAAGTCCAAGGACCACCCACCTCCATCCAGGTCTAGTTAGGTGAGCATCCAAACTGCCTAGGCTCCCATAGGTTAAAGAAAGAATATTAAAAGCTTTATTTTTTAATACAGTTTTATGTTTGCAGAAAAATTGAACAGAAGTTGCAGGGCATTCCCAGGGACCCTGCCTCCCTTACACCCACCCTGTCATTGTTTCTCCCGTTAAATCCGTCTGCACTAGTAACACATGGCTGAAATGATGGCCCCACAAAGCCGCTACCTACTCATTCATTCTGACATTGCAATCCCACTTGGAGCTGAACTTTTTTGTGAGACTTTATGAATAAGTAATGATATATATTTACCAGGATAATGTTTCTGTCCTAATAATCTCCTGTGCTCCACCCATCTGCCCCTCTCTCCCTTTAGCCTTTGGCAACCAGTGATCTTTTCCACAGCCTTGTCCTTCCTAGAATGTCAGACTGGGAATCACACAGCTAGCCCCTTTTCAGAATGGCTTCTGTCACCTAGTACTATACATTTAAGGCACCTCTGAGACTTGTTATGGCTTGACAGCTCCTTTCTTTCCAGTGCTAAATGGCATTCTGCTGTCCAGAAGGACCACAGTTTACCAGCTCCCCGACGAAAGTGCATTTGGGCTACTTCCATTTCTGGGCAGTTAGAAGCAAAGCTCTGCCATCACTACAGGCATGCAGTTTGCAACTTCTTTGGGCAGAAACCAAAGAGTGCGGATGCTGAATTGTTTTGTAAGATTGCCTTTAGTTCTACAAGAAACTGCCACGAAGTATTCAGAAATGTCTGCTCCTTCCGGTCACCCAGTCTGACTCCACCCCCAGATGACTGGTGACCAGGCAGTCCTCTCTCTGGCTCCTGAGTTTTCCGCAACACTTCCTGCAGCCAGTGTGGAGTCTGGCGGTTCTGGAGGACATATTATGGTCTTTCCCTGGGCTCCACTTTGCTTTTCCCTCATAACATAAGGTGCGTGCATCTTTTCCTATACGTATGTTTTGGGGTGAAGTCTCTGTTCAGACATTTCCCCTATTTTTAATCAGGGTGTTTGTCTTAGACTCTTTTCAGATATGCATTTTTAAAGTAGTTCTTCTCATCCGTTGTTTGTTCTTTCATAAAGAAGAATGTTCTAATCCTAATGCAGCTGACTGATGCGCTTTTGGTGTTTGTATGACGTCAACACTGATCCCAGCACCTGGAGTTCCTCCCATGTGTCCCCCAGTGGGATAGCATGCATTTTACTCTAAGGTCTGATTTTCAGTTAATCTGAGGGGTGTGTACACTCTGTCTAGGCTGACACTACATTTGCTGTCCAGGATTTCGAATCCATTGTTGTTGTTGTTATTATTATTATTATAGGTATGGGTATTTTGCCTGCATTTGTGTCTATGCACCATGTGTATGCCTGATGTCCACAGAGGCCAGAAGAAGCATTAGCTCCCCAGGAACTATAGTTACAAGTGTATATTGCCCTGTCGGTGCTGGAAATTGAATTTGGGTCCATAATCAATGAGCCATCTCTCCAGCCTCCAACTTGTTCTTTTAAATATTGTATGCAATATTCACATCTGTGTATGATGTGTTTGGATCAAATCCATCCTCCTTTCCCTCTGCTCCTGTTCCTCCCTGTCTGGGGAGCTATGGTGATTAATGGATGCTGTAGAAGGGGAAGATGGTTTGCTTCAGGGAAGTGGACTCTGAGCGACCAGCCTTGCTCCACATCCACTTACAACTTGCCCATCCTTCCTGGGGCCCGTGGCTGGCTCTTTTGGGAGATCTCATTTTGATACTTTTTGGCCACTTCAGCCTCTGACTTTACATCAAAGGGAAGAAGAAAGGGATCAGACAGTCAAATGATGGCCCAAGGATGGTTCCCTGCTGGACCTGCCTGTGCTGTGCTGTCAAGTTCATTGACTGGTGGCCAGGCTTCTTCTTGTCAGCTGCTAGCTAAGACCTCTGGGTGTGCTCACCACTTGGGTTCTCGGACCTGGTGCTCCTGCAAGAACCACCTAAGTCCATCCTTCCGAGGCTCGGAAGAGCTTCCCACATCACAGGCAGGTCAAAGAAGCCACTCCTCTCCCTTAGTGGTGCTTTGGAAGTTGTCCATTTCTTCCCTCGCTGCCTATTTATGTCTTTCTTTGCTCATGGCCAGTTTGGCAATTTATATTTTCTTTATTTATAGTCCAAGTCCCTGAGTTCCTAACTCCTTTAGGTAGGAATAGAAACAGCATCGTCTGCTGCATCTGAAGCTAGGCTTTTCATCATTGACTTTTGGTAATCTTAGGACTGAAAATATCTACTTGGTTCACTATCAGGTGTCTATACAGTGTTGACATGTCTTCATACTGAAATTGAGCTCCATCTTACTTCCCTTCTGTAATCTAACGTATATGTTTATTTCTTACATCCTGTTCTTTCTGTAAGTTTTCTGGCTGGCTCACTATCTTCCTCTACCTCTGAACTGGTGTCCTATAATGGGAGCTGCCCACTTGACCTACTGGAAATCCTCAAGTTCTTCACCATGCATAGACACTGTGGTCTGCAGCCCTCCCAGAGTTTCCTCCCTACTAGTCTGCAAACATTCCATAGTTGTATTTCCATTCTTTTCCAGCTGAGAGTTACTGTGGTAAATATTTTGATGCATGCTGATTGGACACTGTTTTCTACAGCTGTTAGCTTCTAATATACTAGATCAAAAGAATAGAGCTTGGATGCTGTTCACTTTTAGGAAACAATAACTGTCTCCCTTGAGGTTCAGTTTGTCCCAGATGTGTCCAACCTGTGATCCACAGGCTACGTGTATTCCCAAACCATCGACTTACTGAAAGCACTATGAGATATTCTTTTTGAATCTGGTTGTGAGGATCTTCAGCGTGAACTTTGTAGAGGGCAATATCATGTTGTAATGCCAACACAATTGTTCATGCCTGGGCCATTGAGTCTGATTATTCTGAAGTGTTTGACCCCTCTCTGTGCCCACTCAGGTCAGGAGACATGAGACATGTCCCTACTTGACTCCTCACAGGGGGAGTCCCACACTCACTCTTCCTGACCAGTAAGAAGGGGAGATTTGAATCCTCGTCCCCTGGGCTCCTGTGGATAAATATGAAAAGCAGTCAGGTGCAGAGCAGTGTTACAGGGAAGGTGACCACAGTGCCATGGCACCACAGGAGACAGCAGGGAAGAACAAACATCGTTTATACGGGTATTGGGTCTTAACTTGTTAATCTTGACATTTTATTGACATTTATAACACATTCATGAATACTAAGCATTGTTATTTTTTATTTCCTTTTTTTTTTTTTTTTGGTTTTTCAAGACAGGGTTTCTCTGTGGTTTTGGAGCCTGTCCTGGAACTAGCTCTTGTAGACCAGGCTGGTCTCGAACTCACAGAGATCCGCCTGCCTCTGCCTCCCAAGTGCTGGGATTAAAGGCGTGCTCCACCACCACCCGGCGCATTGTTATTTTTTAAAGTTTAGATATATTATCCCACTTTGAGATGGCTTGTTTAAAAAACAAATTGATTATCTTGATGCTCTCCTTCATTTCTTTTACATTTAATATCTTCCCTCTCCTTTCACATTCAACCGTTGGGACCTGCCTTGTTTCAAAGGTGACAGTCTGAGCTGCTTACATTAAATTTTTAATTTTTATTTTATGTGTATGAATGTTTCTGCCTGTGTGTATGTATGTGCATCATGTGTGTGCTTGATGCCCAAAGAGGTCAGAAGAAGGCACCAAATCCCCTGAAACTGGAGTCGTGGATGGTTATGAGCTATCATGCGTGTGCTGGGAACCAGATCCAGGTCCATTGCAAAAGCAGCCAGTGCCCTTGACCACTGCCTCCCTTGAGGTTCAGTTACTGACCTATTATGGTTTGTAACTAGCCTTTCCTTCCTGTTTCTTTGATAACTTATCTTTGCCATGAAAATTGTGTTTTATAAATACTCTGCTCCAGTAATTTGGAGAGCTCTGAACTCTAAAGAGCAGTGAAGAGCACCCATCTTCAGTCGCTGACACCAAGAACCCCTCTGGCTGTGTGGTCCTGAGTGCTCTTCACACTTGCCATCAGCACTCACCTGACACAGCTCGCTCTTCCTTCTCTGGTGTTCTTTCCAGACTAAAGTCTCTAAGGATCAGAGCCCAGTGCTATTTGTGGCAGCATGGCCAGGAAAAAGGACGGGGCATGTTTGAAGGTTGATGGCTGAAAACTGTCAAAAATAAATAAGTAAAATAAAAATACTGATGAAGAAACACACTGTTTATTCCACTGCTTTTAACACAAAGAGCCCTGGTCAGATTTCGCTGAAATTTGCACAGAAGAGCCAATCACACAGCGCGATTGAGGAGAATCTTATTATGAGCTCCTAGCCCTATGTACCTGCTTACTTTAATGTCTAGAGATAAATGATAAGGAGACCAATTTCCATTTTCCTAACCGTCAGGCAGGACCTTGGGCCTCCCTTCCCATCACTTTTATTGAACACAGCAGTTCACCCAGGACCCAGGCGTTGAAAATTGCTCAAGATAAACATTGTATTTTAAATTACTCCAGGCAACCAGGCAGACTGGAAAAAAAAATCATTTGAACAAATTGAAAACTGAAATGTTGATATCAGATATTAAATTAATGTAAGTGAGATTGAAACAATATCTAATTAAAATAATTTGAAAAATGACTTAGAAATTGAAGCTGACATTGGCTTTTACCAGCCTGTCATTATTATCACCGAAGGGCTGAGCTGCGGCTCACTGACGCCTGCCCGCAGAGTCACAGGAGACCCTCATATAAAAGTTTCATTTATTTGCTTGCTTATGCTGTCCTGGCACCTGAAGCTCCAGCGCTGACAAATTGACCTTCCTGTTCCAAGGAGAATGACATCAGAGTCCTCACAACCGTGCCTGGGCTCTGCACCTGTTGTGTGGTCTGTGCCTCCCTTTACATGGGATGTTTGAAAGATCAAGCTTGGAACTTCAAAGCCACGAAGTCAGAGCCACCCCCGTGTGTGGTGTGTGGCTGGAGGTGGGAGGTGTCAGTGGACTTGGTCAGGACTTCAGCAGAGCTGGAAGAGGAAGTGGGAGGGGCCTGAGGCACCACATAGTCTGATTAAGCAGTCAAGTCCATGTTCTGCAGAAGATAGGACCCCTCCCCTCAGGACACACAAGTAACAGCTCGGGGGGGGGGGAGGGGAGGGGCGGGGTTCCAAGCAATTGAGCATCAACTTTCAGTCTGTCCTAAGTTGTCAAAGAGCGGTTTGTCATGTGGACGGCCACTGACTTGGACCTGGGGACATTGCTCCCTGCAGGAGCTGGATTCAGGTCTCAGGATGAAATATTTGCCTTAACAGTTACCTATCCACATCCATGCAGGTATTAGAGCAGTCACCATGGTCTTTTCTGGACCAAGGCTCTATGAGGGTTATAGCAAGTTTCAAGAGCTTCCAGAAGATCTAGAAAGCCTATGGGCATGCTCTTGCAACTTGCTATTCAATTTCTAAGTCATTTTTCAAATTATTTTTGTTAGATACTGTTTCATATATGACCATTGGATTTTCCCATGTTCAGCTTTCCATGAGGCTCTGCTCAAAGCTCCGTTCTCCAATAAATCTATAGTGAGGAAGCATGGAAGCACCTCAGGAAATGACCAGGATTCCCAGTACCCATCATTTCACTAGAAGAAATAGATCCTAGGCCTTCCCCTCAGCCAGAAAACCTTCCAAATTCTGGGATAAAAATTAATATCCTATGTGTCTAGCAATTGCAAATTCTTCAAGACCCTAAATGTAGAAAGAACAGGAACCCAGAGATCTCAGTGGATGTTTGACCTTAAATTTCGTCCTGAGAATATTGCCCCAGACTTAGGTCCTCATGATCTTGTAACTTATGGAGAGAGTAGAAAGCAAGTCCTGGGCCTGCTGACCACATCCATGACAGCTGGGCCAACCATGTGAGACCTGAGTCCCAGGAGTTGGAACCAGAACAAATGTGTACTGCCAGCAGACCCTATGAGTCCACATTTCTCCTGGGAGGGGAGGTGCCTGCACTTAACATTGTAATTTTCTGGGAGAAGGGTACTCATGGGTTTCACATCACCTGAATCATCCTAAGCACAGAATAAAGTTAGATTGGAAGGCCCTCCAGTCTCCCAGGAGGAGGAAATGTGAATATTCCCCCTTTCCTTCTGGCCTCAAAAGAACCCCACAGGTAAAAGTCCAAGATATGTAAGTCCATAATAAAATAAATCTCAAAATGCACCAAGAAGCAAGGCGTGATGAGCAGAACTCAGCTGTAAGGATGGGTAACATATGACTTGCAGGCACAGAACATAAATCTAAGTGTTGGGATATATTAACCAACTGACGTAGGTGGTGGAATCCTCCAGAAGACAGCCAACATAGAGACAGAGAGGTCAAAACTCCAGAAGACGGTTGAACACTCTACTTTTCACAGTTGATATGGAAGAGGGTGTCTGGTCCATGGGTATATGTAAAGATGCCATAGTTAAAGGTTTTCTACCACTGATATAAATCCCAGGTCATCAGGCTTCCAGAGTGGAAAAGTCTGCATCTGGATTCCTGGTGGTGGGATGCAGAGCATCGAAGGCAGTGGGCATCTTAAAATCAGCCAGAGGAGAGAGACAGCAACTAAGAAGACAGACTGTTCGACTCATGCTGATTTTCAGCAGCCCGAATGGGAGCAGAAGACATGATATACAAAGATCATCACCCTAAAATTCCCACAGTGCATCGCTGCCTCTTACTACCATAACACAATGTTGGAATCTAGGTAACTTGTAAAGAAAAGAGGTTTATTTAGCTGACAGTTTTGTAAGCCCATCTGCTTGGCTTCTGGTAAAGGTTCAGGGCAATGACTTCACAATGGTATGGCTAATGTGGTTAGGGTTAGGGTTATGACTTGTCTCGCTCCAACATTCACCCTATCTGTGATCTGCTGGAGCACACGAACAGCTTGACCCGCAGACACAAAGCTGCAAGATCTCCACAATAGAAAGCAAGAACGGAATATCCAAGAAGAGTCTAAGTGAGGGTCCAGCATCAATGGTGCAGTGGAAAGCAGAGCAATGACTCTTTGCCATGAACACTCGCAAGTAAAGATATATGGACAGAGGGGCTTTACGGCATGACTCACTGTGTCACACTACAGCTTCCATAAAAATATTTTAAATTTTTTTTCCTGTCTTTCTCTTAAATTTTGTTTTATTTGAGGGATGGTTACAGGGCAGAGGGCAGATGTGAAGGGATGGGAAAATGAATGGGATCAAGATGCATGATATGAAAGACACATCGAATAAATAAAAAGTAAGTAAAACAAACAACAGCAACAAAAAACCCCAACTCTTGTCATGGAAGCTGCTTTGATCCTTTCAGCTGGGGCTGGGGACCTGGAGTCAGGTCCCACCGACTAGCACTCCACGCTGGGGACCAGACTTCCAGCATGTGGGCCATAAACAAACTCAAGGAGGTACCACGTAGACGTGTGTTTTAATAATAAGGGTTAAACAAAGAACAAGAGTTAAATGAAATTGCTTTCGGATGAGTTCGTCACCATGGAGCCCATTAAAGTTAATTTAGGCTAATGTGAGACTATTTAGCACAGGCCGCAGGAAGATCCAGGATGCAGAAGTAATAATGAGGAAAGAAGATGTAGGTGGGTGAATGTATCTAACAAAGTATGAGTTATGAGAGAACATTGTCTTGTGGGGCCAAAGCAAGGAAAAACAAAACAGTGAACCTGCAAACAGTGGTGTCAGGAGTGGGAAGTCTGGGAAGCCATGGTGTCTGAGGTGTCCACAGGGGTGAGAGACTGTGAGTCTTTGCTGGCAGGAGAGTGTCCGACACACAAGCATGGAGGAACAGTGTCTAAGCCATTCACACGACTAGGAGATTGTGAATATTAACTAGCAGGAGTCTCTAGGTCCCCAGAACCACGGCTAAAAAAGGAAGTAGAGAACTCAAGTTTTCCTACAAAGGGACAATGTAGGGTGCTAGAAATAAATGTATGTACAGTAAAAGATTATGACAATAAATGTTTGAAAGCAAAGGTTACAATTAAAATAGGTATTCTGTGCAGGGGGTGATGAGAACCTTGGATCATCAGCTGCACTGGTATGGTAACATGTGTCTGTAATCCCATCACTAAGGAGACGAAGATGAGCAGCTTCCTGGAGCTCTCTGGCCAGCCAGCATGGACAAATCATTGATCTCCAGGCCCAGTGAGAGAAACTATCTTAAAAAATACTGTGGAAAGGAATAGAGGAAGATGCATAATGTCAATCTCTGACTTTCTTACACATGTGCACAACTGCACAACCTCTATTCACATATAGATACACACACAGGTTTTCAGAATAAAGTATCCTAATTCAGTGCCACGAAAGGATGCTCTGGTAGCCCTGTGTGGAGGAGTGCTATGCTGAGGCCACTGTCACAGTGCAGCATGGCAGTATTCAAGTAGCCAAACTCACTGTATGGGTAGTCCTATAGCACTATAGCATGGAAGGCTCCATAGTGAAGACACATGACCTTGGGACCGCATTGCGTGTTTGCTATACTGTACTTTTATATTCTTATTAAGGACTTACTTAATAAAAAGGGACTTTATGAGAAAATATTGTGCAGCAGACCTGGCAGCAGCAGCCTGGAAAGTTCTTGATAGTAGAGAGAGCTTGTGGAGTAGCTAAACTGCAGTCTTAGAGGTGTTTTGTGACATTTCAACAGTGACAACATCACACAGTAGTGCATTTCCCAGAACACATTCCATTCATTGATGACAAGAGACTGTGTGTGTGTGTGTGTGTGTGTGTAGACATGATGTGTGCATACATTGTTAGCCTAAAGTAGCAAACAGATTCCACAGAGGAAAATGAGTTCACAAGGGCATAAAATATTGCAATAGGAGTATGCTTGGGCAAAAGCAAGATAGAGCTAGAGAGGGTTGCCTAAGCTGATTTGATACAATTGTAGTTCACTGCTATTCTTGGCTGTGAAAATAGTGGCAAGGTCTCAGGTAGCTGTTGACAGATGTCTTGAAAGAAGTACTTCCTGTGTGAGCTTAAGAACATCCTCTATGACCTCCTGGTGGCTCTTGCCACTGTGTCCATGAGATCTATCTTCAGTGACCTCCTAGTGGTTCTTGTCATTGTTTATATACTAGAGCCATCTTCCATGACCTTGCTCTTGTCACCTAAACATATACACATGTCCTCCATGATCTTATGGCTCTTGCTACCATGTATACATGAGATCCGTCCCCAATGACCTCCTCATGGCTCTTGTCATCAAGTATATGTACACAAGGTTCCCTCCTTCATAACTTCTCAACTTTATATCTTTGTTGTTGTTAGGGTTCAACACAACAACCCTATTTGTTACAACTTCCACAAGAACAGATTAGAAAGAAAGGAAGCCTTCTATCACTTACAAGTAATCTCTTCATTTGTAAAACACTTGGAAATACCTAGGCATACTGTTTTGATCTCTTCTGCAGTGTCTCAACAAAGCACCTAGGGCTGGTTAACTAAGAGAGAAAAGAGAAGTATTTAGCTAATGAATTTTAGTCTAAACAGTTGGGTATAGGCTCTTTGAGTACCTGGAAGATGACATCACAAGGGCAGCCCTGAAGAAGGGCCAATCATGTGTAAGGCAGAAGCTAGACATCACCATCTAACACTTCTTTCCAGAACTAACCCAATCCTAGGGAAACAACATTAATTCCCTTCCAGAGAAGCACCTTCAATGACTCTCTCTATAGGACCCTGCTCTTAAAAGTCCCACCCCCTTTTAATATTTCCAAACTTCTAATACATGATCTCTAGTTCGCTAGTTCAGGAAGGGCAGGGACATCCTGTTTCTCTTGCCTTTGCTAGGTCTAGATAAAACTGATACCTCTGGTCTCCATAAGGAATTGTTAGGAAAAGTTTTACCTGTGTCATTTGAATTCTGACACTTAGGGAAATGAGACATCTAGATGCTGTGGCATCATGCTACTCTCAGATGACTCAATGTAAGGCCAAGCATCAAACATTCTCTTGTATTTTACTGCTCAAAGTCAGGGTTTTCCACCATGTAGACCCTGAGAAGGGATGCTACGATGACCTTGAACTAGAGATGGGGGCAACATTTGAAGAGAATTACAAGACTCCTGCAAAGGATTCCTTGTGTGCTAAATGTGGAAGCTCAGGAAAAAGTTAGCCTACCACTGGTATCAGTGACAGATAGAATGGTGATATAACAGCTAAAGCCTGGAGTCACTGCCAGACCATAGGTCCGTCCATGTTTCCTGAAAATCCAGGCCTCTTTAACTTTTTCTACTTACAATGCCTTTCCACCCAAGGAAATTTAATACCACCCATTCATGCCAGTAACATAAAATAGGTATGCAAATCAACCATTTACTGATATCAAATCATAAAGGCATTCATTTTGAAGCAATTATTTGCTATGCATATTATTTTACCATGTATTAAAGACAAAGGCAGGTGTGCAGACTAGTGAAATGGATGCACTTGTTTAACAGAAAGAATTAAATCTCTACTGAATATTTGATACTGTAGAACACAGAACCTCATCAATGTTTTTCCAAGTTGGTTAATATTTTGATTTTCTAATCATCAAATGGCAGAAGTAGATTTAGGGCCATTTCATAAAATGTTGGATATTATATCCTAATCCCATTAAATTCATTGAGTTCTTTGTCAATTGAGTTAATGACTCAAACAGCCTTTTTAATCAATGCTTTTATTAATTTTTGGAGAATTTCATACAATTTATTTTGCTCATATTCATCCCCCTTCTTCAATGCCTCCTAGACCCTCCATCACCTCCCTTCCCACCCAACTTCATATTCTCCACCTCCCGCACCCGCGGTGAATCCAGGTTATGTTGGCCAACTATGCCTGGGTGTGAGACCTCCTCACAGTGTGATTGGTGTCCCAGATATCACACCACTGAAGACTCTTCCCAGAAGTAATAAAATGCCAGCAATGCCCCAGCTATGCTTCAGAGAAGGGAAGGCCTACAGGCCCAGATCTGCTCTCCATGCTGGGCTGTGTCTCGCTTGGCCTTGTACAAGTCTCCTGTGTGTGGTGCGTTATATGTGCATTTTCCCTGTGGGATCTAAAAGAAACTGGTTCTTTGATGTTGTCCATCACCTCTAGTTCTTATGATCTTTCCATGCCTCTTAGATCACATTTAGGGCTGAGGACTCTAAAGGCTCTTATTTTCTGTGGATCTCTGTGTTCATTGCCACATGTAGCGAGAAGGAGCTTCTTTGATGAGATGAGTGGTATACCGATCTATAGGTATAGCAGAATATCATTAGGAGTAATTTTTTACTATGTTCATTTAACAGAATAATAATTGATTTCTCCCCTAGGGTCTATGACCTCTCTAGCTACAGGTTCT
This sequence comes from Microtus ochrogaster, assembly GCF_000317375.1. NCBI lineage: Eukaryota > Metazoa > Chordata > Mammalia > Rodentia > Cricetidae > Microtus > Microtus ochrogaster. The sequence continues at coordinate 51,400,905 of NC_022009.1, forward strand.
TGACCTTATTGGCATCTTCATGTATGGGTTTTATTTCATGGAACAGACCTTAAATTCCATTTGGTTGGTTAATCCCATAACATTCGTGCTACCATTGCATCAGTCGGTATATCTTGCTAGGCAGGTCATCAAATAACATTTTTTTTTAAAAATCAAGCATTGTCACACAATCCAATCCAAAGTTGTACTAATTTGATACTAATATGCTAAGGAATTACAGTAATAAATACCTAAATCCCCTGTTTTCTATAATTCTATAATTAAGCCATGTTGTTTTTATAATATCAGGAAAAATGGATGTAGAGCAAAAAACCCTGCAGTTCATAACACACAGTTGTCTCTAGCCTATGCGGAAGTGTTTCCAGACAGCCCGTGGTGCTATGTGGTATGGTACCATGCACTGTGCAAAGTATGCATGTTGTGTGCTCAGAAACAAAGATGAGGCGGTGCTGTGTGGTACAACAGTGCTGAATGCTGCCAGCGGCATCTCAGGTCAGTTATGTGTGGTTTTGAAATAATTTTGGTGTCTTGCATGTTGTAAAACTTTTTACAGTTGCTAGATTTTACAACCTTCACTTTCAGTTATGTGACCCCATATGGGGCTGAGAGCCACAGTTTGAAGATGAGAGGGACAGTGCATACCTCTGATCCCAGCACTCGTGTAGCCAATGAAGGCAGATGTCTGAGTCTGAGGCCATCCTGGTCTACACAGTGAATTCTAGGCCAGCCAACCAGGGCTACACAGTTAGTTAGACTCTGTTTCAAAATGAACCAACTAACCAACCAAAAAAAGATTTTCTTTGGAAGGATAGAAAGATGCTCAGTAGTTAAGAGCACTGATTGTTCTTCCAAGAGACTTAGGATTGAGTCCAACACCCACCCATGTGGCAGCTCACAACTGTCTGTAACTCTAGTTCCAGGGGATCTAATGGCCCCTTCTGGCTTCTTAGGGCACCAGGCATGCATGTACACTCATATGTGTTTTTAAAGGTTAAATTAAATTTTAAAACATTTGAATGTTTCTTTGAGTAGATAGGTGGGATAGCAATATTATTTTATTAGACTGGATTAGACTGGATCAGCCAGGAGGCCACACAGGAGTAAGTGGCCCCTCAACACAGCAGAGGCACAAGACTCCCAACTGTGTACTTACCTTATACTCAGCACTCTTCACCCAGTGCTAGCTATAGAGGAAACAGTATAGGTCTTGAAGCGTGTGTGTGTGTGTGTGTGTGTGTGTGTGTGTGTTAGTGCAGGTGCACAATGCCGCAGCATGCATGTGAAGATCAGGAGACAAGAGTGTTGGTCCTCACGTCCCACCTTGTTTGAATCAGGGACCCTTGTTGTTTGCTGTTGTGGATGTCAGGCTTGGTGGCCTGAAAGCTTCTGGGGGGTTCTACCATCTCTGCATGCAGTGTCAGCATAGGAACTTTGGGATGACAGGCCTGGGTTACATGTTCATCTTTCCACGTGTTCTAGGGACCTGACCTCAAGCCCTCACTCTTATGCAGCAAGTTCTTGACCCCCTGAGCCATCTCCCAATCCCATTGGCTTTTAGAACACTTTAAAATCCTGTTTAAGCTGGGTATGCCGGCATATGCCTCTAATTCTAGCACTCAAGAGGCAGAGGCAGGCTGGTGTGTCTGAGTTGGAGGCCAGCCTGGCCTAAACAGTGAGTTTTGGATGAGCCAAGGCAGCTCAGAATGACCTTGTCTCAAAAAACAAAACACAAAAATATTAAGTATAAATAAAACTATAGTTTTTTAACTCCACCCAGCCAACTCTAAAGCCAGGTTCTCTTAGAGTAGATAGGTTTGGATAAGGAGCAAGTTTAAAAAAAAATCAAGTAACCCAAATGTCAGTGTATTTTTACCTGGAAGTGCATAGTTTTCCTTTGCTTCACAAATCATTGAATTATCAGAGGTTTTTGTGAACTAGACAGATATGACCTGGCTGTAATTGCACATAGGGAACAAAAGAAAGTTGGAATTTTATCTCCAAAAGAAATTATTTTATTTAGTTGCACTATTAGTATCATAAAGCAAAACATAATTGATGCCAAAGTTTTCAGTATAAATATTTAGATAAAGTTGAATTTTATCTTATTTTATTAAATTCAATTAAATTTTAGGCATTATGAATATTTGTATAAAAATAAAAACATGTGATTTTGACATCATGCCCACCTGATTGCTAATGAGATAAATTAGTGCTAGGTGGCAGACTGGCCGTATCATGACCAGCAAGTATAAAAATGGATATTGGGAGTGTTTGGTACAACAAGTCCCTTAACCATGGTTTCAATTTCCATGTTTTTGGTTACCCACCAATAGCCACCATCTGATATATTCAATGGAAAGTTACAGAGATTCATAGGTATTAAATTTCATGTCGTTCTGAGCAGTATAATAAAATCTTATGTGTCCCTTCTGATCCCGCTGGGATCTTGGCATTATCTCTTTCCCCCAAGCTTCCAGGCTGCCCAGACTACCTGCTTGGGTAATCAGATCCACCCACCATCACAGTCCCTTGGTGCTGTGTAAACTTAACCCTGGCCCCACAGCACAAGAGAATGGCTCCTGACACCCCTGTGTGTCCCGGTTGTCACGCATTGCTCTCTTTAAGGTTCATTGTAGAGGTTTGTAGAGGAAGCATGACACACAGAGGATCCCGTCTCGTCTGGGATTATGAACTCTTACAGGGTACAAGGCAGCTGACCTGAAACAATGCATGTGGTGACGGTGAACTCTGCACTCATGAACATGTCCAGAACCAAGGCTGATAGGCAGTGAACACAGACTGGTACGGAAGTGATACATTTTGCAGAATCGTCTTGATTTCCTGTGATCTGAGGTTTGAGATTTGGCATGTCAGTTCATTTGTCTCTTCTGCTACCCGAGAGTTCGTGGTATCCAGGCTCCATACATGCATACACAACCCTCATGCAGACAGTTTCCTGGGTAGTGCATTCCTCAGGGCAAGCAAGTAAGAATGGCCAGGGCGGCTCTGATGTATGGAGGTGCTTGGCACTACTGCAGGTCCCCATCACAGCCTGTAGGTCCTGAAAGGGAGTGCAGAGGTGCAGACATGCAGCTAGATCCCACACACATGGCTGGCAGAATAGTAGGACTGGCCAGTAGGCTAGATGGAAGGAATCCTAAGAGGGGACTATCAGTTTCAAGGCTGAGCAACTGGAAGCTAAAAAGACCAGAGAAGGACTGGGCTGGGGAGCAGATGAGTGACGGTGGCAGAGATGTCATTGGACAGGGGTGGAGAAAGAACAGATGCAGTCTAGGATTTGGATACCCACAGAGAAGTAGCCCTGGAGACCAGTAGATTCAGTAGAAAGATACAGTTCCCGTGTAAACAGAAGCTGTTGAAAACTCAGATAAAGTTCCTATTGTTCTTCTTCTTCCCGGATGAGTGTTCTTCTTCTCGGAGAGGAAAGGAGGATGCAAGACACAACAAAACCCACGTGGCACGAGGTTTATTGCAGCGTAACAGTAAAGGAAGAGAAGGGAAAAGAGGATGAACGGATGGTTTTCCAGCTTTTAAAGGGTCCCCCATGCAAGTGTGTCAAACGCCACGTTCTGCACCTGTACAGCCTCTGTGTGGAAAGCTAGGTGCTCCTGGGAAAGGTAGTTCCCCAGACGAGCGACACTCAGGGGCCTTCTGGGGAATAACACCTATGGTTCCTAGAAAATGATAGGGGTCATCATAAATGCAAACCGCAGAGTATCCCATCCTCCATGGGAAGGAGGACAAGAAGGCGTAGTGTAGGAGAGAAGTCATAAAAGGATACCCAGGACCAAAGTTCAGACATTTCCAAGAAGGCAGGCGATGTCAAACATTGAACTTGGAATATGCCTCATCTCCAAGCTTCTAGCAGCCCGTCTCACAGAGGGTCCTCTAAGGTCCATCCAAGAAGGTTAAAGGATGTTCCCCGTGGACCCAGCAAGGCCAGGGTAACTGAGCTATGCCTCCTCCCACTGTCCTCTTCCAGCCTAGGCACACAGTACCCTGGAAGGTGCTACCCTACTACGTTTGAGTGGGTTTTAGTTCTAACCTCAGCTGCCTAAAGTGTGGCAACAGGGCAGATCTGAGAGCAAGCCAGCCTGCTGCCTAGTGACTGCCCTGTCTTTAGCTCCTGCTGAGCAGTTTGAGCAGGACAAAGTACTCTGCCTTCCAGACTGAAGAGATCCAGGGCCCATCTGGAGGCTCTGAACATCACTGGGGTTGAGAGGGGCGTGCCTGAGGCTCAAGACACCTGACCTTTGGAAGGTGCCTGCAGAGAGGACAGAACATGAACTGAAGTATGCCTTGTGGGGTTCCCCCCCTTTAAAATCCCTTCACGGGAAATATGATCTGCCAGGAAGAAGGAGTCATGCAGTAGCTGCAGCATCCAGGCTCTCTCAGCTTCTTTTTTCGACAGGTGTGGTCCAGTCCCCTCTCCTTGGAGACCATACCCAGCCTGCCCTGCTGCTATGTCCCCTGCGGTCCTTCTATAGAAAGAAGAGCAGGGAGTCTGCTAGCCAGTGTGGTGAATCAGTCATCAAACAATGACTCCTAACCAGGGTCAGCCTATCCACAGACACAACCAGCTTCTCGGCCACCTTCATCACACACACACACACACACACACACACACACACACACACACACACACCAGTGCATAGAGAGCCTAAGGCTTACTCAGAAAGGCTGACTATTAGGGAAGGGATCTAGATCCTAGCTGATCTGCCCATCCTTCCTATGAAATGCCTAGGTATAGGAGCATGGTGAGTGAGGAGCCCAACCAAAGGGACTTCTCACAAAGACAAGGCCACTGTCCGTGGGTGGTCAGCTCCCTGGGTAGTACTTCACCTACATAGCTTCCCCAGCTCAGCTTGCCAACAGAGGGACTCCATTAAGTTGTCCCCATTATAATTCAGATTACAGAAGAGACTTGTGCACATTCTTTCAGGTTAGAATACAAGGGATAAAGAGAAGAGGCAAAATTACTTCACTGTCACTGCATGTTAATTATATGGAAGCTGCATAAATTGTCAAGTGCAAAGAATTATTCTGATAAATTAAAATACTAATTAAATAGGCTATTGCAGAATTTTGAGAACATTACAGGGTTCCGCTTCTTCAGGTAATTTGCATATCCTTCATCTAGTGAATTTAATTTTAAAGGACTTCTTTTTGTGTTTGGAAACCCTTTTTGTCTCGCATGAAGACAAAAACGGGCTTTCTGCTTTACTCTCTGCCTTGGTTGAAGCAGTTTCTTTTGCTGTCCCCATGCTGTGCTGGCCCACTGGTCCCCCCTCATACATACTAGCTCCAAGTCCAAACTCAACTAAAACAAGAACTCAGCTGAAATTTGGGCATGTGGCTGAACAGGACAGTTCCAATAGCTGGAAGTGAAAAGGCTGCCCTGCGGAGTCTTGGTGTAATGAAGGCAAGACCTGGTGGTTTTCATAGGTCCGCTGACCTTCACATGTTCCATGGCAGGGAAGTGTTCCAACACTAAACGAATAAATATAAATAAATGTAATAAAATTTTTAAATAAGCAAAAATTTTAAAGATAAGTAGAAGTAACAGAAAGGCTAGCATGCTTAGGATAAATTCTGCAACGTAAGCATGAAGAAGAAAAAAAAAGCAAACTCACCCAGTCTATAATATCTGCACCAGTGAGGGCCTTCCAAGCACAACCCAGGGAACCAACAAGGAGGTGGCACAGGCACAGCTGGAGAACTTAGCCAGAGACATGAAACAGATCACGAAAGAGCTCGGGGTCATGGGACCCATGGCCACTGCCCTTTGGCAGAGCTGGGACCCATCTACAGCAGGATCGGGAGACAGAAGGGATTTCTCTGGGGGAAGGGCAGGAGAATAAATTCTGGAATAAGGCTGTCCTTATAAATCCTGCTCTCCTATTTGGGTACCACTGGGTTTACTGATGATGATGGTGTTTCCTGAGGGGCTAGAGGCTGAGCTCTGATGCTGGGGGTGAAGGACTAAACAGATGGTAGGCGTGACCTCTGTGGTCACCAGGGCTCTCAGTGAAGCCTCTCCCACCTCCTCAGCCCAGATGGCTCAGCCACCCGGATAGCTCAGTTTGCTATGTGGCAGAGGATGACTGCGCACTTCTGATCCTCTGGCTGCGTCCCGGCACTGCACACTAGATAAGCAACTGAAGTGATTCCCAGTCTGGCTCTGCACTTTAAAAATTTTCTCATGACCAGACCACACAAAGTACAATAACATCTCACTCACTGGCAATGGTCTTGAACTGGCCAGACTGTACTCAGAGGGTGGGAGGCACCCAAAGCACCATAGTGTGCTGGGTAAGCAACTTGAAAAGTACCGAGCTCTGAGTGGCAAAGCAGGGGCTCTGCCTGGAAAACGGATGGCAAGTCATGTACCTCTGCCCTTCAGAGTCTAAACACATGTGGTCGTGTACTGAAAATGTTTTGCCAAGCAGTGATAGGTGAGACACTAAAAGACCATGTTGCCAATCAAGCCATAACAAATGCTTTGTAATTGTTTGCAGTTGTTTGTGTTGTTGACTAACTTTGTTCGGGCTTCTTTACCAAAAGCCATCCTTGCATATATATCAAATGGAAATTTCCAGATTGAGTTGAAGGCTTCCTGAGGTGCTTACATAACTAGAGCATGACCCAAGAGCATTTATCTATGGTTTCCTGGGACAGCATCTCCAGGCTGCAGGGGTGATGGTGACCCCCTTCTTACAGCAGTATAGGGCATCCCATGGACCACAACATGAGCTGCCAGGGAATAGGTATTCTGAAAAGCCAGTGCCCTTTCAGAAGTCTGCAGGAGTTGCCTTCTCCGCCTGGGCTGTTTCTGTAACCAAACTCTCACTGCTGCAGCCACCCGGATAGCTCTGTGCTGACGTGCCACGCCAAGACCACACTAAGGAGCCCCAGAGACACTACTCCTTGGGCCTAGGATACTCTCCTGCCTTTCTAAGAAGAGTTTGTTGACACCAGATTGAATTATTCAGCTTAATGAAGTATTGGCTGGCTGCTTTTTATAAAAATCTCTAGTCTGAAATCTCTGCCATCTAGGAAGAACTACAGTGTTTATAGATTCATTCTTTAGGCCCTTGGCCAGCCTATTTAGAGAGTTGCTGTTAGCCCACTAATAGCCACCAGAAAGTATGAGCCTATGAAAACATACCACTTTGCACCTCAAGGAAATTTCTTGCCATCCAAGTTCTACACCTGTGCATCATTGCCTCCAGCCCACATCTCCCCACCAGCTGAGGGCGCACTAAATACCTCAGCTCTCTCCTGAATTGCTTTATGTCCACCTTGCTCTTGCAGTACAGTGGTGATTACCTATGTGTAAAAAATAATGTCCATTTGTTAGGAGGGGAACTTTTTTCTACAAGGCAATGAAAGGCCCTGGAGGTAGAGAGGCAGGCAGGCTGTAATTGGATCTCATTTGTATCCCTCTAAAGACATATTTCATTACCCACGAGTCCTGCAGGTGTATTATGATAGGAGGTGACAGCAGCTGCTTTTCTCTCGCCGTCTTGTTCTGTAGTAATCACAGCGGCAGTGCCCTCTTCATTCATAACGTTTTCAGGAAAATTAGGAGTTTTATTTCTTTCTGGTTTTTATTTCCAAAATGACATGAGCTTTACCCAAAAGAATATTTCTACTGAATCATAAGCCGAGGTCAATTGCCTGGTGACATGCTTCCTCTCCGCGAAGTGGGGGCTGCTGGGGCTGCTGCCCGGGCACTACAACTGCCGAGACTTCATTTGCATCTGCTAATTGTTTCCCAAGCTCATTTCTCCTGGCATGATATCAAATAGAATTTGTTCTCTGAAAGTCTTCCTCATGTGAAGTCAGGAACAGATGAGCACAGAGTTTTATTGGAACAAAATCATATGTTTCTGATAGGGGCATGGATTAAAAGGGAGTAAAATAACTCCTGGATCCTGTGATGTAAGCACACAGGCAGCCCTTTCAAAATGTGTGCAGTGCTAGTTAACAAAATAGTTATTTCTCAACGGGCATATACCTATGCATACACTACACCATTTTAAAATAAGATCTTACAGCTTGTACAGTCTGTTTACATACAATTTCCCATTAAATCTTCAGTAACTGGAGACTGCCTAGAATGGCATGCTTTCAAAGATGATATCTATATATCATATAAGTGCATGACAGCCCTGAAGTTGTGGGCGTGAGAGAGCTATCCCTACTGTTCCTCTGTCATGTGTCAGCTCGGGCAGGAGAGAGATGCCCTTCCTCCTCCCCTGTCAATCAATGCCTGAGGAAGGTGGGAGAGCTGGCCTTGAGTCAGAAGGGCAGGAGAGCTACTCTTGCCTGCCACCAGCTACAGCACTTGGGAGAGCAGGCCCTGCATTTTGTGGGGCAGCACCATAGAGCCAATCTATTGGCAGAGGTGTGTGTGTGAGCCATCCCTGAAGAAGAGCATGAGAAAACTGTCCCCATTACTTATTTGTCACATGGCAGCATGGGCAGGGGAGAGCTGGCCCTGAGATCATAAGGGTGGGAGAACTGCCCCTGGCCCCCTCTCACCACCAGCGGCCACACTCAGGAGAGCAGGCCCTGCACCTCGAGTGGGCAGCACAGTAGAGTCAACCCCATTAGTGGAGGTGTGGGTAAGGTAGCTCTGGTGTTGTGAGCATGGAAGGGTTGTCCCCATTACTCACCTGTCATGTGGAGGCCTGGGCAGGAAAGGAATGCCCCTCCCCCACTCCACTACCCATCAGCGTCTGAGGCAGGTGGGAGAGCAGCCCCTGCCCATCATCTGCTGCAGCGTACAGGACAGCGGTACCTGGGCAACCCAGTAGAGCTGGCCCTGAAGGTGTGGGTGTGGGAAATCTGATCCTAAGGACATGAAAGCAGGGGAACTGGCCACACTCTTTCTTCTCCCGGCAAAGGGTGAGCTCACCAGGGCAATGCTGGAGAGCTCACCCTATCAGTGAGGACAAGACAGAGCTAGTGGGCGGCCCAACTCTGTAACTACTTAGACCCAGAACCAGGATTATGTGTTTTCCCACTCCAACATCCACTCCATCTGTGATCTGCTGAAGCACGTAAAGCAACCAGTCCTGAAGACCCAAAGCTGCAGGATCTCCACAACATAGGGCAAAACAGGATAACAAGAGGAGTTCCACTGAGGGCCCAGCACTGATAGTGTAGCAGAAACCAGAGGCCTTGAACCAGACCCATGACTCTCTACAATGAACACTTGCAAGTAAAGATAAATGGATGGAAAGGTTTACTGCGTGCATCACTATGCCACACTACACACACATAAAATAAATTTTATTTGGAAAGGGGATTTGCTACAAGGGCAGAGGGCAGCATGAAGGTATGGGAAATGAATGGGATGGAGATGCACAATGTGGAAGACACAAAGAATAAGTAAAAAGGAAGTTAAAAAACAACAAAAACACAAAGATGCTATGAACATAGGCGAACAAGCATCCTCGTGGTATGATTGAGCATGGGCAGGTTTTAGTCTCACTGCACCTTGATATGCCACGTTTTATTGACACTCACAGAAGACCTGCCCTTTCCTAGACCAAAAAGGAGGAGGCATGGATTGGGTGGTGGGAACAGAGGGGGTTTGGGGAAAGGGCTTGGGAGGAGAGAAGGTAGGATAAACTGTGGCCGGAATTAAAAGAAAATAAAAAATAAGTATTTAAAAAAATAATAAAGGATATACACCGGTATTTAGCTGAGGAAGACCAGCGCCTGAGCGGAGCATAGGGTCCCTGCTATCCACCCGTTGCTCAGCATAGTGCCTCTGTAAGTCAGGCTTCCCAAGCAGCTACTTGCAGGAATTTGTTAATAGAAGAGAACACTCTCAAATGCTCTTTCTATACTGACCACCTTCTTTTGATTTTTTTCCCTCACAGTTGACAACAAAGACCAACTGGAGAAGACATCTGGGCTGACTATCCTCCAGACCGGAATCAGGCCGGTGAGTAGTGCAAGGCGTATCCTCACAAGGGATCCTCACGGCTGGTGCCACAGTGCTGGGCGGTTGGTGAAGTCTAGGAGCATAGGTTTGGTTTATTGTGTGGTTAATCCAAGGAGCCTTTTGTCAGCTCAGCTGATGGGAAATCAGTCTTCCCAATGTATTGATGCTGACCAATGGTGTAGGAAATGGAACTGTTTATGCTGCCTTTGAAATCACAGTTGGGTAACTCCCCAAGAAAAAATCTGTCACTTAAACAAAACAGAAGACTCCAAAAAAGATGGTGTCTTATATTGCCTAAATTATTAAAAATGTTCCGGGAAGTCATTTTTCCCTATGAATTTCATGTTTTTGTTACTTAAACACATGTGTTCGGACAAAAGCACAGAGCTATGAATGTATCTATGAAGTGATTTGATGCTGTTAAATCCTTGGTGTGCGACCATTGCCTCACTGTTTCCAGACCGGATGATATGTCTTCTCAGTGCTTGCTGGTGACCATTCTCTTGGCCGAGTGACAGTGTCATGAACTGTGCGTGTCCCAGTGGCTGAGGTTCCTCCCAGGAGCTGCACGTAGCCACTCCTAAGTCAGCATGGACCAAAGCCAACCTGTACTCTCCTGTCTGGAATTTCAGAGTTCACAGCACTTGCCGTTAACGTTAATTAAGCATTAATGGGTGCCCGTTTGGAAGTGTTCGCTGCTGTATCTCGGGTTGTCCTTGCGGAGCCACTTACGGACTCACAGATTGTGCAATCAGATCTCTGGCTCCGGGAGCCAGGTGATGCTTAATTGGTGGCTGTTCTCAGAGGCCTGGGTTTCCAGGGAGCTCTGAAGAGGGCAGAGTACCTGGGATGTCTTAGTTGTTGACAACAGAGTACAGGAGAGTCGTACCCTATAATCGATACAAACTTCTCAAAGGACATTCTAAGAGCTTGACAAATGTCACTCTTCTCAGTGTGTTCTTGAAGCCAGGGTGGCCCATCCTCGATTAGCAGTGCAGGTGACAACTGAGGACACTCTGGTTGTTTCTTTAGCAGTCAGTGAAGTGGAAGAAAGACGCCAAGTGTCTTAGGGCTTCCAGAACCATCTGTATCTAAGTGCGGGCCAATGGCCATGTCATTGAGAATAAGTACAGTGTGGAGGCCGGACACTGAGTGCTTAGATGTTGTTGTTTGTCTCTAGATGGGGACAAGCTCAAGTTCTGGCCTACGTTTCCAGTTCAATTTCTTCCTCTGGGAGCAATGGTGGCACCCAGCCATTGAGAGCAACCCAGAGTTAGGCCACGGTCATTGGTATGACCTGGTTCCAGAAAGCCTAGAAACTGGATTGAGTATGGAAGCCAACAGCAGGTGTGTGATAAGACCCAGCATGGCCTGGGAGGTAACAACTGGGACTTTGCCACTTGGATACTGAATACCCTACCCCTTATTGCAGTGTGACCTTCAGCTGCTCCAGGACAGCCATAATGTAGGGAAGAGCCAATCCCATTGACCAACTGAGACTTGGCTCTCAAGCTCCTCCCAAGCTTTCCTTGGCTGCTTTCATATATGATCCATACTGTCATTCACCACCTTGAGCCTCAGGCTCCACAGTGGCCTACTCAGTATGTAGCCACTGATGGGGGAGCTGGGAGGTTGGAAAGCTATGTCATCCTTCCAATGGCCCACCTTACTCTACTCACAGCCTCTGACCTCCAGCACTTTCCTAATACCAAGGAATGCAGGCTTTCTCCCTACTCCTACATGTGTGCTCCCTATCCAAGCATCTGCCTGCAGTGATGGTCTTGGTGTAGTCTGTCTTCTCACCCTGTGATTCCGTGTGCTCTGACGTCACACAGGCAGTCAGTGTGCACCGCGTGTTCTGAGAGGACTTGCGTGCTTCCCCGTAGATGTGTTCTTCCCTGGGAGACTCTTCCCTGGGAGACTCCCCCCAGACCTCAGTCCTACCTTTCTGCCATGCTTGTCACCTTTGCTCCTGAGATTCAAGCCAGCAATGCTGAGAGGAGCACAATGCACTACCACACGCTTCCCATTTCCCATCTCTCTACTATAATCCTCTCGTCTCAACCAGCAGCCACTTTGAAAGCTGCTGCTTCCTGGACCTTGGAGTTGTCTGACATCACTGTCATGGCCTTGAGCCCAGCTCTCCACATGCTCCATTGGTGTATCCCTCGCCAGCTCTAGGCTGGAAGCTGCTCGGACAGGCAGACAGCATTCACAGTAGCAAAACGGGAAGAAAGGGTTCAAGCTGAGAAGGCCTTTAGAAAGCTAATCATATCTTTTCCTAATTTTAATTCTCTCATTCAGTCAGCCTGATTTTGATTTTTTAAAGTGTATTTCTAATTTTCCTAATTCCCGACTCTGTAACGTAAGGCAGGGTGTGATTGCTAAAAATCTAATGGCATTCACAGATGTGCTTCAGGCACGTTGATTCACACGTGTGATGACAGATCGCAGAATTAAAACCTTTTAAGCCAAATAGAAATATCTCAAAACAAACTTTAAAAACATTAAGAGATTGTGGTGCACATGCACACACCTCCCAAATAGATGGTGTATTGTGGTGCACACACACATGCCTCCCAAATAGATGGTGTATTGTGGTGCACACAAACACACCTCCAGAATAGGTGGTGTAGTGTGGTGAACACACACACGCCTCCTGAAAAGATGGTGTAGTGTGGTGCGTACACACACATGCCTCCCGAATAGATGGTGTATTGTGGTGCACACACACATGCCTCCCGAATAGATGGTGTATTGTGGTGCACACACACATGCCTCCTGAATAGATGGTATATTGTGGTGCACACAAACACGCCTCCCAAATAGATGGTGTAGTGTGGTGCACACACACATGCCTCCCGAATAGATGGTGTATTGTGGTGCACACACACTCGCCTCCTGAATAGATGGTGTAGTGTGGTCCACACACACATGCCTCCCGAATGGATGGGTGGTGTTTTGGTATATTTCAAAACCTGATTTCTGATACCTTGAGAACTTTTCACATTGCTCACATTAATGAAGCCACTTTCCTCTGGAGGACAATTATAATTGCTCTGAAGACACATTGGTATATGAACAGAGGCATCCTGGCATGGGGTTAGAGGTTGTAAATTTCTTCTTCAGTATAATTTTGGGTTCTTCCTTTGAAATAACTATAGATTTAAGGTGCTGTAAGTTGGATCAGAGAATCCCTACACAACCCTCACCCAGTAGGATCCCCCATGAATCTATGTATGTAAGATTGTAGGCCTTTAGCAAAACCAAGAGATTCATGCTATGAGGAGTACATGAATGTCTTTGAGTCTTTAGTATCATGATATATCATCTAATTTTTTTTTAAAAAAGGACATATGAATTAGTAAGCGACCACCAATGTGAACAGGCAGCCCTGGGGATGTGAGGTCAGCAAGGTACCCACTGATTCTGACACATTGTGACTTGGGGGTCTTTAGCCATCATTTATCTGTGACAATCTCACAGGGTATGTTGTACCTGGGCAAGGCACAGTAAGCAATGTTAACCATCCCTGGCTATTAGGGAAGGATTCACCTAGACATCAAAGAGGAGAAACATCGGGTGTCTTTGACAGAGACAATACAGCCTGTGGTAAGGAGGGTGCCACTATATCCTGATGTTGGGAGGCAGCTCAGGGAAGCCCTTCCTAGATGTGGTTGCACAGAGAGGAGAAGCATGGTCACTGAGCTTGTAGATGGAAGGAGGGGATTCTGCAAGCCTACGACCTGGTGGATATGTATGAGGACAGAGGTCAGACATTCCTAGATCCCAGGCTCAGATCCAGTGAACATGACCTCCAGCTGGTCCTCTTGGCTCCTGGCTTGTGTGCTGTGGCCATTAGAGTCACTAACAGCCCTTAGTCACTGGGAAGTGTGTACTGTAATGTGGAGTGAATGAGTGCCCATGAATGCCAGTTCTGGGCAATAGAGTTGGTGCTTCTCCTTGGGTGGCCATCCTCACTGTAGCTCTAGTGAACTCTCTTCTCTACATCTGGAACCTTAGCCTGCCCGTGAGTATTCAGAAGAAACAAGGGAGCAGCATGTATTCAAGAGTATGTGAAAAAAGGATGGGTGGGGTGTGATGGGTGTGGCAGATACAGAAGTTGGTGTCTACGTGAAGATCAGAAACTGGGTTCAAGACGATGTTGTAGTCATGTCTGATCACATGTCCCTGGTGACCTTATGGCAAAGTAAGAAAGTGTGGTTACTTCATGGCATGGGCCCTACTTCAGCCCATGGCTTACTATGTTCATGTATAGACTAAGAACAACCTTGCAATCAGATGGTAGAGTCCTGTACCCTAGGAAACACAGGCCTTCTGAGAAGCTATGAGCATCACAAGTTGCGCAGTCAATCCCCAAAGAGAGCAGACCCCAGGGCATTGCTAAAGGTCCCTACCAGAAGTCCCTTCTACTCCCCACTGAAAGTTCCCAGTTTTTGGCTTTGGGAGCAGATATTGGACCTAGATTTGGCTAGGGATGGGGGACAGCGAAGGAGCCAGAGCTGCCCTCTGGGACTAGGGGGCTAGGAGTGCTTCTTTTTCAGCTGCTGCGCTGTTCTCATTGCCATTCTATGAACATCCGCTTCATTTTATTCTAATCTGCATTTCTTGACAAAGGAAGAGGATTTTTTTTTCTCTTAAATGCAAAAGTGCATAGGCCTGAGAAAAGACTGTTGACTTGTCAGTACTCCTAATTTGTGTTTGAAAAGGAAAATCTGCATGAAATTGCATTAAATATCTAAGGCCCCATCTCTCTTTTCTATGCCCAGCTCCTCCACAGCCCCCATGAGTGGTGAGCAGTCTAGACAGACAGAAGCTGAGGTTTCCAACAGCCCATCCCTGGGTCCCTGGGCTCGGCTCTGGGTCTGATGCTCAGCTTTGATTTGACAGACCTGAGGACCATAGCTACTCACCTGCAGCCCCACTGCTCCACATGGTAAAGAAAACTGCACCCGAACGTGTCCCACACAATTACCTGTACTTGCTGTATGGGCAAATATGAACTCATTGTGAATTCCTTTCTTTCCAGAACCACCACAGAGTGCACCAAGCTCCCAGTGTCTCATGAGTCTTTCATGCTCCACTGTGACTCAGAGGTAGAGAGCAACCATATGATGTAGCAGTTGCCATAGTAACAAATTCAATTTTTATTCAATATCAAGGTAAATAGTCACGTAAAATGAAGTAAGTCACATCTGATGGTGGTTACCCACCCACTCCTTGTTCTTTCCTAACATTTTCGTGTATATTTTATAAAAATATACATAATGTATATTTCAAATACAGAGATATGACTTACTGCCTGCTGGGCCTGAGGGTGACATCTTTTCCCCTTTTCCCCTTGAGAAGCAGAGGGGGCAAATTGGCCAATGTCTTCATGGTCAGTATGGCTCCTGGCTCCTGTGATTCCACGGAGGCTGTGAGCTTGGGAGCAGCAGTTAGTTTTCCTTTAACAAACTGAGGCCTGGATGGATGGCAAGTACTCCGTCCACAGTGTTCTGGAATCCTCCTGTGATGCTTCTGTCTGGGAAGCCTGGAACTGTGTACAGAGAAGAAAGGAAGTCACAGACCCTGAACCACATCACCCACTCACACTGCCTGCTCACTGCCCACTGCACACTGGTGAAGAGATCATCTTGCCCTACAAGATATGGGGGCATGCCGCTGCAAGGTCTTCTGCAAACTGGTGTGTGCTCTTCAATAAACAAGCTGTTGTGTGCTTACCTAAATAGTCAGTAGCTGTCACTGAGAAGGGCACCCCACACAGAAGTAATGTAGGACCTGGCTCTAGCGTATCATTGCTTCACCTGCCCCTAGCAAAGCTGCACACCCTTCACTGCACATGGGCACACATCAGTTCTTATCTAGCTGGTATGGCCTGCCAATAGGAACATAGTCTCGATGGCAAAACCCCAGACTTGCCCCTCTGTGTTTAGAAAATAGAGACAAGAAAACACCACAATACGGCAGGGCCTGTTTCTCCACAGCTGCTTGTACTAGGACCCCTGGGGCCCAGTATGGCCTCACATGTCAACCTCCTGGACTCTAATTCCAACAGACTCTACCCTCATACAGGTAGCTACAGAAGATAGGAACTTACTTATTAATAAACCTTGATATTCTATCTGCTCCATAAATTACTCTCCTACCCTATTCTGCTCATTCATGGCTGTGCTTGCCTGTCTCCAGGGTCTCCTACAACTGGAAGATCACTTTGACCCAAGAGCTGCTTTGTGACTTCTGTTTCCCAACAGCACAGCATTGATGTCTGGGTGTCAGGGCCCCAGGAACGCTAAGCAAAGCACCACAACCTAGATGGAGTCTTCCAGCAGAAAACTACTCCCACAGTCTTGGAAATTAGAAGTCCAGTGTGGAGGGGCCCCACTTCCGCTGAAGTCTCCAGGGAGAACCCACCTTCTGAGATTTGCAATCCTCTTGATGTCAAAATTGACTAGCTCGAGGGGTTCCTAGGAGACCTGTGGTGCATCTCTCATTGTGTTCATGAGCTTAGATCATGAGGGTTGTGATCTAATCAATGGACAATGAGTTGATCTGCTCATAAAGTCCAAACTTGAATGGAGTGTTGAGACGAGCTGGAGCTGTGGATTGTGGGGCCAGGTAAGGGGAAATGGGAAGAACCTGGCCCTTTCCTGGGCATCATTAGGTGAAGAGCTGGCTTGGCTGTATGCACCTGTTACTTTGATGTTCATTTCCACTTCAGGCCCATATCCAGTGACCAGGACCTGAATGTCTAGAAACCATGAGCTGAAAGAAACTCCTGCCTCTCTTTATGTTGTCTCCAACAAGTGTTTTGTTACAGCTATGAGAAAAGTAATTTATACACCACTCATTGGCTTGTGGCAAAACATTCCCAAGCTCTGCCTCTTTTGCTACATGGTCATCTGTGTATCTATGCCCCTACTTGTTAAGAAAAATCTATGTTTTGGATTTAGGATCTAGTCTACCTCATATGACTTCATTGTAATGTGATTACATATGCCAAGGACTTACTTCCACACAGATTTAGGTACAGAAAGATAGGGTTGAAGCATTTTTTTGAATGATATGAATCAACCCATAGTATGCAGAAGTCAGAGATGCCCCTGTTCTGTTTAGAAATGGCAGTATCAGCGGCTGGTTGGCCTACAGCCGAACCTTTCTCTCTTGGGAATAAAGTGTGCCTACATTTCTTAAGTAGCTCTAAATTCGAATTGGATCTTGTTTTTCCAACTTGTCATTCTCTAACAAACATACCTGCTACAGACCTAAGCATGTGTCCTATTGAACCTAAAAATCATCAGTGCACACAAGATAAAATACAAAGGAAGCTCTAACAGTAGGATGTCACAAAGGGAGGGGAGGAAAAGCAGGAGGTGGGGAAGAAACAACAAAAGCAATTTCTGTTTTAAGATACTATCATAAAGCCCAATTCTTTGTAAACTGATAAAAATTGAAACAATTAATTGAAATCATATGCTTCTCAATTTTACTTGAAACTATCAAAGTCTATGGGTGAAGTGTCTTGCTCCCTTTCTCACCCATCTTACCAAGGACAGGTCCAAATGGTGACAGCTCAGCCCTGTTCACAGATGGGGGCCTAATAAGACTCACTCTTGCCCAACCCTGGGGGCTGAAATCTAAGAATGACGTAGAGAGGTTCCCACAGGTCCTGTGAGGCTTCTCTCCTTGCTCAAAGAGGACTTCTCCCTCACATCCTCAAATAGTCATTCCTTTGTATATAACAGAATCCTAACCCCTTCTTATAGGGTAAAAGTTCCATTAATAAGAGCCTATCACATTTTACCCTGATGCCCTCTAGAAGACATTCTCTCGAAATACAGCCACATTCTGAGAGACCTTCAGATCAGAGGTTCACATATGGGTTTTGGAGGAACATCATTTAGTCACCATATTGACCATGAACACATCTAACCTAAAAATGTTTAGTACTTCCAAAAGGAAGTGCTTGAGCAAGGTAGCTTCTGAGAAATATGTCTATGATATTTTCCTTTACCATACTAAAGAATAAATTAAAACACATGAAATAGTACCAAGGAAATCAGGAAAGATAGGTAAGTGGATGGATGGATGGATGGATGGATGGATGGATGGATGGATGGATGATTAGATGGGTAGGTAGGTGGTCAGATGGATGAGTAAATCAATAGATAAATGGGTATATTGATGGATTAGTTAAGGATTTGGGTGTGAGTGGATGAACGGATAGTTGGATGGGGTGGGTAAATGCATAGATGGATGAGTAGGTACATGGATGTTTCAGAGGGTAGATTGGTAGACAAGGGGATGATGGGTTGTTGGGTGAGTGGGTGGATGGACTGATGGTGAATGAGTAGACAGACAGGTGAATGGGTGACCGGCTGGTGGGTGAGCAGATGAAAAGATGAGTAAGTAGGTAGATAGATGGGTTGATGGGTCAGTGGGTGGATGAAGGAGCAGGTAAAGGATGAGTGGTTGGGAGGGTAGGTAGGTGAATGGAAGGTGGGCAGATAGGTGTAGGTAGGTGAACTGATGGATGGATGGGTGGATGAATGAATGGATTGAGGGATGAGTAGATGCATGGATAGGCAGAAGGATGAACAGGAAGATGCTATTTTAACCAAGTGACTGGTACAGCGGGGCAAGGAGAAGAAGGTGGTGCCATCCTACAGGATGAGGGGGCAAGAGGGAGTTAAGAAGGGGAGGACAGGGGACGGAAGGCAAGGCAAGGCAAGGCTGGGGAAGGAGCACCAAGCACAGGGACCAGGCAAAGAAAGAGCGTGGCAATATGTAGATGGATCAATGGAATTTAGAATATATTTTAAAACTACAGTGAGATTTTTAAAATCCCAGATGCTATCAAATCCACATTTCCATCATGGCCATCCAGCCATAACAATAAGAGAAAAGTCTCATTACAATGCCACCAGCTGAGGTGTAGCTGCTGGTGACATTGCACTGGTGGAAAGAGCACCTTTCAGGAGCAGGCCCACTCCTTGGGCAACTTCTAGTGGAGATAGGTGACAATATTTACTGCTTCCCACAGATAGGATGACCATGATGTGGACCAGGACACCCCTGGGGCAGCCAGTTTGTCCTGGCAGACAAGGGGGTGGGAATAGTCTTGACATAAAGGCAGTAAAAATTATGTTGTGGTTTTACTTTTTTGAGCAAGGGTTGTCTTGTTCCTGGTGGTTTATTGGCTGGTGGAAGTCTTTTCATTTGGGTGCCATAGGTAGAGGAATGAATTCTTTGAGAAATGTCAGCAATGCTTTATGAAGCCGCCTTCGGCAGCAGCATAAGAGGAATTGATTGTTAAGCTGTTAATTTCCAGATCTTCCCTAAGTGAATGCAAACAAATTCTGGTTCTCAAAGCCCTGCTAATATACAATGTTCAATTTTTAATTTCCAGTCCATCCTAGATTATGGGAATGAAAAACAATATTTAATCCCTCGTTAACACATGAATGAGCGGAAGCTGTCACTTTCAACCAGACAATAACAGGGTTATCTCAAGAACTGTCAGTTTATGTGAAAACATTATGTTGCCCAAATTTTCATAAAAATTAGTAATGGATAACATTCAAGATCAGAGAAATAAAAAAGAGAAAAATCTGCATTCATGGTAATAAATATTCATATTTGTCTGCTCGAGAGATGAAAATCTAATCAAGGGCTATTGATGCACAGTTTTTTTATTTAAACCAAGACGTTTCATCTAAATTGGGTTTGATATGGAAATGAGTCATAGTCAAAGTCCTCCAGGCTTTAGCTCATGGGCTGCCCGGGCGATACTCTGTATGGATCCACCACACACTGCACCACAATTAGGGTGACAATACCCTCTCTGCATGGGAGCCCCCAGAGGTTGATATGATGGAGTGTTTCTAAGCTTCCTCCCCTCTGTAAAGGAAGAGAAAAGAGCATAATTCCATGCCCGTTAACTCCTCGCTATTGCAGGGTTAAAACTGTCTGTGTTTTTGCTTTTGTTGACAATTACCATAAATCAGAAGACATTCTGCATGAAACTTAATGAAATATGTATGATTTTTGAAAAGGAAAGATGGTGGCTGCTGGATATAACCCTGTGTACATGTGCACACATGTGCACGAGGGAGTGCTTGTGCATAGGAACACGTGTGTGAGCTGATGATATTTGCTTGAGGCTGTGCTTTTCCCTAACTGTTAACAGGCTTTTGAAAAGAAGTGTGTAAACAACTCCCCAGTTAGAGAACACGGGTGCACAGGAGCCGTACTGACCCTTGTAGCCCCACCAGGAGTTCTAGCCCCTCTCCTTTGAGGAGACGCACCACTACAAAGTCGCCCAGGGGTCAGGTCTCCTTGCACCACAGTGCTCCTCCCATCCCCAGAACAACCTTTGGGGCCAGGATCTGAGCTTTCTTGGTTTCCCTGACAAATTCATAGGAGGATTGGCTTAAATTAGCCCTAACCAAGAACCCAGTGTAGGATACCAGGGTGTCAATCACAGAGGCTAAGGAGGTAGCCTCATCTATCATGTTTGTCCTCTGCCAAGATTGACCAGATTCCTACAGGTCACTGTAATCGTGTTAGAGGGCAGGATGTGGGTATACGCACATGTGTGAATTCCATTCCTAATCTGCTACCCATCCACTGGTCTCCCGCCCCTGGGCCTGGCAGAGCTAATCAGAGGACATCTGGGCTGTTTGGGAGATGTGTTCGAAGGTGTGGTTTCTAGAGGCAGATGGAGGTTTTATACTGAAATCTCTCACTGTTCTTCGGAGCTGAGGAGAGGGCCGGAAGTGGCAGAAAAGGCTTCTCATCAGCCTTGTAACATGTGCTATGAGATCTGAGGAAAAGGCCCAGCCAGCTCTTTTCGCCCAGCACACCCTCCACTGAGCTGCTGGTTCTGATGTTAGGTCCAGAGGCATTTGGCCCTCTGTGGATACAGGGTGGCCACACTGAGAGGAGACCTGAGGAGTCATTAGAAAGGCTGAACTCACTACATGCAGATAGGAGATTTTTAACCACCACAGCAACATGTCCTGTACCATGTCCAGTGTGAGGTGAGAGCTACCGAGGTCCACCAAGGCTAAGGGCGTTCTCCTCAAATTCCACCTTCCTGGACATCTTTGGCACCTTCAGGCCAGCCTCTACTCTCCTTTGACTTCTGTGGCTCCCAGAGCATATCCAGGACACCATCTCTCTGATGGCACATTGTCACCAGCCCCAGACAACTGTCCTTTGTCTTTCCTCTTATAAAACTCCCCTGCTTTGAAAAGTGGGAGGAAGTCCATGCCACCGCAGAGCATCCTTCCTCCACCCCAGCCTTGGTCCTCCCACACTGTTTGTCGTCCAGAGGGGACTGTTACTGACACTGATTCCCACACATCTGGGCACATCTCCTTCTGGATGATGTCTGTTTGTGTCCTTTGCCTGTAAGGGGAGATCTTTAGCAACTGGGGGCAAATATGCTCCTAATAGCCATCTGCATTTGCCCAGGAGAGATATGGCTGGTTTGCAACAGTCCTAAACAGTCCATAGTTAAACCACAGCCATAGCCACACCCATCTCTAGGAGCTCTGTTGGGGCTCTCTAATGTGCCTTTGTTCTCCGAACACTAAGAACTGAGCCCCAAGCAAAGGATACATTTGTCTTCTGCCACTGACTCCATTCAGGTTTACATAGAAGTTGCCTCTTGAGTAACAGGCATTTTCTCCTGGTAGTGGGGACTAAAAAGGACTTCCTGAGACTCCCCAATGGTCTACTTGTACAGGGAGGAAGGAAAGACCAGAATGAATGAAAATGGGCTACAGGATTTTTCAGGGAGATTGCCTGTGCTGAGCCTGGTCCATAAGAATGTTAGCAGGAAATTTTGCGGATAGCGGAGTGTCCAGAATAACTTGAAGCTCACTGAAGTCCTGGTCCTGGCTGTGAGAGGAGGGTGCAGTGGATCACCCCAGCAGGATCTCAGCCTCTGGGTGGTACTTACATTGCTGTCTCCTCTGCAGCCACTAGGGGTCACACTTACACATCTCTTCTGAACTTGATAGGCTCCCGAAATTAGGGTGACTTAATCCTCTGTGAGTTGCCAGGAATTTACCAGGATTTAAAGGATCAGGTAGGGGAAGAGATGTGAAGAAGAGATGGAAAAACAGACAAATTGGAAGGTTCTGCAAATATCTGTGTCCGGAGTTGCCTGTTTTCCAGAATTAAGACCCTGGGTGGAAAGGAGTTAGCATTGACTTGTTTTCTAATATTGGAGGCTGAATGGAAATTTTCCATAGATATCGCATCAGAGTGAGGATGTGGGACCTTAAGCAAGGTCATCAAAGTGTTCTCTGTACATTTTCCGTTTCCTGATGTAAGCATAGAAGCCTGTGGGAAGAAACCCTCAATGGTGCCCTTAGTCCCCACTTGAGACCTCTAAACTTACACAGGCTTTATCTTGTTTTGCCTCAATGTGCCCACAAGACCCCCTGAGAGCTCCGCTCAGGCCACACCGGCCCTTTTGTAGACACTTATTGCTCAGTGTTTCCAACAGGGGGTGTCAAGGTGGTGGTCAAGTTGCTGCCTTGAAAAGGGAGCACACTGTCCACAGTAACTCATTGTATGCTAGCAGCTTCCCCAAAGGGGACCCAGTGATGCACCCTTGAAGCCTCTTTACTCAGGACGGCACTTAATTTGGGCCCCTACGCATAATCACTGGAAACCACTGGGACACTGTAATGCCTCAGAGCCCTGTCCGAGATCCCATGAGGACCTTAGCCACACCATCTTCTGCAACACAAATGAACATAGTATAGGGTTGATGCCCCTACAAAAAAAGCCCTCCATAGGTCTCTTAGAACACGGTGCAGGTACAAGATGGTTACCATGTCCTGAGTAGCTTTGTCTCCTGTCTTCAGGTCCCTTCTGAGAACAGCCACTCCCCACTTAGGTCATGCTTCTCTTCTGGGTGTCTCTCATCGAGACAGCAGCACTCTCATTGGGGTCAAGGCACAGTTTCAGTCTGCAAGCCCAGAGACTCTGTCCTCTCAGTTGGATTTCCAAGCTCTCCAAACACACCCTGGGTATCATGAGCCATGTTTGGGGGGGGGACCTAGCAAGCACTCAATCACACACTTAGAGCCCCACCAGGCACAGGCACCGGCACCAAGAAACATTTGCAGGGAAAGCTTGGTATCTCAAATAAAAACTGTCTTTAGGTGGGGGAAGTAGCTCAGTTGACAGAGTGCATGCCTATCAAGAACAAAGCCTGGGGTTTGAAATTCATCAGGATATAAACTGGTATGCTGCTTCATGCTTCTAATCCCAGCACTGTGGAGGTAAAGGCATAAAGACAGCATAACACTCTGTCCCAGAAATAAAAAAAGTTAAGAACACATTGACATCAAGGGGTAAGTTTTAGTTCCCTAAACTTGTTTGAAAATCTAGCAAATGGTAGTGACACCCACGTATCCCCATGGGAGTGTGTGTTCCAGGACTAAGGTTTGCACGACTGTCCACCAGCACACACTGTAGCTAAACGGAAGTATGTCAGCACAATGAACTTGATTTTCTTTGTGTTTCTTCCTAATTCCATGCACAGAAGATCTGTCCTGCTATAGATCGTACCAACCCAACATACAATTTTTTTTTATCTTAAATTGAAAACTTTCTCCATTTTGTCTAAAAGAAGCATTTGGCTTCTCTTTGTCCTATCCTGGGCACTAGCATTGTGACCTTCTGCTTTGTGATCACAGTTAAGAGTGATGGGGGGTGACTTCAATACAAGCCCTGGGTACATAAGAGGTTGCTCAGATAACTGAAATGGTTGCAGGTAGCATATACAGCCTGAGTATGCTGAACAGGATGCTCAGCCACATCTCAGAGGGGGACAGTGCTGTGCAGTGCAAGATTCCCTCACACTTTCCAAAACACTGCACAATTTAAGACTAATAAATTAATATTTATAACTGTATTTAATATTTTTGGACTATGGTTGGTTGTAGGAAGTTTAAACTATGGTGAACTGGAATTTCAGAGTACAGGGCCATGAAGCCAATGTTTGGGAAGTGCTAGGAAGTCCATTAGTCTTCACAGACATTTACAAATCTGTCTGACCCTACATGGATCACAGAGTATGACGTGCTGAGGAAAGAGTCACGAAAGACGTTTTGGAACACTTAGCTTTGCCACCAATACATGTGGCTTTGCCACCAATACATGGTAACACTAAACTAGTCATGTGACTCCTGACCTCTGCTTTTTATAACTGGGACATTAAAAAAAAATAGGTTGTGATCTTGTAAGTCTCTCAGGTTGAACAGTCATAAAGATAGGATCCATGTCTGTCTGGGGTAACCAGCCTAGTGTGTACTCCTAATCCATTCTCAGTAGATCTTTGTTGGATAGGTGGTAATCAGATGGATGGATCCACACATGCTCATGTGGCTATGCAGACTGACATGCTTTATGAATGGGTGGATGAAGAGAGGGAGGAGAGGGGGATAGATGGACTGGCAAGTCAATGATTGAGTGGGAGGAAGAATGAGTGGGGATATGGATGAGTAGCTAGACATGTTAATGAATGGATAGATGGGTAGGTATATGTGTTAACTCTTCATTCCTTCCATCTTTAGGGCTGGGAAGTATTCCACCAGGCAGCTAGAAATGGAGCCTTTCTTGGAGTTCCCTATTTCTTTTCTCTTTAAAAGTTAAAGGCACTTTCTAAGTTGTTTACTTCCGTAAGTTAAACGATGGAGGCTACAGCACATGAGAACAGCATCTCAGAAACTATAGTTTTATGCAGACTTAATTCAAGGGACACCTGCTGATTCATAGTCCAGAGCCTCCCAAATACATAGCTTTATATGTGATGTCACAAGTTGTCATGGAGAGGACCAAGCTCAAAAAAACCTACATGGCCTGTGTCTGCCTGCAGGGAACAGTCCAATGACTGGTCCCTGACATGCCACTCACCTTAGGTCAGTGGTTCTCAACCTTTGGGGGCTGAACCACCCTTTCACAGGGGTCATCTAAGACCATTAGAAAACACAGACTTTTACATTGCAATTCATAACAGTAGTACAATTGCAGTTATGAAGTAAAAATGAAAATAATTTTATGGTTAGGGGGGTCACCATAACATGAGGAACCTTATTAAAAGGTCACAGCATGAGGAAGGTTGAGAAGTACTGCACAAGACATAAATGAGCCTCAGATGCAGTTATCAGACTACGCTCTGAGCTACCTTGCTGCATGGAAACACGCAGGCAGCCATACCTGAATCAAGAAAGTAAACCCGCCAGTTTTGACCACTTGGATGGTGTTTCTAAGGGTTATACATGGGCCTCTAACCTTTATAAGCATAGGATTTCCAGCTCTCATCTGACCTGTCTTGAATAACACACAGTCATTGTACCCATGTCCATATATTTCTGACAGGCTTATGGCTACATGCTGTTTAATAAACAACTTGAGAGGCATTAGTACCGTATTCTTTCTGATTTTGAAGACTTTGTATTCTCAGGGTCTCTACACAATTCAACACACTTCCAGCCTCTTGATTCAGGCCTAGAATGACGATGCCCCAAAGTCCTCCTCAGCCCGAGTGTGGAAGTTGGACTTATGTAGAAGCAACAGTCTGTTCTCATGTTAGCACATCTTCCTGTCTGATGTATGCTGCTGAAATTTATTCATGTTGATTTATGTTCTTTATACCCCTGGCATCATGTTTCCATTTGAATCCAAGTCACGGCTTATTTATCTATCCCCAGAAAGGACACACAGGTATTTCCATGCAGCACAGATAATGGAAAATACCTGTCTCTAGGCACAGCTCTCCTAAAGAAAGTCCAGAGGGTATGAAGCAAATAGAATGCAGATCCAAACCTTAATACTTCCCCGGATGGGCCCCTGGGAAGGCCTGAGCTTGTGTCTCAGTGTCCATGTCTGTCAAATGCTTATCCTCAATGACCTTGCCACTATCTATTGTGAGAAATCCATGGATACTTGGGAAGAAAACTTATTTATGAAATAGGGAAAAAATACACAAATACAGCGGGAAGTGATGCCGTTGCCTCTTCGTCCACCATGGAAGGATGGAGAAAGCTCTGGACCAGGTCACCAAACAGTGCATCAGGAAGCCTTCCATGTCCAAGCGAGAGTGCGCATGATCCCCCTCTTCCCCTAACTCCCACTGACCTCAGTTCTTATCTGTTTAGAGAAAACCACACCCCTGGCAAATCACCTCCCAATGCCATTGGCTAAATGAATCGCCCACAATTGTCATTGTGAAGACTGCTGTATGTGGTGTGGACTCATGTCATAAGCACTGTATCTGCCCATGTCCGTGTGTGTGTGTGTGTGTGTGTGTGTGTAAATGTGTGTGCACATGTGGATATGCTGATGAGTGTTTGTGAAGAGAACTTGTGCACTATCTTACACATGTATTTGCATTTCTGTTTATATAAGTATGTAGCTGTGTGTTCTGTATGTGCACACACGTGGATACTATGTCATTTTCTGCTCCCTAATTCTTAATTTTCTAAAACAAAGGAGCAGCAGACTCTGGGTGGGGTTCGAGCTTCAACTTATCATCAGACTTCAACACTTTCCCTGCAGTTATATCCCTTACATCACACATGGTACTCACATAAAGGGAAAAGCAGTAATAAAAAGGTGCATTTGACTCCCATTTTCTAGCATCTGTTCCAAGTGCATTCATGCAGACAGAGAAGGACCTTGCTCTAAGTCTGAGAATACTGTCAAGGGCTGTCAGAGGCTGGTGTTGGAGAGAGCCAGGGCTAAGAGCATCTGTCAGTCCCAAACTCACAGGGGTGGGGGAATCTATACTGGGGGCCTTTGTTATGTTAAGTGCCTTCCTCACCACACCCCATTGTCTGCTCCTCACCAAAGGTTCCTGTGGCTTGTGGAGGACACATAGTGATGATAGCCAGACTTGTACTGATGACAGCAGGACCAGGGTTGCAGCCCCAGCTGTCCAGTTCAATGGTTCTGACTTACAGACAATAGAACCCAGAGCCCATGGCCAAACTTGCACACAGAGACCATTGGCAGATGTGAGTGAAGCTGCATGAATGGCTCTCATCTGCCAGGAGGAGCATGAAGACTAGAAAGATGAGAGACCCTCCCCAGTGCCTGCTCAGTATCTTCCACAGGAGTCCAGGTTTCGTCCTGCTGGCCAGTCTCATCTGGTGACTGAGAACACTTATACCAACTTCCCTGAGATTGCTGGATCTCAACTAATTCTCTCTCCTTACAAGATACAGCTTTCATCAGCCTCTGACCTTCTGGAAGACAAATGGTCCTGTGGTCTAAGGGAAGAGTCCCCAGATCCCTAATGTCGCTGTGGTGTGAACTCAAATAATGGGAGAGTTAAGACCAACTATACATATGGATCCAAACTCAGATGACAGCTCAGAGGCCAGGCCCTGCTCATTCACAGTGCAAACAGTGCCCAAACAGGCAGCATCGTAACCTGGGTGTTCTAGAGCTGATCAAAGATGCCAGCCCCTGTCTTGCTGGACCAAGGCCTGCAGCCAATGTCAGGAGCGATGAGTGAGAAAGACTCTTGTAGGCTAGACTCAGAGAGGAACATGGGTCCTCTCCACCTCTCTGGTTTCCATGTTCTGTATGCACACAGGTCCCTGGGATCACCTACCAGTCCTGGGTTATGGCTGAAACATCTGGATTCGGTCATATCCTATGCTGCCACAGGTTGAACTTCAGAGATAGGATCCAGACATTAATGTGGGATTCCCCTCTGTGTGCTGTGAATAAAGAATTGGTCAATAAAGAAACTGCCTTGGCATGTTGATAGGGCAGAACTTAGGTAGGCAGGGAAAACCAAACTAAATGCTGGGAGAAAGAAGGCAGAGTCAGTGAGAAGCCATGTAGTCCCGCCAGGAGACAGATGCCAGAACTGTACCTGGTAAGCCACTGCCACGTGGCAATACACAGATTAATGGAGATGGGTTAATTAAAATATAAGAGTTAGCCAATAAGAAGCTAGAGCTAATGGGCCAAGCAGTGATTTAAATAATATAGTTTCTGTGCGATTATTTCTGGCTAAGTAGCCGGGGACCAACAAGTGGCTTCCCTCCAACAAGACATGCTACAGTTTGGATCTGAAATGTCTCCTAAGGGCCATTGCTAAAGTCTTTGTCCCTGAATGGATCTCTAGGGGACTATCTTAGTGGGTATTTTTTTCTTGGCACTTTTCTCACATTCTCCTTTTCCTGGGTATCATGATGTGAGCAGCTCTTTCTACCATGAGTGCCACTCACCCTCATCACAGCCCAGGAACAATGGAATCACATGGCCATGGCTCGAAACCTTTGAAACTGTGAACCAAAACAAACCTTTCTTCTTTTGATTTGGTTTTTCTTGGGTGTTTGTCATAAAAACAGAACACTTATGTTGGAGACACATGATCCAGCATGGGTCCCCATCAGTCTAGAGCTCAGCACACACTAGAAAACATCACAGGAGATTGAGAGAATGACTAGAGAGCGTGCACTGTGGCTGTGTCACTTGCCTGGAGGTGGCTCATCTTTCTGTGAATCTCATGGCCAAATCACACACTGAGTCCTACTGTGACCGGTTTCTGGGGACCAAGACACCATGAATGTCACCTAGAATCCCAAGAGAAAGATGAAGAAGAAACTACCAGGAGACACTCCCGTTCTTTAGCCTCCCCCACGCCCATCAGAACTGCCTGTCTCACGAGTCACCAGTGTTAAAGTTTATGAAGACTTCCGTCTCATGAGGCCTTTCAGGGTCCTTTCAGGAGGCAATTTGTAACCTTGGGCCTTGGCTAGACGAGAGGAGTCCAATAATCCCTACTGGAAAGAGCTTTCTGAAGACCTGTGGACTTTTGGAATACTCAGTGGAAGTATTCCACTTTCACAGAGGTGAAACTACCCTTTCACAGAGGTTGCTTAAAATGACCGGAAAACACAAATGTTTACATTATTATTCATAACAGTAGCAAAATTACAGTTCTGAAGCAGCAATGAAAATAAGTTTTTGGTTGGGGATGACCACAACATGAGGAACTGCATTAAAGGGTCGTACCAGTTCACACCATGTGAGCTATAAGACTGTGGCCGCTGTAACAGATGGGACAATCCTTGTGGGCTCACAGGGTAGACATGACTGGCTCACAGCTCTGGAGGCCCTGATGGGGTATACATACCGCTTGTTTCCTTCTGACACTAGTCTGCCCTGGGCCACTCTCCGGCTGCTGGAAGACTTTTACTGTCACACTGCCCTCACCCTGTGTCCTATATATATGTCGTCTTCTATGTCTGGACTTCCTGCTCTTACATAAATACTGTTCAGACCAACTTAGGGCCTCCCCACGTGTCCTTACTTTACCTTCACCACCTTATAGACTGTTTCCAAAGAGAGTCCCATTCTGAGGTGCTTCAGGTCAAGGGCTTCAAGATGAACTTGAAGGATAAATGTTGATAGCAGGACCTTGAGTGTCTTATTTCTCCAGAATTCTAAATTACTTTTTGTTTTGACAACTGCCTCTCACGGCACCATGCCTGTGACCAGCATGAATCTTGCCAGTCAGGTGTTTGATATCAGCCATCACTTCAGCCCCTGAAGCTGGTCAGAGATGACCGGAAGTTTGACAACAGATGGGAGTCACTGTCCAGAGTAGGAGAAAAAGATGCTCATTCAGGGTCATCCCAACATTTCTCATCTACAGCCCTCAGAGCACCAGTCCAACAGGTGACTCTGAGGAAGGATTGGAGAGGTGGCACATCAGGACCCCCAGGAGACAGCACAGCCTCCCCAGCCCCAGCCTTGAGACCTTAGGAACCACACCTTTCCCATATTCGTCGAATTACATCTGGAGACTTCTGGCCACAGAAAGTCAGATTCCTGCGGCTCTGGTGTAGGTCTGGCACATGAAGCCTGGCCAACCCTTGCTGGGTAGCAGGAGGAGCTGCTTCAGTTCCTGCTTTCAGATGGGATCATAGCCACGCTGCCCTGCTGTGGGTTGTACACCCCTGTAATTGCACAAGGATGAGAAGATACGAGTGGTAAGTCGAACCTTGTGGACCTTTTGCACCTGACAAAGCTTGTTCTTTGAGAGATGCATCCATAAAGAAGCACAGCATGAGCAAACCTTTGCATCTTTTACATGGAAATTTCCTTCTGCAGA
This sequence comes from Microtus ochrogaster, assembly GCF_000317375.1. Lineage (NCBI taxonomy): Eukaryota > Metazoa > Chordata > Mammalia > Rodentia > Cricetidae > Microtus > Microtus ochrogaster. The sequence goes on from NC_022009.1 coordinate 51,431,069, forward strand.
AGAGGCCTCTGTGTTCCTCCAAGTAGTATTAAATTTTGACCAACACGTGTATATTAAATTTTGGCTGTTGCAAAAGCATTTATTTAACCTTGGGAACATGTTGTGACTCTGGAAATAGTGACTAAATGTGATTCTGAATCCACCAAGAAAAACCAACAATTAAAGCAAAGCTACAAATCTTTATCGACCATCTGATGCCTTGATAACTTAATGATGTAGTGGGGAAACAAAAGTTCTTGAGAAGCAAAGAAGCGGCACACGGTGAATCAACATGTAGGGACATAGACAAGAAGTCCTGTGTTCTCAGAAGAGGCCCCGCAGAATCTCTCCTCAGCACACACTGAGTGCTGCCCCTCAAGGCTGCCCAGTTTCTCAGAATGAGACTGTTTGGATGTAGGATTATTTCTAGTGTCATTATTTCAGTTAAGACAAGGAGACACCCAAAGTAGGGACCCTATCCTGACAGAGGACAGGAGGGTTACAGTTAGACAGGTGAGGGAGATGCTGTGTGTGTGTGTTATGTGAAGGTGTGATGTGTATGTGGATATATGAATGTATGTGTGTGTGGTTGTAGATATATGTGTATGTGACTATATGTGTATATGTATGTGAAGCTGTGTGTTTGTGTATTATGTAAATGTGGCTATATATAGATATGTGTGCATATTTGTATGTATGCACATATATCTTATGTTTGTATGTGTATTATGTGTGTGTAAAGTTTATATATTTTTGTTCTGTATGTATATGTGTGTGCAAAGTTTATATATTCATATGTGTATGTGTGTGTTTGTGCATGTATGTGTATCTCTGTGTGTGTATGTATATGTATGTGTGTGTAATGTTTATATATTTTTATGTGTATGTGTGTATGTATATTTGTGTATATAATGTTTGAATGTATTGTGTATGTATGGTATTGTATATGCACATTTGTGTATATTTGTGTTTCTGTATCTGTGTATTTGTATATATATGTGTGTATTTGCATGTGTATATATGTATATGTGTATATTTGAATGTGTATATACATGTTTGCATGTATGTGTATATGTGTATTTGTATATTTGTATATGTATGTGTGTTTGTACAAATATCTATTTGTATGTGTATACATGTGTATGTGCATATAACTGTGTACGTGTGTATGTATATGTATATATGTGAAGTGTGTGTATATAGGTTGATCTGTGTATATATGGTGTATGTATTTTTATGTATACGTGTTAATTTGTATGATGTGTATATGTGAGTGTGTGTGTGTGTGTTTGTGGTATGTTGATTCAGGACAAAAGTGGTAGTGGTGCCTAGACTTCATGTAACTCGATCCTTGTAGGTAGAGGAGCAAGCATTGTTGTCTTTCCTGGGAAAGAAGCCCACAGAATCCCTGGTGTTGGAGAGGTCTATGGCTCTTAGTTACAGAAGCTCCTACCTAGCACGCTGCATCTTATACTTCAGAGGGCAGAGAAGAGGTAGACAATGGCAGGATCTCCAGGCTGGAGTCCTGTGGGGTAAGAAGCAGAATGCACAAGAGGTAAGGGTTGACATAAGACAAATGCTAAAGGAGATCATAAACAGCTAGGCTCTTAATCCTCTCGGGAAGGGAATCAGATCTGCCCTATTTATAGAGCCCCAACTAAGCCATTGTCCTCCAACCTACTCTCAGGTTGTTGCCTGTCTTGACTTCCAGCCTGCCCAGTCTATCCAAGACTCCAGTTTTTTTTTTCATCTGTGGACTGAATTGCATATTCAGTCCCGTGGAAAAGCAAACAAACAAATGAACCACAAAATGAGCCCAAACAGCCAGTGCAACCCAACAGCTTCCCAAGTGGCCCGTTTTATATGGGCTCTGAATTCAGGCAGTTGGTGTTTTATTTAAACCATGTGTATTTATATAAATATGAGAAGCTGTCTTCTCTCTGCCCACAGAGTAATTGTCTAGGTCTATCACCTAATTATCTCAACACATTTAGCAAGCAAGATATTAAAACAGAAAATTAGCTATTAAAAGGAATCCTTAAAGAACAAAAATGAGATCTGCATGGAGTGGTGTTTAGTCCCAAGGAGGAAATGCATGCACAGAGCAAACCAGCAGACATATAAGTCTGGCTCCACAGCATCCGGCCATATAGAACAAAGATGAGTGCTCCTGTGGTGTGCTGTCCAAATCCTTAAAAATGTAACATGTGGATCTTCAAGTCTTTGGCAGTAAATTAAATGTGGAATCCTGTCTGCAAAATAATGCCTGGCTCCTAGCTGGACCCAGGGATTCCGTCTTCAGAGGTGCATGGGTTGTATTTTGCCTTCAAACTCCTGTGTTTTCTGAGGCAATAAGTCTCAGGCACTTCCAGAAAAGAGCCCAGACCTGGAACCCATCATAGCAGCTAGAAGCTCGGAAGTGCTTGCTCGCTGGCAGTGATGAGCAGAGGCCTCTCTGCTGATATACCCTCAGCCGTTCTCTCGCGTTGGCATCTTCAGGACCATGTTGCAGGATGATGTGCTGCCTGACAGCAGAGTCCTGTGGTGAAAAGCAACTTCTGCTTTTTTT
>NC_022009.1:51434076-51454574 GCF_000317375.1 Microtus ochrogaster
CCGGAACTAGCTCTTGTAGACCAGGCTGGTCTCGAACTCCCAGAGATCCGCCTGCCTCTGCCTCCCGAGTGCTGGGATTAAAGGCGTGCGCCACCGCCGCCCGGCTGTGAGTACAAAGTTTTATACCTAAATGACTTTTATTATAATTTGTATCACCATCCTAAAAATATCTTTTTTAGACCTTAAAACATCTTCATAGTTAAACAACTTAAGATTTTGTGCTTCTTAACCTCATAAAATTTATATCTCTTAAGTAATTTTCTTTTCTGAATTTGGTAGCAATGAAAACATTAGCCATCTTCAACCCCATCAAAGACCTTAGAAGGTCATAATATTACAGGAAGTGTAGAGCAAACAACTTCCAAAACTATAGAAATGACAGAAAACAGCTGGCTTCCTGTACACTCAGCCAGTGTTCCTCTGCAATATTGGAACATACAATTTCAGTCTGTAGGTCTAGGATATTGAACCAACTTTTCTGTGAAGCAGGAATTTTGAAGGGCTGTTCTACTTTGTCTTGGAAAAGTTTGGCATTCACTTTTTTGTATCCTGTTTGTCTAATTTGGACAGCATATGTTAGCAGTTGAGGCAAGGGTAGTTTCTTTGCCCAGTGGCTAACTTTGCCACAATGGAAGCAAACTCTATAAGGAGGTTCTTCAGTGCCCACCAACCTTCTGTGAAGTAGATTGGTGCTTCAAGGAGCAGAGATGTCTCACTGACATGAAAAGCCTTATGTTGTTAAAGCATTTTAAATACAATATTCTATTTGAAGATCATCTATCTATTTAAAATATATCTGTTTGACCTTGAACACATGCCTAAAAAGACTGTAAGTTTTATTGTTATAGATGACTAACTGTTAACATGTCTTTCTTTATTATCCTAAGTAGCTTTCAAGGATTAAAATTTCATAGTACATTTTTAAGTGAGTTGCCTAGGCACAATACCTTAAACAAGAGTAGAAATATATATACAGTATGACAAACACAACCTTAAATATGTATCAACATACAAGAATCCATGCCAATGTAAAATATTTGAGACTAGTAGTTGTTCAAAAGTAGACTCAACAATTTACCATTTTATCCCATCATTTCTATACTATATCCCCCTTTTCCCTTTAGAAAGGAATCCTTGAATCTAATCTCCTTTGTTCAGCTTTTTTCCTGACCATTACCAAAAACAACTTGCAACCAACCCACGCTAAATGATGACAAACATCCATAATCCACTGAATGATCAAAAACCACCCACCCTACCTCTGGGGATGTAGGTAGCATGTTCTCTACATGACTTCCTATTGTCTGGGGCACTGGCATCTTTAGGAAACCCTGAGAAAATTGGAATAATGGTCAAGTCCTGGGGAGCTAGCTGTATTGTTTTTTGTTTAGTTTCTGTATGATGGTAAAATATAGAGAAGTCTTGGATGGATAGTCTGTGAGGCCTGGCCATCTTAGCTAGCATCTTTGAAGTAGTTACAGATGCAGAATTTTGAGGAAACTTTAACAGAGGGAATCTGAGAGGCTGGGTCACCTGGGCTACTTGTCTTTATTGGTTTCTGGTCCTTTTTTTTCTGAAAACACATAAACTTTTAAAGGTAACATGCACACACATACATATATGCATTAACACAAGTATAGAACTGCAGTATGCACAAGTCAGTTAAAGATGATATTTCTTTGTTTATGTTTGATCAGGTAAAAGGCATCTGTTAACTTTGTAAGTTTGGACTGTATAACCAAACCTCTGACCATGTGATATGAAAGGATGGTTTGTAATAACAAGTGATAAGGACTCAGTAGCCAACAAGAATTATCATATCTCATCCAGTCTCACAACTGTTCCCATGCAGAGGGATCAGCATATATGTCACCTGTCTTTTAGTCTTCCTTGGTTTCTTTTTTCATGTCTGTAGCCAAATTTTCTGGTCTCCCCAATCAAATCTGATCTTCATTAAATTTTGAAGAGAATCATCACTTTTTGTTTCCTATGGAAACAAAGGTATAACCTCTCTCCAACACAGCACTTTTCTCGTCTTCCATTCGGAAGCCAAGACATCTCTAAAGTATATAACCTAGTTCAATAGAGCAGTCCCTTTCATAATCCCACGTCTCTCAGCAGCTGTCAATGGCTCATCAGCATTCAAAAATGTTGAGTCAAAACCACACCATTAGGATCCAGATGCCCTGTGTATTTCTTATCTTTACATGGCTTTTTTCTTTTACATTACTTTACTTTCTCTTTAAAGATGATATTATTTTTAAGCTGTTTATTTTTTTTCTATGGCTGTCTATACCCATTTTTATTGTATCTGTTTAGAGGTTTTCTCAGTCTGGAATGCTTTACTGTACACCTTCAGCCTTCTCTGATCACGCAGGCCAAGCCTTCAACCCACTTTGTGGCTCCACACATGGTGTTGGTTGTCTCAAGCATGTAAACAGTGGCCAGGAGCTGTGTTTCTGTGTACTGTGGCCCACCTGAGAGAATGTAGGATTAGGAAGCCACATCTGGCTCCGTGTGTATGTGTTTGTAAAATTTTAAAGTTTTTCTCGGGTCCTATGTGGAAAGACTTGCCCCACATTGGGTGCCAGATGTAATGTTTACCTAAATTGCACTAATATTAATAAAATCTTGGGAGTCAGAAGTTGAGATACAAACCTGATAAATACAAGGAACAGCAGTGGTCCCTGTTGGCCAGCAGTCTCAATTGTAAACATTCAAGAGGGGGAAGCTGCAGTTGCTGGTTTTTTGATGTGGGAGTGTCATATATCAATCTGTTGATTTCATTGGTTAAGGAATAAAGAAACTGCCTAGGCCCCTTGATAGGCCAACCCTTAAGTGGGTAGAGTAAACAGAACAGAGGGCTGGGAGAAAGAAGCTGAGTCAGAGAGTCGCCATGATTGTCCTACTGCAGACAGACGCAGGTTAAGATCTTTCCTGGTAAGCCAGCTCGTGGGCTACAAAGATTAATAGAAATGGGTTAGATCAATATGTAAGAGCTAGCCAATAAGAGGCTGGAACTAATGGGGCCAGGCAGTGTTTAAAAGAATACAGTTTCCGTGTAATTATTTCGGGGCATAAGCTAAGCTAGCCATGTGGGTGGCCGGGTGCCGGGGACACAGCCCCGCCGCTCTTAATTCAACAGTTTTTCTGTACACTGATCAATAGTCTGGTCTATAAACATTCAGTCTTGGGCCAGAGGAAGCCTAACCTGTACCAGCAAAGGCTTTGCCAGTTTCCCATGGATCTGAAGCTTTGGTCATTTTTATGGCTGTACCCATGTCAATAATACAAATCCATTTAGGGCTTCACTCACTCGGGGTTTCCTCCATTCTCTATAGACTTTTCTCATGCACACTATGTGCTTGCGTGCACGTGCGTGTGTGTGTGTGTGTGTGTGTGTGTGTGTGTGTGTGCCATAAAATGTGAATGCCTATGTGTTGTAGCCACATTTTTGGGTGACATCTGTTGCAGCGCAGCTATGACAGGTTTGTACGTTCCAGGATAGGGGTGAGTGGATTAGAAATGTTGGGTAGGAGGAACAGAGATAAGAAAGAAACACAGAGACACAGGAGAGTACCAGGAGGGCAACTCAGTAAATACTGAATACCAAATTCTGCCTACATTTTATTTTCATGCTTTCATACCCTAGTATAAAACAGTAGGGAAAGAAGGCAAAAGACTGCTTTAACATGGCACAAAGGACAACCAGACCAGTTATTTGCTTCAATACTTGAGACACCAAGTCATTATTTTCTGAGTAAAGTGTTTGATGTTTTGGGCAGGATATGCAGTGAATATACCCTAGACCAAGTATCCTGTAGATGGCCACTTCCTATGTCAAACCTCCTATTTTAAAATGAATGAGCAGAAATATGCTTGAATTCTCTGATCTTTGGTCAGGGTGGAGTGGATCCACATCTATGGACCATCCTAATGTCCAAAACACCAAGTAACTACAGCCTAGGTCAGGGCTTCTTGTTCATTGCCACACCTGCTCTCTACAACTTTGAAAGAGCAAGAATAAGCTCAAACTCTCTGACGTCCAGTCAGGTGGAACAAGCTCACAACTGTGGGCTCTCACACCCATGAATGAGGTGACTATTTTAACTAAAATGTCCTAGGAAAGATTGCAGACAAGATAGTCCCTGAGTGTGTGTGGACTCTGCCCGTGTTTTCCAGTCATGGCGAGAACACAAAGTTCAGCATTGAAGCCATTCATTTTCTGCATTTAAATGTGTTTCTGCTTTCATCTGACAAATCCTAAAAGTTTGCTATTAATTGACATTCATAACAGGGTTTTTGTGAACTAGGGAGAGCCCAGGAACCCCATACACTATACATAAGTTTGCTCTTCTTCCAAGGAAGACCATGTGACAATGCTGTGGGTTGGTGGTATGAAGGGGATTTAAATTTCTGATTGTCAGTGATGTAGACTAATTTTACTGGAAGCTAAGAGGCTATAAAAATGGTGTGTAGGCATAGCTGCCTGATGCAAACTGATCTACTGGTCCCTGCTAGCATTCTGTTTACTGTAGTCATCCAGACATATTCTTCCTTAAGATGTGTTCACCCTTGTGTCAGCCTAACAAAAGGGCTCGTAGTAACTGTCCTGGCTGTGGCAGCTTCCAGGCTGCTGCAATTGCAAGTTCAGGGTTAGGAGTAGAACTCAGCACACTCAGCATCAGTACCTCCGAAACCACCCAAATTGTGGATTCTCAGTAGTTCATACTAAGTGGTTTCAAAGGAGGTACAGACCCAGAGGGTAGGTCTGGCTGTCCCCTCAGCCCATCCCTAGGTAGCCAGAGGGGCCACTGTCCCCAAGACCTTTTGCTTGCCCTTATATGTAAATGAAAAACAACTATCTTGTGAATAATAATATTAAAACCACCCCTAATTAGTTACTGCCGGGGGAGGGGGCGCACTGTGATGCTCACCACTAGAGAAGTGATTTATTCATGAGGGACAAAGAGATACAACTCAAATTAGCATGATGATGTCAGCGAGCAAGGCTTCAGAGCCCTCTATATCAAGGCGTCTTCAGAGCTGCTGAGATCAGGATCTCCTAGCTAGGGATAAAAGCCAGCAAACACAGAATGGGCTTTAAATCCAGAGACTCTGTTTGCTTTTGTTTGGCTTCCTCTCCACCCACAAACACCTCAATTCACAGTGTTCTTTGTGTCTGACCTTTGTTTAAGTGCTGGAGTGTGGAATCCTTGCAATCAACCCTTCCCTCCCCGCCCCGCCAGAGCCGGCTTTGCCCCAGATGCACAGGAACCTCTTGTCACAATCATCTTCATCAGAGGGTCCATAGGCAGCCAAGCTCAGACCTTGAGAAAACAGGCAGAGAAGACTCTAGAAGTCCTCACTGAGGAGATTTCATCCACTAAGAAGAAAGGCCTGGGAAGGGGCTTCTCCCCACCCCAGATGCTGCAGGTATAGCTTATCCGCATGAGAACATTGCCTCTGTTCAAGTGCTGAAGCTCACTTGAATTTCTGAATCACATCCTGGTGCAGTCCCTGTGATGCGAGTGGCCTGGAGACAGCTGCTGCAGAGACAGCAGGAACAAGGCTGAAAACTATAAACATTTGTTTAACACACACGCCCTCCCCCCACTGAGTTTGCCTTTGTGATCAATTTATTAATATATTTTATTTAAACCTGATTATTAGATACCTTGTTTAGAAAGTTTTAGATTAATAATTCAACACTTCCAGTTTTGGGGCCACTCTTCGGAACATCATTACTCTCGGCATGAGTGTGCGTCGTTCTCTTTTAAATCACTGGGCTTGCTACTTCACCTTTGCAACCATTTTCCAGAGGCATATACAAATTAGCTCTGCAAAGTGCATGTGTGTCTGTCGGAGAAAGATTTTGCAGCTGAGCAGAGTTCGCTTCACAACTCCAGAATCATCTTACAGAAGGACTCCTGAGTACAAACTGCTTCCCTTGGAGCGATTAGCAGCGACTCGTCAGTGCTGTTGGCAGTGACTCCATAAGTGCTATTTTAAGCAGATTGAATTCAGGTCTGATAACATGAAGAGACAGTTCGGAACACGATTTAGCCCAAAAGGCTTTCCTCCCAATATATGGAGCTTAGGTCGAAAGCGAAAGTGTGGGCGGAATATGTGCCAGGACTTCCAGAAGAGAAACTTTTGTCCAATTTTACATCTAAATGCATCGGAATTTTGTGTAGGAGATGAGCACCTCAAACAGGAAGTTCTGACAAAGCTGTGGAGGAACACTGTTTCCTGAGGGGCTGGTTACATGTACAATACATGTGGCTTGAGGCCTGTATCATGAAGACCCCCCAAGGCACCTCTCCTGTTTGGAAGTATTTGGAAGTGGTAGACACCAGCCCTGAAGTCCTGGGAACCCCTAGGCAGCTCCTCTTCCAGATAGCTTACCAACCTTTTCTCACGAAAGAAGACAGGCCTGTCTGGATGCAGCACAGGTGGTACCTGGGAGGCCCAACAACAACTGAGCCACTGATATGGCCAAGAAAGCAGGGCTGGGGGCCAAGACTGGGCATCGGAGGCTTCCTGTTAGTATACACTAGTATCAAAACATGAAAGCACATTTTTATTCATGAGCTGTATTTGTGAATTTTCAAATGCATGTTATGATTATTTTGAGAAGTTAGGGGATAATTTAGATTCTCGGCTGATATTCTTTTTATTATTTAAATAGTGCATGTGCTTATTAAGCATTAACTACCACCCTGCAGGAGGCGGGAACCCAAAACAGCCTCATTAAGGCAATGATAAAACGTACCCTCGTTAAAGAACCCTTTGCAAGGATTGGTAATTACCATAGATATTTATTAGACAAAAAAGGGTGGGAATGGGCTGGTTGCAGGGTAGGAGTCGAAAACACAGGCAGCTTGAGGCAGAAGACCCAGAGCCAGCTGGGTAGCTGCACTGTGCACCCCACGGTGTCCTGTCCCCAGCCTTGCTCCAGCTATTCCTCCATCTGCTGGGTCTCTCCCTCGAACATAGTCTCCTTGTCCTGCAAGAACCCACTCTGCTTTGGAGAGAAAGGCATAGAAGACAGAGATGGAAGTTCCTGCTTGAAGAGATGTGTGTCTACAGACCTTCCAGCTTCCTTACACACGGAAGAGTATGAATCTCACATTGTATGGATATATAAGCTCAGGTTTCCCGCACACAGCTGTTCACAGTCATCCACTGGGTACAGAAGCATCCACATCACCCCAACATGGGCCTCTGCCCTGTGGAATACCCAACCTGGGGTTTCAGACCCCTCCTTCTCTTCATGGGGAGTTCTTTCTATAGAAAACTTACTAGAGTGAGTCTGTGGATGGCTCAGAAGGCTCCTGGGTGACAGGAATTGCCATGAAGTTCATGTAAACATTCTTCTTTCAGGCCCTGCATGGGGTACACAAAGCATTGGCCCCTTTAGGCACTAGATGCCAAGACTAAACCTGCAGGTTGGAAATCTCAGTCATGATTGCATTATATTTCTTCCTAATTGGATTTTCTCAGACCTACTACAGAGACAATCAAATGCCAGACCCTACAGAAGAAAGGGCACAGTGCTGGTCCTTCTGCTACCAGTGTCTCCCTCCTCCACACTGTGTTCTCAGGAAAACTGGACCTGGTGACTTGTTTAAGCCAGAAGAATTTTAACAGATGATGGTGAATGCTAAAATGAACTTGAAGATGTTTCAGTGCTGAAAGGCAGTCCCAAGTCATGGTCATGGGCAACAGCAAGAGCTGATAATCTGACCAGAAGTTGGTAGTGTTTATAAGTCAAGACAAAAGAGACTTCCTCCTGCCTGCAATCTTCTGGCTTATATTAAGATAATACCAATGTAAAAGATGAAAAATTCATATTATCTGAAAAGCCAAAATCAAACTAAATGGAGAGACTCACAGTGATCCCACTGAAATCAGGAACAAGACAAGGTTGCCCACTCTCTCCATATCTATTCAATATAATATTTGAGGTCCTAGCTAGAGCAATAAGACAACAAAAAGGGAACAAGGGAATAAATATCAGAAAAGAAGAAACCAAACTCTATTTGCTGACAGTATGATAGTTTACATAAATAACTCCAAAAATAACCAAGGAACTTCTACAACTCATATACACCTTCAGTAATGTAGCAGGATACAAGATGAACTCAAAAAAATCAGTAGTTCTCCTTTACACAGATAATAAATAACCTAAGAAAGAAATGAGAGAAACATCACCCTTCACAATAGCCACAAATAACATAAAATATCTTGGAGTAATTCTAACAAAGCAAGTATAAGACCTGTATGACAAGAACTTTAATCTTTGCAGAGAGAAATTGAAGAAGACACCAGAAAATGGAAAGATCTCCCATGCTCTTGGGTAGGTAGAATTAATGTAGTAAAAATAGCAATCTTACCAAAAGCAATCTACATATTCAATGCAATTCCCATCAAAATCCCAGCAAAATTCTTCACAGACCTTGAAAGTATAATACTCAACTTCATACGGAAAAAACAAAACAAAACAAAAACAAAAACAAAAAAAAAACGGGATAGCCAAAAGAGTCTATCCAATAAAGGAACTTTTAGAGGTATCACAATCCCTGACTTCAAACTCTACTGTGGAGCTACAGTACTAAAAACAGCCTGGTATTGCCATAGAAACAGACAGGAGGACCAGTGGAATCGAATCAAAGACCCAGATATCAATCCACACACCTTTGAACACTTGATTCTTGACAAAGAAGCAAAAAAATATCAAATGGACAAAAGAAAGCATATTCAATAAATGGTACTGGCTTAGCTGGATATCAACATGTAGAAGAATGAAAATAGATCCATATCTATCACCATGTACAAAACTCAAGTCCAAAAAGATGAAAAACCTAAAACCTCAACATAAAGCCAACCACACTGAACCTCATAGAAGAGAAAGTGGGAAGTCCACTTAAATGCATTGGCACTGGGAACCACTTCCTAAATAAAACCCCAGCAGCACAGACATTGAGAGAAACAATTAATAAATGGGACCTCGTGAAACTGAAAAGTTTCTGTAAAGCAAAGGACACGGTCAACAAGACAAAATAGCAGCCTACAGAATGAATGGGATCTTCACCAACCCCACATCAAACAGAGGGCTGATCTCCAAAATATACAAAGAACTCAAAAAATTGGTCATCCAAAGAACAAATAATTCAATAAAAAATGGAGTACAGAACTAAATAGAACTCTCAACAAAGGAATCTAAAATGACTGAGAGACACTTAAGGAAATGATCAACATCCTTAGTCATCAGAGAAATGCAAATCAAAACAACTCCGAAATTCCATCTTCTATGTGTAAGAATGGCCAAGATTAAAACCACTGATGACAACTTATGCTGGAGAGGATATGGGGTAAAGGGAACACTCCTGCATTGCTGGTGAGAATGCAAGCTGGTACAGCTGCTTTGGATATCAGTATGATGATTTCTCAGAAAATTAGGAAACAACCGTCCTCAAGACCCAGTAATACCACTTTTGGGTATATACCCAAAGAATGCTCAGTCATACCATAAGGACATGTGCTCAACTATGTTCATGGCAGCATTGTTTGTCATAGCCAGCACCTGAAAACAATCTAAATGCTCTCAATCAAAGAATGGATACAGAAAATGTGGTACATTTATACAATGGAGAACCACACAGTGGGAACAAAAAACAATGACATCTTGGAATTTGCAGACAAATGGATGGATCTAGAAAACATCATATTGAGTGAGGTAACCCAGACCCAGAAAGACAAATATCATATGTATTCACTCATAAGTGACTTTTAGACAGAAAGCAATGAAAAACCAGCCTATAATTCACAATCCCAGAGAACCTAGACAACAATAAGGATCCTAATCTAATGGGAAGTAGAAAAAGACAAGATCTCCTGAATTAATTGGGAGCATAGGCATCATGGGAAAGGGTAGCAGGGCAGGGGAGAAGAAGAGAGGGGAGAGGAGAAAATTATATAGCTCAATGAAACAATTTTTTTTTTTTAGAAAAGATAATACCAGTGTATCAGATCCATCTCACCTCTGCAGCCAGGGTCCTGGTGTAAAGGTCTCCCCCATAGGTCTTGTCTGGTTACAGTGTATGTGCGGAGTGCAGGGGGTGGGACATGGCACTAAAATCCAACCAGAATCACTTAGGTAAAATGTGGCTGTCACTGAGTCAAACTGAATCCTGAAAATAAGGCCACCTCACCCTCCCATTAACAGGTGATGTGGCTGTGGACCTGCCAGCCACAGCTGTTCCCCTGATCCCTGTCTTGTCAAAACCAAGTCAGGTAAGACCAGCAGCAGCTGACTTCTTCCTCTGCAGTTTTCTGTCCATGAAGAACTGGTGCTCTGTTTGTCTGTGATGTCCTGCTGGAGGACCCCTGGTTCAGAGGCTTATGGTGCAGTCACCTGGGAGAAACACCTAGTGGTCCTTCATCACAGGCCCTTTTTATCAACAAGCTCACACCCCATCCATGAACAACCAGGGCCAAACATATTTCTAACTGTGTATGTAAAACAAAGACAATCATTGTCTAACAGAGCATTCCAAAGGAAAACAGGGCATTATGGATAAGATATGCCTCCGTGAGAAACCCCAGCCTTCCACGTGTGATACATGCCTACATATATCCAGAGCTCCCATATCCAGTGACGAGGGAGATCAGAGCTCAGTGTGGCCCATGCGCTAGAGAAGATGGCCAGAGACACTAAGCCAGGCAGTCTATGTGCAGATGCTGAAGACCAGCCAAGGAAGCCACGCAAGGCCCTCGTGGCCACCAGTGCGCTGTTTCCTGGTAATTATACACACCTCGTACACTTGCTTTTGAAGACATTAATTGCATGATTAGTTTTATGATTTCTTCTGATTACCAATTAAGTTACCTTTCTTATTCCGTACATCCATTAGACCTTACAGTGGTGCTTTTTTAATTTCTCACTTAGCAGGGGTTCCCACACATCTGAAGGCTGCATTACCCTCTCAGTAAACAGAGAGGGCTTCATTTTCTGTGCAAGCACTGGGGACTTGGGAGGATGATGTTTCAAATTTTCTACTATCAAGAGTGACATTTAATTTTATGGGGAAATCTTGGTTCTTAGTGTCACAACAGTGTTCACAGAGCATGAGCTGAGAGACGAGTGGAGAGCAGAGCCCATGGCTCCATGTTCCTGGCCTAGACAGAGTTGTTCTGTCTCCTTTCTCTGAGGAGTCTATCTCTAGTTCTTTCCCTTTGCTTTGTTAATGTGTCTGATTCGCCTAAGTTTGGTGCACATAGGCCTTCGTGCGGGGCACTTTCCTAAGGTTAGTACACACATGCATTTGTGCAGGGCACTTTCCTAGGGTTAGTACACACATGCATTTGTGCAGGGCACTTTCCTAGGGTTGGTGCACACATGCGTTTGTGCAGGGCACTTTCCTAGGGTTGGTGCATACAGGCCTTTGTGCAGGGCACTTTCCTAAGGTGAGTACACACATGCATTTCTGCAGGGCACTTCCCTAAGGTGAGTACACACATACATTTCTGCAGGGCACGTCCCTAAGGTTAGTACACACATACATTTCTGCAGGGCACGTCCCTAAGGTTAGTACACACATGCATTTCTGCAGGGCACTTCCCTAAGGTTAGTACACACATACATTTGTGCAGGGCATGTTCCTAAGATTAGTACACACATGCATTTGTGCAGGGCACTTCCCTAAGGTTAGTACACATGCATTTGTGCAGGGCACTTCCCTAAGGTGAGTACACACATGCATTTGTGCAGGGCAATTTCCTAGGGTTAATAGACAACATGCATTTGTGCAGGGCCCCTTCCTAGGGTTGGTGCGCACAGAGGCCTGTACAAACTATTTTCCCTAAGGATGATTCGCAGAGGGTTTCATGCAGTGAATTCTCCCAGGGGTGGAGAAAGTGAGAGCAATGAGCCTGCAGCTGTATTGCCCATGGCACCAAGTGAGCCTCCAAATTGCCTGCAAAGAAAAATCCAAATGGATCTGTAATCAACAGATGGTCAGGTGGAGGAGCCTAATTGGATTGCTCTGAAAGGACTCTGCAAACTGGGAATGTGTGGGTGGAGACAGGATTCACCCATGTGATTCGGCAGTCCAGATTCACAGTTGCACACAAAGGGGATGCGACGGTGCTGCTTAGAATGTTGTGTAGGGCTGGAGACCTGCAGGTTGATTTAAAATGTATGGATAGTCCAGTGCTCTGACAGCCAGGCCGCCATGGAGGGGCAGCCGCTGGGAGGTCTAAGATACTTTTAATTGGATGTGGCTATAGAAAGAGAAAGTTCCAATTTCGATGTTGATCCTTGAAGTATTAGCTCAACAAAGCTTTGCATTAGGGGCACGGAGAAGGGGAGCTGGGAGAAAGGGGAGACACTGTTCCTGCGGTACCATATGCTCTTCTGCAGTCCCACAGGGAAAGTGCCAAACTGGGGTGTTCTCGCAATACCCAGGGAGGATACCCCAGGAACTCAGCACTATATTTTTTTTCATAAATCATAGAAAAATCATCACAGGGTCCCGAGCGCCCTTTATTTACTCCAGGCTTTGCTGTTTAGCCACTGGTTCTCACTAGATTCTGCTCCTTGTATTGTCCCTGCTCCTGAATTATGTATGAGCCCGAGTCTGTCAGTTCCTGAGCACAAAGGCCACACAGGGCCTCTGGCACCCCTCAGCCTCAGTAATTACTGCTCCTTAAGGGCCAGTGTCTCTGCTCCAGTGTATTTCTGTGTATTTTTTAGACTAATTTAGGGTTTCTTTAGGGGAGCTTTTCAGAGTCATCGTGTGTGGGGTGGGGGTGGGGAGGACCCCTTAGTAATACTTTATTCAAGTACAATATTATAAGTTGAAACTTAAAGCTACCAAGGAAGAAAAGAGCTGAGCTGGTGGCATGAGGGGACACTAAAGCAGCCACAGTGCAGTGCTCTAAGGTGCCAGCAGGCCCTCAGGTGGGCATCTTCATCTGTTTACCATCTACCCCACAGTGGACAGGTGGACAGGGTGAAGGCAGGTGCCAGCAATCCCCAGGGTCACACTATCAAGGAGCTCTCCGACCCCTGCATGCCTGTCCTGAAAGCACATTAGCCTCAGTGGCCAATGGTGCATATGAAGCTTGCTAGTAGCACCCGAGAAGGACCTCCACTTAGGGTGGGCTTGGCCAGCGAGGTCAATCAGGGTGAGCAGCAGCGGCATCCCCTGACAGGCACATGTCACCGAGGGAAGCCCAGGCAGGAACTGGAAGTTGTAGCGAGCCACTGGCCTTCACTTGGGCAACTGATTCTTGGATGCTTGTCCTGGCTACTGCCAAGAGAGTCCTGGTCCAATGCCTCACCAGAAGGAGTACTTCTCATTCTCAGAGGGAGCTGGGATGGGGGCTTCTCCCAGGGAGCTCTGTCCAGAGGTGGAAAAATGCATGACTTTCTGACCTGAGTGTCATGGGTCACTGCCACAGTGTTCCTCCTGGCAGCACTTTCCAAGTTGAAGTCCTGAGGGGCAAAAAGGCCTTTGGCCTCAGCGTGGGTTCTGTGCACATTGGAATGCAGCATGGCTTACGCTTCACCTAGCGCATTGGTCTGCATGGGTCTCTCTGGTCTGGTAGTTAGTGTAATGTGATGTGAGGGTTAAACTTAGATTGCATCGGCTATGATGTCACGCCTTGCCTTCCCATGGACTTGTGGCATCGATGCTCTTTAGCTTTGCCTCCAACAATGCTTTGTGAATCATCTGTACAGCCTGACCCTTCTCCAAACTCCCGGATGCGCTGAGCAAGTGTTCTCAGATGGAAACTATTCTGGGGTCAGGTCTCCTGCCAGTAACCCCATCCTCCAGACCCCATCATTCTGGGGATGCATCTTGTCCTCACTACACAGCTCTGATTCCCCCACCGCCGTTGTTTCAAGCTTTTTCTCATTATTCAAGAAGAACTGAGTGAGTCTGGCTGATATTGCTGCTGGTTCTGCTCCATTGCCCCCAGCGTGAATTTTTCAACTCTGCTATTGTACTTCTAATTTCCTTACCCTTTTTTCATCTCCCCCAGTTCCTGCTCTTTGCCTCCATAACTTGAACTTAACTTTTATTAAGCTGTTGGGTTTTTCCCTTTCATTGCACTGTGACTTGGTCCCATTTTACTGACTCTATGTTCTGGCAGCTTCTTTAGGATGGGCAGTAAACTCTTCTGGCCATGTTTGTGAACATTTTCACAAGGCTGTTGCTTCAAAGCATGGGATGCCGCGGCCTTTCCTACATTACGAAGTTTCCTCAGGTGTCCAGTAGATGTTTTTAATCTTTCCTGCTTACTCAAATCAAGAGGCCCACACACAGCCTTACTCTGACACAAGATGAGAGATGTGTTACTCCCTTGGCTCAGCTCCTCTGTCACTAGGATTCTCTTCAGACACATGGCTCAGGGAGAAACTGAATTCCCTAGATTCTTATGTATGTTATAGACAGCTTTGCTGAAGTATAACTTATTTGTGATAAAATTAGATGCATTTAAAATGTATTACATTTTTCTTTTCCGATACGAATCCCCTTGATCCCCTTATGTTGTCCTTTGGTGCCCAGGCAGTGGAATTCATCTGCAAGTTCTGGATGGAAGCTCTTAAGTCAGCCATGAACTCAAGGGCCATACTTACAGGACAGGCCCTACAACAAATATGGAAAGTTCTATGGGTTCTCCATGGTCCAGTACCTTTGAAGGGGACAATGCCCTCCCAGCTCTGTGGCCTCAGAGCTGGGCAGGAATGAGAACTGGAAGTTTGGAGCTTGGGACTGGTCAATGGCAAACTGAGATATGAAATGTGTTTCTGCATGGACACTCCTGCATTGTTGGTGGGAATGCAAGCTGATACAGCCCCTTTGGATATCAATATGGCAATTTCTCAGAAAATAGGAAACAACCTACTTCAAGACCCAGCAATACCATTTTTGGGTATATACTCAAAGGATGCTCAGTCGTGCCACAAGAACATGTGCTCAACTATTTTCATAACAGCTTTGTTTGTCATAGCCAGAACCTGGAAACAACCTAAATGCTCTTGACCAAAGAATGGATAAGGAAAATGGGGTACATTTACACAATGGAGTACTACATAGTGGAAAAAAACAATGACATCTTGAAATTTGCAGACAAATGGATGGATCTAGAAAACATCATATTGAGTGAGGTAACCCAGACCCAGAAAGACAAATATCATATGTATTCATTCATAAGTGACATTTAGACAGAAAGCAATGAAAAACCAGCCTATAATTCATGATCCCAGATAACCTAGACAACAAAGAGGACCCTAAGTGAGACATACATGGATCTAATCTAATGGGAAGTAGAAAAAGACAAAATCTCCTGAGTAAATTGAGAGCATGGGCATCATGGGAGAAGGTAGAAGGGGAGGAGAGAATAAGAGAGAAGAGAGAATAAAAATATATAGCTCAATAAAAATAATAATAAAAAATAAAATGGGTTTTACATAGTGAATATAAGTGATAGTGAGTAATGGATAGTGGATGGATGAATTAGTGGGTAGATGCATTAACTATGGATGGATGATGGATGCTAGCTAGATTCATGGGTTACGAGTTGGATTGGATGAATTAGTGAATGGATTGATAGATGATGGATATTGAGTGGATGGATTACAACTGCAGTTCTCAACCTGTGGGTCATGATCTTTTTGGGGATCAAACAACTCTTTCATAGGGGTCACATATCCAATATCTTGAGTATCAGATATTTACATATGATTTATAATAGTAGTAAAATCACAGTTATGAAGTAGGTATGAAAATAATTTTTATGTTTGGGATCACTATAACATGGGGAACTGCATTGGAAGGTCACAGAATTACAAATCTTGGGAAACACTGGATTAAGGAATGATAAGTGGGTTGGTAGATAAGAATTAACACTGGAGATTAGAATATCCAAGCTGGCTCTTACATGGGGAGGAAAAAAAAAGGAGCCTAAGGGTATTGTTGGAGAGATGTTGGAGAGATGGCAGGAGGGAGAGAGGGATGAATGGATGGATGATGAATGTTATGTGGATAGATTAGGGGATGGGTAGATTGATGGATATGTGGATGGTGGATGGATGGGTGGGTGCTGGATGGATGGATGGATGGATGGATGGATGGATGGACAGACCCTTTAGCAAGTTATATCCAGGAGCTCCAGAGATTGCTCATTGGCAAAGTGCTTGCTGAAAGGACATAAAAACCAAGTTTGAATTCCAGGATCTACATAAAAGACGGGGAGTCACAGTCATTCGAGTAATCATCCAAACACAACTTAAAATTTAGTGTTAGCCAAAAAAAAAAAAAAAATCAAAAATTTCAATGCAAAAGCATGCCTATGCCTATAATCCTAGTACTGGAGGAGGGGGTGGGGACAGAGAGACAGGGATAGAGACAGAGAAGAGACGTAGACAGAGACTAAGAAACTGTCCTGAGAGCCCCAGAGGGAATGCTATGATAGAGGCTTAAGCAGACAATTGACCTGGTACACTGTATACCATGGGACACTTCTCCCATGAACAAACTCCTTTAGCTACCAGGAACTGGACTGAAGGGACCCTGGGAAAGCCAACAGATTGCCCCAGAGTCGCGCTGCTGTCTGGAGACCTCTGAGACCTGTAGGTGTCAGTTTAGGAGAGCTCCAAGAACCCAGCATATCCGCCCAAATCTAGGGCAGGAAGCTTTACGGGACCAGATGCTGGTGAGTGAAGAGTGGGAGGACAGAGAGTAGTAGCACTCCACGGTATCTGTGAATCCACCACAGCTCTCCACGAAGGCTGCTCCCTTCTCCTCCAAGCCAGGTGACGGGCGGTGAAACGGGAAACTGTGCTCCACATCCACTGAGACATCCAGCCAGCTCTGACTTCCATCCATCCAGTCCATCCAGTCCAGCGAGGCCACACCCTCTGCTCACCCCTGACCTGACTCTTATCAGCTTGAGGGGACTGGGGACACAGGGAAGAATGATGGATCTTGTGGGTGGCTGCTGTTTCCATACGGCAGCCATCTTGCGGTAGAAGCAGGCCTGATATGCTATGGATGCTGGGTTGTGGTATTCTGCCATGTCCTCCCAGACTGTCACTGCCAGAGTAGAGGTGGAATAATTTTTGTGCACAGGGAAGAGTACGCTCATGTGGACGTGAGGAGTACACATTCTTGTGTGCACAGGCAGCAGTGTGCACATAGTGCACATTTGTAGGAACAGGAGTGAAACCGTGAGTTCACGCAGATCTGTGATTGTGTTCTGCGTTTGTGTCTACACGGCTAACAGTGGGTTGTGGGCAAGTGTGATCATGCTCTCACGTCTACACAGAAGAGTGTCTGTGTTCATGTGTGTGCCCGAGTGAGAAAGGGTGTGTTTGGATGTCAGCACGGAAAGAAGGCCGTTAGGGCTCTCCTGCAGCTCGGCGAAATGCACAGCTGAGAAACTCTTCAAACATGCAGCAGACCCCACTGCGCCCCCTCACTTGTGCACCTGCGTTCATGACATACCCATGCTTTCTGGTGTACATTTCCAGGACACGAGCGTGACAAATGAAGCACATCTCAGGACCTAGTGTACCTCATGACACACGTGTTCCAAGGCATAAGCGTGCCCTGTAATACACATACACTCTACAACACAGACATGTTTCATGGCATGCTTGCTCCACTTGGCACAGTTTATCCCTGGACATGGCATACCATGCAAGTGGCCTCATCGAGCTGGATATGGTCTCACTGGGATTGCAGATCCCATGGGAGCAAAGTGCTTTTGATATGGTCATACTAAAAAATACACTGAGACTTGTATAGTTCTCCAAATGGGTACTCACAAACAGTTGCAGCCTCACCTGGGGCTCAATCTGTGTCTGAGCAGATTCCAGACATTTTTATCCAGGACTGGGCATGAAGGCCATGGGGAGGCAGCTGTTCAGGAAGCTATATGAGAAACAATCAGCCTGCCAGGCTGCCTCACCAGCCTGGGGCTCGGCAATGGTACAATGTGCCCGGAGCACAACTCTGAGACCTGTTCTCTCATGTTAGAGGAGGATCTCTCACACTGTGTCATTAGTGGTCCAGCAGACTGCATCTGTGTCGCCAGCCTCACTGGGTCTGTCTGTACCCCACAGGTCCTCTCAGCCTTAGCTCTGCATCTTCCACCCCCACCTCCTGGCAGAATTATCCCCACCCTCACCCCAAAGGGAGCTAACAAGGTAGAGCCTTGTAGGCTTCTTTACCATCCCCTGGTTGTAGCCAGGAGAGGCCTCCATGAATCAGACAGAGCTTTAGGGATCCCTGTGAAGAATGTTCTATCTGTCTCAACATGGCTGGCTTGCACAGGAGGTTCAGAAAGTCAGGTGATGTCATTATTTGGCTAGACTGTGTGTGAGGGTCTGGGCGGCCACGTCATTATCCCATACAAAGCTGAGATTCTCTCAGTGGATGCTAAGCGGGGGATCAGCACTGGGGGAACACTAGCAGCTACATTCCTATCTCCTGATCCCCAGCGGACCCATCGCTCACCCCATAGACAACAGGCACCAGCCTGTTGTGCTGCCACAATCTGAAGCATTCATGCAAAGCTGCTACTTCTGGAGGAAGGAACAGATCTTTGCTGTGCCAATTTGTTGATGTTGATTCTCTCCAGAAAGGTAAGGGGCCATCTCATGAGCACCCATGTCTACCCATGAGTCTACCCATGTGGGGTACTGTATAGGAGGCCATCACTCGTATTCCAGGGCAGCTGCATCTGCTCACATCAGTGAATTTTCTTCACAAAAGCAGTGGTTTGGTTTCATTTTGCTGTTTTAAACCAGGAGTTGGAACACATATCTGCAGTTAGCAAAGCTAGTAGAGGTACTTCCAGGAGGGACAGATGGGTCACAGAATGAGAGCTATGTTGAGTCAGGGTAGGGTTCTACTCTGGCCACCAGGACACCATGTGTTCTCCACACCCCTGTGGAAGCAGTATTGGCAGGGGCTGGCAGGGGTATCTCTAGAAGGTAGTACTTTTACAGGCCTTCAATATGTTTGGCTCCCTAAACAAGGCAGCTATACCAGGATGGACTCCTTTGGGCCAGAAGAGCATATCTGATCAGGGGCCAGAGTTCTGGGAATGATGATGGTGTGTCTAAGGAAGCACTTTCAATACTCTGTGTTTGGGATAGGCCAAGCAGGGTTTCTCCATGCTCCAATGGCATGGCAGCGGTGTTACCATCACACCAGGAGGGGCTCAGGACTCAAAAACACTGGCAGCCCAGATGTGTGTTCACAGGTCGACATGTGAGGCTTAGTATAAAAAGAAGATGACTAAAATTCCGATGGCAGCTGGACTCCAATACGTTTGCTTGTGAATCAACCTGTCATTTAGCTGGATAGTGGAACTTCAGTCAGAGGCAGTCAGGGGCCACCGGTGCGCCATACCAGTTATCCTCTGAGCAACACCAATACTCAGTTTTCCAGAAGTCTTGACTCAGTGTGACTCTGCATCACCTCCCCATTCTCTTCACTCCAGCTCTGCAGAGTCCTCCACCTCGCTGTTCTGTTGCCAGGCACAGCGCTCTTGGCATTTCCAGGTCACTCTCTGCGTAGCGGGGAGTTGGGGTCTGTCCCACGCAAGTTTGCGAGGTGGTTGTTTTCTCAGGAGTGACTGGCTCTGGTCATCCTGTGCTGCACAGGTTGGAGGAAAAATACTGGGACTCAGAAGTCAGAGGGCAAGAGTCAGCGCAGTGATTGAACAAGTGAGTGCCAGAGACCTCTGCAGTCTGAGGCAGGGGCAACAGCAAGCCCCATGGGCTTCCCATTCCCAGAGCCCAGAACATCAGGCACTGAGGTGATCTCAGGAGCTCTGTGCCATAGGAGCTCTTATGCTTATTTGGGGGAAGGTAAAGCAAAGCAGTTGGTCCAGGTTCTCATGGCAGATCCAACCTCCTCAGTGGCCACAAATGCCTGTAACAAAGCCAGCCTCGGCGAGCATGGGTTCCTGTGGGTGAGCCACCTCAGTGTGTGTAGGTTTCTACGGTAGAGATGACCTTAGTGGTCAGAGGTTCCTGTGGTAGAGCCAGCTTTGGTGGCCATGAGGGGGCTCTGCCTGCCCCCTGCCTCCCTCACAAATCTGTCTGCTCTTCTAATCCTCCATCCCATTCACGGAGACTTGCAAAAGGCTTGTCTGGGTGGGAAACTCCTGTGGTCCAGGAGTACTGACATCTCTAAATTCTTGGCCCCAGCTGCAGGAAATAGCCACTGTGCTTCCAGGTCACGGTTAGCAAATTGGCAACGGTTTTTTTCTTCAAATTTTCTCTCAAATCAGCATTTGTTTTTGCTTATAATAGCGTCATGGGGTCTTGCCATATAGTGGAGACTACATTGAACTCATGACAATCCTCTCACAGAGCTCTTTCTGGCATTTCTTTTTTTTTTTTTTATTGAGAAAAGGAAAAAAAAGTATCCGCCTCCTCCCAGCCTCCCATTTCCCTCCCCCTCCTC
>NC_022009.1:51455384-51507399 GCF_000317375.1 Microtus ochrogaster
TTCTTTAGGTTCACCAATTGTAGTCTCCATGACCCTTATTTATGGCTAGAAACCAATTATGAGTGAGTACATCCCATGTTCATCTTTTTGGGTCTGGGATACCTCACTCAGGATAGTGTTTCCTATTTCCATCCATTTCTGGCATTTCTAAGTGTGGTCTCGTGACACAGATTGCCAAGCACAATTCAACAGCAGGGGTGTACAGAGTCTTCCACCTTGTGATCAGCCTGCTAGGCTGATGGGAGGGTAGGACTCGAGAGGGTCCTCTCACCTACTCTGTGCCTCCACCATGAGGCAGAGCTGCTCCCAAACAGTTCTCCAATATCTGGTCCCTACTATGGAGGTCACCGCTGCTACCACTGGGGGCCTTAAGTTGCTTCATGCTAGTCTGCAGCCAGCAGTAAAGACCCACTACTAAAGAGGACAGTATGGTTTCCAGATGGCCACTGTCACTTGCTCCGTTTTCTGCTCATCCTCCAGCTACAGGAGAGAAGGGAGAGTTATGTTGCTATAGGGAAGCTGAGGACAGAGAGCCTGGGGCTTCAGAAGGGACAGAGCTGGCTGGCAGGTACGGGTGTCAACCCAGTCATTACAACTGCAGCAGCTTGGTTTGCTATAAGCCATACACCAGCACCCAGGTGCCAGGCTGGCAGCGTTCCTGCCATTCTCTGTGCTACTGGAGAACTGGGGTCATACATATGCCCACAGAACCCTGTAAACCCCTCAGCCTGTTCAGATCAGCCTCTTCCTACTCAGACATAGGCATAAAGGCAGCACTAGGCGAGCACTGGGCATCCCGGCCCCAGGCTGTGGACAGTGTGTTTGGAAAGCTCAGCAGGGCAGTAAGAAAGCCACGCCTACCCCCTGGACACTCCACATTAAGGTGACAATAGTCCCCTACTGGAGAGGAGTTTGACACCTTGACTTTTTCCTTCATGGTTGGACAGTTTTTTTCCCCTCCTCTTCTTATTTAAATAAATGTGGGTAACCAGGGATGGAATGGGTTTTAAAATGTAGAGGCTTGTTAGGATTTCTCCACCAACTTGTCTCCTTAAGAACACCAGGCTTGCTTCAACAAGAACCCGAGCCACGTCCTTGTTTTTTCTGGTGCTGGTCTCCACTCCGCTCCACTCTCTATGTCTGTGCGTTTCTCCCTTTCCTCAGCCTCTGTCATCTTAGCCATACCCATATTTCAGCTCTGGAATAGTCCTCGTGGAAGGGACAGAACGCAGACAGCCTGGCACCAATCCCACTTCTTAGCACCTCATCTGCCTTCTCTAAAGCATGTAGTTGCCAAGGAGCCGGATTGTGGATTTATGTGGCTGTTGTTCTAGGGGAGACTGCTGTGTGTGTAAGCTGTTGTGTGCTTATCTCTGAACTCCGCTGACTGGTTTAGGGAAGCTGTGGTCAGGATACCCAGAATCTACTGTGCCTTCTGGGTGCAGCTGTGTCTTATCATAACCCCCAGAAAAGTTGATGATTTAAACACCAGCTAGTTTGCTTTACTGATTGGGCTGGTAGTAATGTCACATCTATACATAACTGACAATGTGCCCAGCATAAAGACCTATGTACTTCACTGTGGCTACTGATCCTCCCCTTATGCTCGTCTTTAAATCAACTCAGCTGGCAAGTCTTCCCCCCATCCTAACCAATAGAACTCCAGAAATCCTGCTTTGTTTTTGCTAACATGCATTAAATCAAACACCTTTTTGCAAATCATTTGCATTCCACCCAGAGAGAACTTGAGGTTGGTGGAACCTTAGGTTTCCAAACCGCACTTAGGAAACACCATGGGCTGGAGCAGCATTGCTGTGAATGGTGAGTGTTTTTCTTTTCTTTTCTTTTTGACAGGGTTTCTCTGTGTAGCCCTGGTGGCCTCGAACCCACAGAGAGCCACCCGCCTCTCCTCCCAGGTGCTGGGATTAAAGGCATGCCCTGCAGTGTTTGTTCTTCGTTAAGCTTTCTATACTATGATAAAATGCCATAATGGAAAACAGTTCAGGGTGGAACAGGATTCCAGCTTATAACACATGTGATACATGCACTTAGATGCTGGTTCACTCAGAAATGCATGTGTGTGAGGAACAATGACCCTCACTTCATAAGAAGAGTGCTGGAGACCAGAACAGTGGAGAAGTCAGGCATCATCCCAGAAAGTGTGCACGCCGACTGAGCGCAACCCTGAACACAGGTCCCATCCTCTCTTTTTGCTTAGGCTGAGTAATCAGGAGGGCTCAACCTTCCATGTCATCTAGGATGTCTTTGTCCTCAGACACGTACACTTGTCTGACTCTCACCAGAATGCAGGTGGGACTGTCTCTGTGTTCTTCTGTTTATTCCCAAGGTTATCAGCCACACGACCTTGTTACGTGTACAGGTTACTGGGTAAGCTTGACTGTTAGTAAGTTTTTACTCTAAACTTCTAGATTAAGGGCAGTCAACTAGACTAGCAGAGTTTTATTAGCAGAGTTTGGGTAAGGTAGCTAATTTAGCAGCTGCTGGCAGCAGCCTTCTTAGTGTTTTCTGTTCATCTGTAAGCTGGTCCAGGATACTTTTACTTTGAAAAAGAACAGAGTTTATTTATCATACACCCATATGTGTGTATGTGTACACATACATGCACATGTATGCAAAGACATACATGCATAACCCTCATATCTACATCTACATGTAACCGCACACACAGACATTGTATGTGGTTATGCACGCATATTCATATCCCAGCAGACATTCATTTAGTCAGGCATATATTCTGTAATGCATGCACACCCATTTTGTGACCCTTTTCTTTGCAGCAAGTGTATCTCTCAGTTCCTCTTCACATGGAGGGCATATTTTACACCCAGCCTCTGGTACTCTGCTCTGTTCCTGGCTGATGTACCTACAGCCTGTCCCCTACCTATTGATTGTCATGCTCTGAAGCCTGTAGAACCCTCTTGGTTCATGGCCTCAGCAAGGCAGGGCTGCCCACTCTGCTCTGCCCAGCCCTGCCCAGCTAGGCCTCCGAGACTGGGGGGGGGGTTCCCTGGGTGGAGTCCCCTTGGCCCCTTATTGCTGTGCTGTTTTGTTCTGTTTGATTGCTCTGTTCTGCTTTGCCATGGATGATATTTTCACTCAGTAATGTAGCTGAAATAATTACTCGAGATAGGAACCCAACCCTGCCCCACCTCCACTCCTAAATGACCAACAAGGCCTAGAAGCCATCAGCTGACACAGGGCAACTTCAAGGCATTTTCAGTGCCAGGGTTTTATGTCTGATGTGTGCTTTGTGCATCTGATTTTCTTTCCTGTTGCTCATTTGAATTCTTCACATGTTGGAAATCCTTTTTCTTCCTTTCCCGTCATTTTACTCCTGCCTAATTTATAAGGAAAATGTGCTTTGAACTTTTTAACAAGGATGCTGGAGAATAAGCCTCCTTCCAGCCTGAGCCAGCTGACACTCTCTCCCTTCATCTAAATCTCACTTGCTGGTGTGTTTTCTTTTTGCTTCTTAAAGACACACCAAGGGCCATAAAAGCCCTCCAAATGCTGCCTAATAGGACTGTGGGGGAAGGGAGGACACAGGCTATCAGGAAAGGAAAGAATTATGAATTCCTATTGGGATTTCATCTTTCTGATATTGTGGAAATTGTGCATGAAGGAGCAGGTGGCTGCATTGTGTTGAGTACTTGGCAGACAAGTGACAGATGAGGAAATGTGTGTAGAAAAGGAAGAGAAGGGAAAGACAGAGTCAGACAGGCAATCCATGGGAATTGGGAGGGGGGCCAGGAGGGCGTGGAAATGTTCCCAATCTCATCAACTTGTTTTGTGGTTAGGAAACTGATCAGCACCATGGACAGTTGAATGCGTGGCCTTGCTGGGACCACCTGCTGTCTGTTGAGAAAGCTTGGACCTTGCTGTTTCTGAAGGAATCCCACCCACACATGATTTCTGAAGTTCCCACAATAAGCTTTAATTTAACTAGCAAGTGTATTCAAGAGTAAAAACATTATCTTCTCTTCCAATAGTTTCTGTCAATGGACTTTTGGAAAATGTTTATTTTGCCAGAGAAATGTTGTCTGCAATGAAGAAATTATATCAAAAAACCAATTGATATGTTTTGATATTATAAGAAAACCTCTAAGAGTCTCAGCTAAAAACAAGCCAGTAGTCTTTTTTTTCATTTTTTTATTCTTTGACAAATACACACACATACACACAGCATCAGATTGAAATAGCAGAGGGCTGATACCAAGGCAAACGTGCAGACCAATGGAGCAGAACAGAAATCCCAGAAGTAAATGCCAGCAATCTAGGCCACCACGCCTGCTGTAGGGAACCACAGACACACAGAGGAAAGAGAGGGAGTTGTCAACAGGCGGTGCTAAAACAATGGCAGACACAGGCAGGAATCTGGACCCTTACCTGAAACGGAAGTCTATACCATGCAGATGAAGCATGTGACACAAAGCCAGGAGCCCCTGAAAAGGAGGGAGAGCATCGTGAGTTAGTCTAGGGCGTCTTGAGATCTAGCACCCACAGCCTGCAGAAGCAAAGACAGACAAATGACGTGGCAGTGCACAGCATTGCACAGCAAAGGACGCCACAAACAAGCTCACTGGAGCCTTCAGTGCAGGAGGAAAGGCGAACAAAGCACTCATCTGCAATTTGTGAAGTGGTTCTACGATGAGCTGAAGAACCTCACACAACCTGGTGGGAAGGGACAAAGGACTTGGGTAGACATTTTGTCCAGAGAAGCACATGCGTGCCTGGTGGATGTGTTGATGTGTAATAGCCATCTGTGTTTGTTACTCTTCTGTTGCTGTGATAAAATACCACAATAAAAAGCAACTGAAAGAAGAAGGAACTTACTTTTGGCTTCAGATTCCAGGGGCATAGACTCTGCCATGGAGGGAAAGGCATGGCATGTCTGTCAGTGGAAGCAGGAAGCAGACAAGGCTATGCCTTTTGAAAGCTCCGCAACCTTCCCTAACAGTGCCACGAGCTGGGGAGTGGGTATTCGAATATGCTAGCTCATGAGGACATCTCTCATTCAGTGTCTTTAATGACCTGGGAAATGCATGCCAAAACTTTTGCATGACCGTAAGAATTTCTCCGTCAAAAGAATCACAAAACAACAAAAGCATGGCAGTATGTAGAGAAAGGGACCTCTGCACCTTGAGGGTAGAACTGTAAGTTAGTGTAGCTCTTATGGAAAGCAGCATAAATGTTCCTCAAAATAATGAAACTAGGTATGACTCTGTAGTTCAGTTAGACCTTTATGTATGTTGTAACATGAGGGCCTGCTTGTTGCGGTTTCTGTCCTGCCCAGTTCCCATAGCCGTTTAGCCCCAAAGAAAGCCACACAGAAGTCTCTAAGATTATAAACTGATTGACCCATTAGATCAGGCTTCTTATTAGCTCTTGTATCTTATATTAATCCATTATTCTTATCTATGTTAGCCACATGGCTCAGTACCTTTTTCAGCAGGGCAGGTCACATCCTGTTTCTTCGGTGGTCTGGGCAGGACTCAGGAGAGAGAGCTTCCTTCTACCTCTACTTCCTGTCTGGTTTTCCCGCCTATACTTCCTGCCTGGCTATCAACCAATCAGCGATTATTTAAAACATGATTGAAAGAATATAGACAATTCTCCCACACCAGTATGTAGTCAAGTGAACAAATCAGTGTGTGGAAAAGACACCTGCTCTCCCATGTTCCTTGCAACACTGCTTAAAATATTCAAGACAATAAACAACTTACATGTCCATCAGTAAATGAATGGGCAAATAAAATGTAGCACACATACGCAGTGGAGTTCTACAAGGTCTTTAAAAAATAAAACATCATTTGCAATGAATGAACCTAGATGGCTTATGTGACCCAAGCCAGGCTCACAAGTACAAGTCCCACCTGGTCCAACATACTCGTGGTACATCAAACAGAACTGAGACTTAGAAGTGTGTGACAGGTGGGTGGGGAGTGGGAGAGCAGGAAGAACATGGTCCAAGGACTGGAAGCTGTGGAGAAGCGAGGTGAGAGAGCATCAGCTGCTTTCTCTCCTGAGAATCTTTCCTTGCTACTGCCAGAGGTCTGTTAATCAAAGCACATGTACAGTGGACAGCACAGAACCACTTGGTAATGCACACACCACACACACTTGCTACAGAGAACATATGAAGCCCTGAAATTGAACCCTCCCTTTTACTTAGTTCAGGTTGGTGGTTTCCTCTGTGCCCTGCATAGCCTCTAATCACCATGTCTACCAAGTATCAGCAGCCACTTCTCTGAACTTGCTTTAACTATGGCCTGGCAATAAACCATGCCATGCTCACTAAACTTTCATTCATTCAAAACCTTTTTCTTAGAACTGTGCTTTCACACCTCAGTGAGCATGATCAAGATAATCCCCCATAGACACGTTCACGGGCCAGCCTATCTAGGCAATCCCTCATTGAGACTCTCTTCCCAGGTGATTTTAATTGTGTCAAGTTGACCACTAAAACAAGCCATTGCTGCACATATATTAATTTTTAGCTTACCTCTTTAAAATGTTCTTTGTATGTATTCATTGTATGTTGTAGCACAAATAATAAAAACCCAGAGACAGATATTGGGGTTCAACCTGAAGATCAGAAAAGCAAAAAAGGCCAGATCTTACCTCTATGAAATCTTCAAACTGAAAGAGAGAGTTCCTGTCTCATTCTGCCTTATATTCCTATCTAGTGCTGGGATTAAAGACATGCACCACCACCGCCTGCCCTCTATGGCTAACTAGTTTGGCTGCTGGAATTAAAGGTGTGTGCCACCAATGCCTGGTCTGTTTGACTGACTAGTGTGGCTGTTTTGTGTTCTATTTGATCTTCAGGCAAGCTTTATTTATTAAAATACAAATGAAATATCACTACATTTCCCCTTTTCATCTAAAATAAAAAAGCTATAACTAATATAAGGAAAACTATATACAACAAGTACAATAACTATATACAATATATAACGGCAACAAATACATCAACACTGTCTAGTACATTTGTATTTGACAAATTCAGAGAAAATACTCCATATCTATCCTGTCTTGGTGGGTCCAAGGTCTTGTACCTAGTTTCCTTTCTATCATAACTTGCTTTCTACATCAATTTGTTTTTACTTCTACATCAGGTAGGCAAGGAAAACTATAACTGTCTAGTCTTCAACTCCTTCAGAGACCCAAGAAGGAAATAATATTAACTGAGCAAGCAGGAAGTGTGAGCAAGCAACTTCCAAACAATGCAAGAAATGACAAACATCTGGCTGCCTGGACAGTGCCCCATAGTTCTTCTGCAACATTGGGACATCTATCTATAGACTACAGGCCTAGCATATCTGATGGACTTTTCTGTGAAGCAGGATATTTTGAAGTGCTGTCCCTCCTTGTCTTGACAATTTTTGGCAGTCACTTTCTTTTGTGTCCTGCTTGTCCAATTAGGACAGCATACTGTCAGCAGTTGAGGCAGGGACATTTTCTTGCAAAGTGGGTTTTTTTTTGCCACAAAGAAAGTAAACTCCATGTGCGATTTCTTTAATGTCCATTATATTTTCTCTGCCAGGAGCAGACATGTCTCATGGTCATAAAAAAAAAAGAGCCTATTTTAAGAACATCTTAAATGTCATATTCTATAGATCTCTGAAGTGTTTGAAGATGATCTATCTATCTAATATATCTTTGTTTGACCTTGAAAACATACCTAAGGTGACTACAAGTTCAATTATCATAGGTGACTGATTACTAACCTACATTTCCTTATTATCCAAAACAGTTGGTTATTACCCAACTTATTATAACTCTCAAAGACTAGAGATTTGCATTACATTGTTAAATGAGCTATATAGGTACAATCCTAGAACAAGATTAGAAATGTATATACAGCCTGTTTTAACAAAGGTAATCTCAAGTTTGTATCAATATACAAAATTTGTATAAAATATACAAAAGTCCCATTTTAAAAGTAGATTCAATAATATAACTTTTAATATTATCATATCTTTATCATCCCTTTTATCGGAGCAGATTCAGTCACCTACTCTTATATCCTATCAAATCTATATCCCCTTTTGTCAAAACAAGAGCTTTGAATTTAGTTTTCTTTGTTTAGCTTTTTTTCCTCAGCATTCCAATAATAACTTGTTACCAACACTCTAAACAATGAAAAATAACCATAATTCACTGAGCAAGCAAAAACAGCTCACCCCACCTCTTAGGAATGTGGGCATCATATTCTTAAATTTACTTCCTGCTGCCTGGGGAGTGACAGTATCTTTAGAGAATCCTAAAAAGAATTTTTTTTTTTGGTTAATTGTCAAGTCCTGAGAGAGATAGCTTTATTGTTTGTTGTCCAATCTCTGCATAATGGGAAAGTGCAGAGTTTGTCTGTTAGGCTGGACCATGTCAGCTCACCACCTAGAAACTGTCCTGAGCAGTTGTAGTCCAAAGCCCATCTTTAAGTGGTGCTATCAGCTGAATGGCATCATATGGAGCAGGTGGGGTTGTTGTCATGGAGCCCCATCTTCTTCCTGGAGACTTCAGATTGCTATAGGAAAATGCATTGTGCACTGTGGAAAACTTAAACATTGTTCATATAAAAACAAAAAGTTTGAATTTTCATAGACATAAATTTGAAAAAAGGTACCATAGAGACAAAAAATAGGTATGGGGAGAAGTAGAATTTTTGAAAGCAGAGTTTTGATAACCTTAGTCCCTAGATTTTCATTTTTATTTTTCTTCTGTCCCACACCAAGTGACTCTCCTGATAAAATACAGAAACTCTCGATTTTTCTTTTAACAACATGCTTGGATTTAGAGAAGGAGAGCCATAGTCCAACTCCAAAGTCAGCTTTGATTTTTAAATCAAAGTAGTGAGTCAGGACTATCATTATATTGAGAAGTAAGGGGATATGTATGTTTAAGTAGTGAAATTTTACCCTGTAGAGAATATTGGTATCTTAACTCCGATTTTTCTTTTCTTGGTGATTATTTCTGAATAGCTATCTTTTCTTTATTAGGCATCTAGAGGTCAAGGGTCTCTTGACTTCTTGAAGTTGGGTACTTTCTATTTTCTTGCAAAGACAGTAAGAGAACCCTGCTGAACTCTCGTGAGGTTTCCTTACAACTTGTAGGATTGTCACTTCTGTGGATGAGCTTAATAAATAAAAACCAAGAGACAGATATTGGGGTTCAACCTGAAGGTCAGAAAAGCAAAACAGCCAACCACTGGCTCTTATCTCTATGTCAGTCCGAAATGGTGATCCTGCCTCCAGGAATCTCAGAATCAGACTGTGTCTGAGAGCTGTCTCATCCAATCTTATATTTCTTTCTAGGGCTGGGATTAAAGGTGTGCACCACTACCACCTCGTTTCTATGGCAAACTAGTGTGGCTGCTGGGATTAAAAGTGTGTGCCACTACTGCCTGACTTGTATGGCTGACTAGTGTGGCTGTTTTGCATTCTTATCTTCAGACAAGCTTTACTTATTAAAATACAAATAAAATATCGCTATAGTATATGGTGTTGTATCAATAAGGACGTTTTGTACAAATCATATGGTATGTTTAACATATTTCTCCTCCCCCACCTATCCCTTACTCAGCCCCTTCTGTTCCAGTACTAATTCATCCCCTTTGTTTCCCTAGACTGTTTTCTTTCTACTTCACATGAATGCACATGCACACCCACCCACACAAACGGACACACACACACACAAACTACACATGCACACACACACACTCGTATACAGTCTTATATATTTGAGTGTATTTCTTGGTTTGGGGAACCGAATTGTACCAGAGAATAATGGAGGTGAACTGGCAGTAAACATATGTGCTCTTTTATCTTAACTGTGGATGTGACCAGTTACTTCAAGTTTCTGCCTTGACTTCCTACAAAGACAGACTGCAACCTGGAGTTGTAAGACAGACTCTTTCTCCCCTAAAAAGAAAAATGGCTCTTCATTTTCCCAAAGATGACATTTGTTATATGCTGGCTACAAATATTTGTTTTTACTCTACCTAGTCATACAGATTCCTAGCCCAGAGGTCAGGAATAGAAATGTTCTGTTTTATCCAAAGTCAGAGTTACAGATAATCTATGCTCCATCTATGCCCTTCAGACAACTGATGAACTCTGGATCACCTCCACAGTGTTTAGTGCCTGGCTAGTGCTCACCATAGCTCCCTCACATCTTCATACATATGCTGGTGCCTGTGCTCCCATTTTCTGAGAGGCACTGGGAGAGTCTCCTTTAAGGAATCATGGGTGGTACTGGTGGTATACCAGGCTTTGGCACCATTTTTGGTGTGGAACGTTTTCTGCCTGTCCCATCTAATGCAGGATGTATTCTGATACACACAATAGCGCCCAAATTGCAAAGCTTTAGAGGTTAGGATGATCAAGGCATGAGACTAGTAGGCGCTGTGTAATCTGTCCCAAGGCCCGGAGTGCTTGGCTGGGAAGATACTGGAGAGCTGTGGTGGGTCTGACTGCTGAGGGAGTGGCATGTAGGTACAGGTGGGTGGGAATAAGTAGAGCCAGCTGCAGCTAGGCAGTAGCCCCGTTCCCAGCCTGTATCTCAGTCACTGGCCCATTCAGGTGAATCAGGCTGGAGGCCCTGCAGCCTGCCTCCTCCTGGCCATGATAATTTAGGAAGGAACCTGAAGAGAAGGGTCTGTCTGGAGATTCTGGGAAGTAGGGAGGGGGACAGTGCTGGGGATTCACTGCTCTAAGAGGGACTATAAAATATTAATCTTGTACAGATAAGAAAACCAAGGACCAGAATTTTCTAGAAGTTAAATAACCAGAAATGACTTAAGGTTAGCACCAATGTGCTCCATCTCTGAGCCTTGCCTACCGTATTACCTCACATCAACCCCGAGGTTGAGGCAGGCAGTCTGCATTTAGGTTGCCATGTCTCCATGGACCACCATCCCATAGAGTTTCAGGGTGAGATCAGCATGGGAAGACCCAGATTTGCCTCATGAGATTATCACACTGCCAGGCTCCGGCAAACAGCAGGGCCAAGGCTAGGGAAGGTCCCCACCTGACCTTCAACTGCCACTTCTAAATGTGACCTGTGCACTGAAGATGGAGTTCCAGACTGGAAGCCTTCCTGATCCTGTGAAAATCTGGATGCAGGGGGCCTCGCTCTGTCCCATGCAGTAACCCGGACACAGCTCAGTACTGTTGTCTTTTTCTTCTGTGCAGCACATTAAGGGAAAGGGACAAGTGAGGAGTGCCTGTGACTAGGCTGGGCCAGTTAGAGCCTTCCAGCAGCAAGAGCTGGAGGCTGTGGGACTCATGAGTTAGCTTCAGATTCAGGGAGCCCACATTGCCAAGTGACTGAACCCACCCTGGATCCTGTTGCCTGGAGTGGGCATGTGGGTATCAAATGCAGACTCCAACAGAAAAGCACGGGTTCCCCAGCATGAAAGCACAGCACCCGGACACCATCAGATTCTTGTCTGTCCACATTTCTGTGGTTCTGTTTATTATCCGGATGGTGGTTATTACTGAGCTTCTGGAGTCACAGGACTGCAGTGGCAGCAGTACTGTGGTCAAGACATGGAAACCTAAATTCAGGCTGTCTACCTCGACCTTGGAGTATGTGTTAACAGGCATGGGACCCAGAGGGTTGAGTTCATGGGCCTCTTTTAGCCTTCAGCTCCAACAAACCTGTAACATTCTTTGGCAAAAGCATTTGTTGGGCAGATGTGATGGCAAAGGCTTACAGCTGGCACCCCAGCTGAACACTGCAGTCTGTAGCCTCCTGGAACAATGCCCAAACAGGGTAACTGTCTCCACAGCCCGTGCAGTGGTTCAGAGGAGCTCCACAACTTGGGGAAGACCCTTCATTATACATAGACATTTTATCTAGTTCATTTAAACTCATCACTGCTGATTAATCCCGTAACAAAGTCCTTGGCCTCCACTTTCAGTAAAGAGATGGAATTTAGGCATAGCATCTGTGGCCAGGAGAGCATGGCACAGATTGATCCACCCCAGCCATGCTTTGATATTAAAGTGGGCTTTTCATGGGTCATTCACTTTAAATCACCACCTACACTCTAATGCACAATGCCCATGAATAATAAGTGGCCAAGTACTCAAAGGATATCATCGCTGCAAAGCTCTGGGTCTCCTTGGTGGGAGCGGAGCCCAGGTAGAGATCTCATGGTATGAAATAGCTAATAGAAAATCATATTTTATCCATCCCCATGAGGATTTTCCAAAAGGTACTAGTGGGTCCTCAGAGAAGGCAGCCCTGTTGGAAAATGCCAGAAGAATCCTGGGACTGAGCATGGTGGATGAAAAGCTACTGATGTTCCGGGCTCTGTCTCAAGCTCCAGAAGAAACCCTCAGTAGATGATAAGGTTATTGCAGGACAAATGAAGAAATCCCCGGACCCTTTGTACTTCATCTTGTCACATCGAGTGGAGTCAGTAGAGAAGGAAGCAGTTGCCTGCACTCTGGGGTGGCCATGACCTGAGCCAGCTTTCAGGTTGCATGAATCATTACCCAAGGCCATGACCACTCTACCCTGTGGCTACTGACTGTCCTGGATGGAGCAGTCGGCACCTTCTATTCTCCACTGGAAAGACAGAAAAGCACAAACAGGAAGAACTCCCACCGCTCCACTGAGAATGCCGTAGGAACTGGTGAGGGTCTCAAGATACCTAGCTCTCAGCCCAGAAGAGCCATGGACACACATTGACGCATGAAGGGCTCTAGTGCTGTCATTGACCCCAGGCCCAAGTGTACCTCATACGGTGGACATGTGGCTTCCAGTCACTATTTCCCTTTGGGTTTTATTCCATTTTGGTGTCATATACCAACCACAGTTTGCTAAAAAGTACTAAAATAATAACCGGCAACAGGATTTGACTCTCCTTTGAAGTCTTACAGCCACGCCTTGTCCTCGCATGGGGTACTTCACAGTCCCGTGGTAAATTGTTTTGCACTTGTTTGCTTGCTGCATTGCAGACAACACTGCCATTATTCTTATACAAATATGTGCATTTATGCCATAATTTTTGTAAATTAGAAATGGGATCTTTTGCTCATAGAGTATGTGCATTTTTATTGCCAAATTACCTTCTGGAAGGACTCTGCCGATTCATATGTGCAGTGTAGAGAGATAAGTATTCTCCAACCTTTCGGCACTCACTGTCTGTTTTTGAAAAGATGCCCCTTTCCTGTTTGTGTTTACTAGAGAGTTTATTCTGCTTTGGCACACTACTTTTTCCACACTGACTTCTAAATCCTGGGCACTGCAGGCTCTGTTCTTGGACTACTTTTTCATCTGACTGGCCAGAGCATTTGTCCTGTGTCCATGGCACCAGCTGAGTGCTTGCACTCTGTTTCAACTTGGGATAGATACCCTCTGCTCCCGTTGCCCCAAACTTTTGAATATCCCAGGACAATGATTCTCTCAGGGCCTCAATCCAAGCAATCTTTAAAACCAGGTTAAGTAGATGCACGCACCAACACTTCTATTCTGCATCCATGTTTCCATTCTATATTGCATCACACATCTCCCTATACCATACATATTACTACACACAAACACACTACACATCACTGCCCTCACACTCCACACAGCCACATGGGTCACACCATGTAGCACACACATCTGTGCCTTCACACCACACAGATGGCATTACATAGACACAACATATCACGCACATCCCAGTGGGCAAACACAGTTATTCTATGTATGACAAGTGTGTACAAATCACTCCACACACACACAACGTATAACTTCATACCACACACCCTCAACGTACACATCACCGTACATACACCACACAGATATTACTAGAGAGATGCCCCACATATGCAGTATTGCACGTGTGTCACACCACCTTGCCAGGGTCTTCACTGGAAGCCCATTACAGCCATGCACCCGTACACAGTAGACTGACTTCACAACCAAAAGTTCCTGAAACTCAAATCCTTAAGGTCTCATCCACTTACTTAGGACCCTTGAATCAAAGTTTCATCAATTTCTCCTGTCTAGTGAAGGTGCTCCCAGGCATCTTCAGGTGAGGTTGCACCCCGGGGAGGCTTACTTTCCAGCCTCTTTCTAAATAACCCACAGAGAAGAAACTTGACTGCCAACACCCCTACACATCCCTGCTGGACTCAAGCTAGGGGACTAGGGGAGCTCATGCTAAGGCTAAAATGCTAGGCCACTCTGGGTCCCAGAAACACAGCCCTTTCTCCCACAAATAATGTTATAACTTTAAGTATATAGGTAAGTTATCCTATCACAGTAGCTTTACCCCTTAGGACGAGAGGGATGGCTGCCTTCCCTGTCCGTGCCGACTCTCCTGGGGAGTCTTCCACTGAACAGTAATGCAGAAGTGATTTTCAGACAGCAGCAACTGGACTGAAGTTTGAGATTTAATCTTTCTCCAGACGGCACATGTGATGTAACTTTGTGTTATAATGTGGATGGCGGCATCTCGGGTCTACTTGGTCATGGCCCCTCTTCTAACCCCTTGCTGTCTTCCTGTGAAAAGCACAGTGTGGCAAACAGGAAGAGTGGATCAGACTCTGCAGGGCTTGGGTCAGGAGGAGAGACTCTTCCCTTAGTGACTTCCTGTCGTGATTCCCTCAAGAGGTCGGGTCTACCTGTCCTGATTTCCATCGGGCAGAACTGTTCTCTTCTTGACCCTGTATGGCCTCCTTGGGAGAAGCCCTGTGGTGGCCCCATGCTCCTGTGCTGAGACCAGGTCTCAGGGGCTACACATATACCAATGGGCCATGATGAGGTGTACATTACCTACAGTAACTGTGGACTGTCCTGTGTTGAGTAGACACCATGGATCAAAGCCTTTAGCAAGAGAGGGATCTAGATGAATTCTGTGTTTTCAAATGTTGCCTTTTCTGAGGTAGCTTTGACTGTCTGGCAGGGAGGGGATCCTCCGTAGTAGCATGTGAGGCATCATGGCTTTGTGAAGATCTCTTCTCCCCGGGACCATCATTCTGATCACCTGCCTCACAGAGGAGCCCCTCTGTGCTCTCTGCTGATGACCAGGGCCATCCCTGCCTGTGCATCACTGCCGTCAAATGTCACCCTCCTGTCAATGGAAAACAAAACCCACCAAAAGAACCAGCCCATGAGGCTGCAACTTGCTGCCCAGCCCCAGAGCTCAGTAATTCACCCTTATTCTTAAAATTTACAAGTTTGTCAACAACATGCTGTTTATGTAATGTAGAACCCAAATTCTATCAGTGAGACAAATTAGCAAAAATAAAAGCCAGGAAGCATAGAACATGGCTGTCGCCTGGCCGTAGACAATTGTCTTGGCTGTGTTGCTGGTGCTGTCCCAACATGCCTCTGTGACTAGGAGTACTCCATTCAGGCCTTGCCCAGAGCACTGAGATGGTGAGGTTTCTACCCACAGTAGGTTTCAGAGGTTGCATTTTAAAACTGATTTTCCTGGGAATGTGGCCCACAGGGCTGGCCAAAAAGGCTGTTTCCTGGTCTTCCCCAGCCACCCTCTCATCCTGAGAGCCAGACCAGCCTGTGGGAATGGAAAAGGTCTGTTTGCCTTCAGCTCTGTGAGGGCCAAATGCTAGCCAGGAAGGAAGACCCCAGCTCTAGCTGCCGCATCCCTGCCCCTCAGTCCCCAGTCAGCTGCATTCCTAACAGTTGGCTTTCAGCAAAGGACTCCACTCTGAACCAGTTCCTCTCTACACTCCGCCCAGGGGCTGCTGAATCCTTCTCTCCCCAGCACCTTCTGCCTGCTTTCTAGTGAGCAGGCCACACCTGCCCTGTGTAGGAGGGAGTCAGTAAGTTTCACCTGGTTGTCCAGGGACAAGAATGTTGCTCATGACATGTTCTGAGTGGGATCTAGAAACATCCGAGTGTGCACAACCATCCTACACCACAGACATTCTAGCTAGTGTGAACAGTCATCCCACACCGAGCACTCACTAGTATGTACAGCCATCCCTCACCACAAGCATGTTGTACTACAGACATGTTAATTTCCACATCCTATACTACATGTATCCTACACCACAGACACACTGGTGTACATAGGTGTTGCGGGAGCTCCTTCCACTCCTTCAGCCAATAGCCGCTGAGATACCAGCCCATTAGGGCTTGGTCTCTCTCCCTTTAAAAAAGCAGCCACTTACCTCCGCTCGCTCTCTGGCTTCCGACTCTGCTTCTGGCAACTAGGCTCCCTTCCTGATTGCGCAGAGGGCTGTTGTCTGGGACGGTGATCTGTAAGTTTTTCCCCCTTAAATAAATAACCATTCTATTAATCATAATTCCAAACTGGTGTGGGATTGTTTGTGACTTACGCCTTCACATAACCATCCTATATCACATGTATGTTAGTAGGTACAGGCATCCCAAACCACAGACACACGAGTGTACAGAACTATACCATACCACACGCATTTTAGTGTGCACAGCTACCCCACACCATGGACACACAAGTGCAGAAAGCTGTTCTGCAGCTCCAACATGTGTATGTAGATGGCCATCCTCAGAGTGTGTCTTCAGCCCTGGTTCCTAGACTCTTGGTTTGGACCTTGATGCTCTTTGATTTTGTAGGTGTGTCTGTCAATTTACTGTATGCTAAATTGTTACAGATGCTTTGAAGCAGTAGAGTGTTAGTAACAAGATTGTTTTACACTAGATTAAGCAAACACAACATGATGTTCAGGGTTGTGGCCGTCAACTCTCCTTAAGCCAAACCAGCGTGTAGTAATCATGCTCCAGTGTGCGTGGGATGAACTGTTGTTGGTGTTGATGGACTGATGTCCCCGGGCCATGTGCACCTATCATGGGAAGCATCCATTACAGTTTTTCCCAGTGACAAACAGCATAGCCTTGTGCCGTCGCTGTGCTGCTGTGGCCGCACGCCTGTGCAGACATCTCCTTTCCATTGAAAGCACCCCATGTCCTGTGTGAAGCTGGTGAAGAAGCTTCTCTGCCTTGGGTGGTCCAGCCTGCAGGATGTTCAGGCTACCAGGTCTTGAGTGCACAGAACCAGAAGGATCTCCTGAGGCAGAGATGCTCTCACTAAATGTCGACATCCTTTGTCTCTTTGGCCTGATGGGAATATGATGGAGCAGCTGGTCCAGGAAGAGAGCTTAGAGTATTTCCATGCTCCTTCCACAGGTCCCTAAAAGTGGTTCATTTTGCTCTGGCCAAGTGAGAAATAGCCTCTGTCAGAAACAATGACTCATGCATGTCCTTGCCCCACGAGCCACTGCCCCATGCACCTTGGCCTTACAGCCCCCAGTGCTAGGCTTCCACACATGGAGGCACATCCTGGCATTTTCAGTATAGTATTGGTACAAAGTCAGAGTGATATTTAAGGTTGCATCTCAGTGACCACAAACCAATGTTTTTCTTCTATGTGGCATTTACTCAGGCAAAGGTAAGTCTGAACTCTTAACCAGGCAGTCCAGGCTCCTAGGCACAAGATGGCTAATGCAGGTCCTGGTGTTCTGTCCAGAGACTCAGCCCCTTTCCAGTGTGATTTTAGAAGCTACTGGAGACTGCCTGGAGTAAGGAACACAACCAGGAGCAGGTGCGTTCAGGGTTCTGTTACATGCTTAGCCCCTGAGGACAGCTGTGTGTGGAAAAGGTCACACTATCTAATCACATAGGGAACTAACTGGCACACACAGACATGTTTTCACCACACTGGAAACCCCCAAGTACACTCTGGCCCTTGCTGGCCCTTACCTGTTTCTTCAGGGTCATAAGGACTGAAGCGGGTGGCATCTCTAGGCTATAACTGATACAGTGCTCTCCCCCAATGTAGACAGAGACTATTTGTTTTTCAGCTACCCAAAACCAAAACGATAACACAAAACTTTATTAATTACAATACTGTTTGGCCAATAGCTTAATGGGTATTTTTAGCTAGCTCTTACATCTTAAATTAATCTATTTTTATTATTTTGTGTATGACCACAAGGTGGTGGCTTACCAAGTAAAGTTCCAGCATCTGTCTCCTTTGGCAGCTACATGAAGTCTCTCTGACTCTGCCTGCTCTCTCTATATATATCAGATTTCCTGCCTGGCTATACTGTGCCCTGCTATAGGCCCAAAGAAGATTCTTTATTAACCAAAGGAAAAAAACATACACACAGTGTACAGAGGGCAATCCCAAATCACCTCCCCATTTCTGTCTAAATAAAAAGGAATGTTTTAACTTTAACATAGTAAAATACATATAACAAATGGGAATCAAGCAAGAATTAGTTATAATATTTATATCTACTTTATCTTTTATCAAAACTAA
This sequence comes from Microtus ochrogaster, assembly GCF_000317375.1. Taxonomy (NCBI): domain Eukaryota; kingdom Metazoa; phylum Chordata; class Mammalia; order Rodentia; family Cricetidae; genus Microtus; species Microtus ochrogaster. The sequence goes on from NC_022009.1 coordinate 51,473,671, forward strand.
GGAAAACTATAATTATAACTATCTATTCTTTAACTCTTTAAATACCCCAGAAGGATATAATATTACATAAGTTAACAGGAAGTGCATTGTAAACAAGTTCCAAAACTTTAAAATTGACAGAGACATCTTGCTCTCTAGACACTCATCCAAAGTTTTTCTGTAACAATGAAGCATCCATTTTTAGCCTACAGGCCCATAGTATTTGACAGACTTTTTCAAGAAACAGGAAATTTGAAGATCTCTTATGTCTTGTATTGGCAAAGTTTGTTAGTTGCTTTCTTCTGTGTCCTGCAGAATGTCTGGAAAACTCTTTTATGAAACAGGAACCCTGAAGGACGCCTCACCTTCTTTAGGAAACTTTAGCAGTCATTTTCCTGTGGGTATTGCATGTCCAGTTTAAAAAAGAGATTCTGCTTTTGTTTTCACAGAAGATGAAACCTGTAGATTCCTTCCAGACTAATGTGGTTCCAATGGAACAATATCCCCTAAAAGGTCTTTGTAAACCCTTAAAATTGCTTTGCCCAACAAAAAGCAAAAGGCAGTTTTAAAAAACTATGCCCAAATTCCCTAAATGAGTGTTTATAAACGTTTGTTTACGTTTAAAGGGGAATGATATCTAGAATTCCTTCCCAAGTTCTCTTGGGTTTTATGTTGATATAGTAGCCCCATGTTGGGCACCAATTTGTAGACAGAGAACTGCTTGTTTGTTTCTCAGTCACCCAGACATAAAATAATCACACACAAACTATATTAAGTACAATAATGTTTGGCCAGTAGCTTAATCATGTTTCCAATTAGCTCTTACATCTTAAATTACTTCATATTTATTATTCTGTGTATTGTCACAAGGTTCTGGTATCTGTCTCCTTCTGCAGCTACATGGCATCTCTCTGACTCTGCCTACTCTTTCTGTATATCAGATTTCCCGCCCTGCTGTATTGTACCCTGCTATAGGCCCAAAGCAGATTCTTCATAAACCAATAATAATAAAACATATTCACAGCAAACATAGGGGAATCCCACATCACTTCAAGAGTCTTTTCCAGATTTGGTTCTGCTCTGAGATTCTGGCCCAGCATCTCTGCTAGATATGAAGTTGTTTGGTGTGCATTTTGCTACTGAGAAACTCTGGGTATGTTGACAGTATCATTGACAGAGCTCTTCCCTAGCACAAGCCCAAAGAGTCAGCCCTTTTGGTAAACAGTTTAGTCTTTGTGTGCTTTTACATGACAAGCCAACATCAAAGACAAGCAAAACCTAGCAAATTTTCATTTCTATTTTATAACCCGGCATAGGTGTGGCTAATCATTGGACACTATCGTCCACAGACAAAACTCAGTCCTTATGTCAGCAGCCCAGAGTGGAGAAGCTAGGGGTGGTGGTGCGCCTTATAGATCACTCTAGATTTGGTTGTTAGACAATGCGGGTATTGGAGAAGGAGGTCCGCTATTGCTAAAGTGGCACCAGTTTCAGAGCCATCTGGAGCGTAGGACTCCTGTGCTGTGTAGAGGCTATCTGCCTAGTCTATTCTTCAGTTGGGTGATGTGGCATAGCATGAGGGGTGTATGCATGCCCCAAGCCACCTCCACCTGACCATACTCCACCTGACCATACTCCACAACCTTACTTGTTATCATACTTGTTATCATTCATCTGGTCCAACAGAGGACCCCAAAGATTCACCATTCATTTGAGACTTAGCAAAACAATTATTTCCTAAAGTTGTATTGTGTGAAGAGGAAGATGTTAAAAATAAAAATTCTTGAGAAAGACCAGAGGAAAATGAAAGAGAGAGAAGGAACCTGGGAAAGAGGCACAGGCAGGAGGTAGAGGAAGGAGGAGGAAGAAGGAGGGAGAGGTTGACCTGGCTCATGACACTTTTTTTCACCTGGGTTTGACATGCTTCCTAAAGAGCAGTCTCAGAGAACAGATATGCTCCTTATACCACAAAACTCATATTGGACAGCAGGGAAAGGAGGCTGACTGTTCACCAACATGTGAAGAAGTGGACATGGAGCTGGTTCTAGGCTGATCTCTAGTTTGGGAACCCCCAAATGTTGCTATTGGATCCCAGGACAGCTCAGATCCTTCTCTATGCCATCACCCACTACCCAGGAGCGCAGAAAATGACCAAAACTTAGCAAAATGTCCAGACTGAGGCCCAATCAAGACAGGAATTCCTGCCCTAGATGACAACATACTAAGGTTCTGGACACTCTCATATATTCCAAAGTTAACTGCAGCAGCCTGCAAAGAAGGTCCCATCAGGCCATCTGTGGGAATGCAATCATGTCCCAGACCAGTGGCACAGGGACACAGGAACACACACTTTCACACCAGGCAAAGTGCAATACCTTGTGTACCGTGCCTACCATGCAGTTCTGTTCCTGACTCAGGACTGTTTACTAGGACAACTCATGAGGGCATAGTCTTCAGCCGCAGCTGTGGGGTGTACACATTCCCAGACAGAAGTATGAGGTCCATACTCAGTGAGCAGAGCCACCTTCTGAACAAAGGGTCTTCAAAAATAGAGGTCCCAAAAGCAGAGCTGCCAGGGCCGGACACAGTAAGAGTTGTTTAAAGCTGGTAACAGGAATCTCTGTGTGTGCCTCCCTCCTTACGGCTCCCCCAGCTTCTCAGGGATACTGCTTGCAACTGGAGCGATCTGCAGAAGGAAGGGCGTGGGATGCTGCCCTCTCCACATACACCCCCGCTCACTCCTGTCTACCTCTTCCCTCCCCAGGAAAAGAAAGGGCTGCCTTCTGTATACCTATCTTATACTCACACGATGGAGTCTGCCTCTCACAAAGGCAAGAATGACTGCTTCTCAGCTCAGGACAGAGTCCTCCTGCCCTATCCTCCTTGGGCTAAAGGGAAGAGATGGGAGAATGGGGAAGTCTCTCGGAGAGAAAGCAGTCTGTCGTCATTGTGCTTCCTGCTGCTGTAACAGCAAGCCACAGACTTCATCCTCTGAAAGCTGTAGAAGTTCATCCTGTAACTGGTTCCACAGATGATGCACCCAAGAGCATGGCACTGACCTTTAGAAGGGCCTCCCTGCGCCATCCCATGGTCAGCTACAGAAGAACAGGGAACACAGGGGCCTATCTTGCCTGGAGCCAGCTAGCCTCTTGATTAGCACTGCCCCCAGATAAAGAGTCATCCCTGAGAGCACACGAGCCTAGCTGCCCTGAGAGTTACACCTACACACGGTTGCACTGAGAACCAGGTACTATGTTCCCAGCACCTGGGCCTCTGAGACACTCAGAACAGCAGAATCTGTTCCTACACCCCTGCCTGTTCTTATTTTGTACCTGTGGAATGGCTAATTCCTGAGTTTCCATTCTTTTTGTATTATTAAAAACAGATCTAACAGTCGAAGATACTAATGCTGACTAGACCAGAAAAAAAAAAAAAACCTATGTGCTCAAGAAGTCAGAAGAGAAGACTCACATTAAACAGACATTATCATTATCCCTGGCACACACAGTTACCTGAAGAATGTGCCACACACAAGAAGCAGTGCCATAGATCCTGCTGTTTCAGGTAGAAGATTCTAGAAGTGTGTTTGACATACAGAGCGAGCTTAACATTTGCTTAGTGAATGTTAAATGTTATCTATATAGCCATGCGCTCACTGCGGAGAGCAGGGAAATGGATTGCACTAACCACCCACGACTGGAGTCCCCATTCTCCCTGAGCCTTGGTGCTTTCGGGGACTATGGAGAGCTTAGTCACCTTGACACTCCCTTTACAGAACCAGCTCATCAAGTCACACAGCATAAGCTGTGTCATGCTGAATTCCTCACGGGGACAGCAGTGCACTGCATGCAGGCACCTGAGCACAGTTCCTTTTCTACCAAGCCCGAGCTGTGGAGATCCTGGAAGTATCTGTTGATCCTCCTAGCCATGTTCACTGACCTGAACCTGGTCTGTGCTTCATGCTCCCAGCAAGTACAGATGGTATTCAAAATGTGTGTCAGAGCTGCTTCCAGGTTGAGGTCTTGGGTTAACAGGAATCACAGAGACAGGAACTAAACGAGAGATGGAGAGAAACAGCTACATCCATCTCCATAGATATGACATTGCCAAGGTTTGTTCTTACTTCCATGTCACAGGAACAGAAGCTTCCTGCCTAGAGGGAGGTCAGAGTAGGGCAGGATCCTGCGGGGAAAGTTAAAGTGAACAGCCGGGGAGAGGTGACAGAAGACAGGGATAAAGAGATCTTCTTTGTAGATTGGGACCTAGAGCTGGCAGCCAGCCAGAGGGGAGAGATGCTTAGGAAGAGGGGAGAAGCTTCATTAAAGGGGCTGTTGTCCTTGATCCACACTTGGCACTATGTGAAAAAGAGTAGAGATTTGGTACCAATAAGACTGGAAGGCAGGTGACTCAGTTGGTGAAGTATTTGCTCAACCAACACGAAGACTTGAGTGCCGTCCTCAGCACCCGTGCTGGGTATGACAGCACATGCTTGTTATTCCAGTGCCGGGAGGGAAAACAGGAGGGACCTCTGAGGCTTGCTGACGGACAGCTTAGCCAAACTGACAACTTCCAGGGTCAGTGAGACTCTGTCTCAAAAATGTAAGATGAGGCACTATTGAAAAAGATACCTAGTGTCAGCTTCTGACTTACACACACACACACACACACACACACACACGTGCCCGCACACGCTCACACACACACACACACACACACACACACACACACACACAGGAGCGTGCATGAAAAAATTTGTACCCACCCTTTTCCAGGAAAGTCTAGATTTCTCCATAAGAATTCCAAGCATTTGCTAAAAGAATTCTCCCATGTTTTCAAGCTTTTCTATAATCGTCGGTTCATGAACAGAAATAGATTTCAAACAAAAACACCTCCTAGTCAAATAGAGTTGTTTTATGTGATTTAAATTCCTGCTGGAAGCGGTGGGAACGCGTCTGAGAGCAGTGCGAGCGAGGTGTGGAGAGTGGATGAATTGGGGTGAGTTCTTGGAGGTTTCTGCCTGGCTAGTCCTGATTGCATCTCCACGGGGAATCACACGTCCTCTCCCTCAGACATGAAGGTCTCTGCTGAATGAGTTTTCCATGGTGCCTTGCTCTGGGGTCCTCATGTCTCCCAAAGCGGCAAGTCCTCATTTTCCCTCAATGACATAACTGTTTGGAACTATCACTATATTTATTTGAGCAGCCACTGCTCAAATAGGTCTGAAAGAAAATGACATCCATGCCCCGGCATCTCTTGTTTCTTCTGTAAGTACTATGTGCTCGTCCTCTTTGCCCCACGGTTGTAGTGGTGAGAGGTGAGGGCTATTATCCACACCTCCAAAGTCTGGCTCTGTAAGCCCTGATGTGCCCCCCGAACCTGTCACTGTCTATCCCCGGGGCTGGGGGGCTTGAATGACAATGACCTCATAGGCTCATATGTTTGAATGCTTGGTCCCCAGTAGGGAGACTGGGAAGAATTAGGAGAAGATGTGCCACTGAGGGCAGACTTGGAGGTTTCAAAAGACCCACACTATTGTCAGAGTGCCCTCTGCCTCCAGCAGGAGGTTGCGGATGTAAACTCTCAGCTCCTCCTGCCACCATGCCTTACTTAGCTCCACCACCATGTGCCTTCTGGAACCATAAGCCTAATTAAAGGGTTTATTTTGTAAGTTGCTTTGGTCGTGGTGTTTTATCACAGCAATTAAAAGTAACTAACACAGGGTACATGGGACACATTAGGGTCTCCGGCTTGGGCCTCCTCCTATTCATCCCCCTGGTGTCTCTCTGCTCATCCCCTATGGCCTTGTCCACATGGGACTTGGGAGGAATACCTGGGCCCCCATCTTGCCTGAGTTTCTACCTGAAGCAGACGTTACCAGCATGCAATAGTGTCTGTCCTCTTCCTTGCCCAAGATGTAAGCACTCAGGGCAGGAGTGCAGATCAGCTGTATCTTCTGCCTCCATCGATGCTGTCTAGAAGTGTAGAGGTCTGAGTGACTCCCTGGAAAAGCTGAAGGAGTCAGAAGGAGATCAGGGCCAAAGACTGGTACCGGGGATGGAAGCTCTGTGACCTCTATGCCCTGTGGTCATGCTGCAGGCCCAGGAGGAAGAAGATAACCCTTCACTGCAGTCAAGTGCCCATCATGGGCTCATGGGCACTCCCCCACACATATTTCACCTCCCTGACAGTCCTTCTTCCCTTGTGAAAACAGGCACTCAGATCTTGTCCAAAGACGAGCTCACAGCTGATTCCCATCACCTCTGTACCAGAAAAGCAGCCCTTACCAGACACATGTAGTGTTCAGGTTCTCCAGTGTGGGGAATCTTCCATCCAATCACTCTGGATGGCCTATCTATGCAGGGTTTCTATGAACATCCTGTTCAAATGGGTATCAAAAGGTCATTCCAGTTATAGCCTAAAACAGGTATCATGTATTAGGGATGGTGGAGTGACAGAGAAGTACTCAAAGGAATGAATTTCCAATGGTGGAACTGAGGAAGATAAAAACTACTCAATGCCAAGCCCTTGGACACATATGGCACAGGGAGAGAGGTTAGGAAAATGGGAGGAAAGCAGGCCTCGGGCCAGAAAGGCATTTCTATTGCTTTCCAACCCGAATTTCATTTCATCCTTGTTTAAAGTATTGATGTAGCTCAAATGTCACTTGTACTAGTTGACTTTTACTGTTAGTAAGCATGAAATTAGAATTAACTATTGATTGAGGAAATTGGTTAATTATTATAACAATAATGTTTGCAAAAAATGCTACTTACAACATTGAGCCCATTGGTGGGGAAAACAGAATGTGGATTAAGCCATCCTGGGGATCTGGGCTCTCAGGGGGTGAGAAGAAGAACTGTGCCTTTGATCTTCTGCCAGGGCTTCCTCTCTGCCAACAAGAAGAGACGTAGACTTGCCTTTGGGCAGGCAACATGAAACAGGGCATAACCACATCCACTTTCTCCAATGCAAGAGAGATGGAAATGGCCTAACTCAGCTGACCTGGCACCCAGGAAACCTCTGCACAGTTGGGAAATGTCCATATTCGGAGCTCAGGGCAGGGCTCTGAGCCAGGAACTTGGATCTCCTTCACTCTGTGTCTCTGGGTGGTACATTCTGTTTGAGTGACTTCCTGGGTCCATGGGCTCTTTTCATCTCTAATTTCTTCACATTGGGTATAAAAGGCAATGGCTTCACTGTGTGTTAAATGACCAGGCTTCATCAGAAAACAGAGATCTGATAGGTTGAGGAACCACAGCTCAAGGGGCCTCCTGGATGAAAGCCAAGGGCCTCTTTGCTGACAAGACCCTAACTCACTCTGAAGGCATCAGTGGGACCAGAGTGCCACTACCCTTGCTTCCTCACTGGCCTTCTGAGCAGATGCCCCCAGAGGCCTCCATGGCTAACAATGCAAGGTCAATGCTGATTACGTTCCTACTTTATAATGGCCCAGATACCACCACTTTTAGTAGTTGGTCTAGGCCCCTCTTCATCTGTGTCCCTCAGTATTGAGAATACAGTATATGAACGGCTAAGACTGCACTTTTCGGTAGCTGTATACATACAAAGAAAGGTCCCTGCAAACTCCACACACCTGGTTTCCAACACACCTAGCAGACAGCATCTTGACGAGAAGCCTGTAGGTCCAGAGCACAGGCTGTCCTAGAAATGGAGGTCAGAATGAAAGGGTCACCCGGGTTACTCCCTGAGTCCCACATATTGTATGTAGTCCATTCCCTTCCTGTCCCCATTATGTCAGAGCAAGAAATGAACCGGGGGCCAGCTGTGCACAGCCACTGGCCTCTATCGGCCATGGTGGAAGTAGGAATTCTGCCTCTGTTTCAGGAGCTCTCTCTCTCTCTCTCTCTCTCTCTCTCTCTCTCTCTCTCTCTGTCTGTCTGTCTTGTGACAGCAGGGACTGAAAGGTAAAGGAGATAGGTGACCCCATCCCCAGATTCTACAGAGGTTGTGTCCTATGCCATCAGCAACTGAATGAGCCTGGAGAGAAGTGAGCCCTCTTGGAAGCCTGCATTCCATGATACAAGAAACGCTAGGCTTGGCTGGCGGCCCCCAGAGTGGGGGTGAGAAGCTTCTGTCACTCCCATCTTGCCTTCATGGTAAACACCTCGGGGCTCTGTAACCTGCAAGAGAAAGGCCATTCTCTCAGCCTTCTTCAAGGACTCCAACTCATCCTCCCACTCCTCCAAGGGAGTCTGCACACCTCAGAGTATATTGGCCGATGCTGTCTATCAGACCCAAATCACATCAGGTCTTGAGAGCCTCCAAGGCAACCTCCTTCTTCAACTCCACAACCACAGCTTTCTGCACAACCCCTGACCCTTGACCCAGGCTGTGATTCAGTTCACACTCCCTTGTGTAAGGGTCTTAGCCTCACCTCACACACTGGACAATTCCAAGTGAGTTGGGTTAAGCAGTGTTGGTTCCAGTTTTCCCCTGAGCCCTCCCTGACCTGCATTGTCCAGCTTGGAGTCACGTATTTCCATAAGCGGGTCTCACGGGCTCTGCAGAGCTCCCAAGGCAGATAGCTGTGCTCTGAAACAGAGCCAGAGCTCGTTTCCCTTCCCTTTCTGTGTATTCTGTCCCCGTGCCTCTCCATGAGGACCCTGGGGTGAGCAAGTTGATATGATTTTCAGAAGAATGGGCTTTTTTCCCATTTAATTGATTATTGTGAGTCCTGCTGCTGGACTTCCTCTGCCTTTGAGGAGGTTTATGGTATAGTTCGTAGCAAGTGTGTGAGATTTTTGTGGAGTTTGCATACCAGTTTGTTGTAGGCTCTGACATACTCTATTAATTGATCTGATTTATTTTTATCTCCTCTTTTCAAAATATGTGTGGGACTGGGAATGCTGCTCAGTGGTGGAACACTTGCTCAGCATGATCATGTCATCCCTGGCTCAATCCTAGCACCGCAAAAATAAATAAGAAAATAAATGACTCGCTAAGTCATATTGGTAGCTTTTGTTCATTATGTTTCTGAAATAAGGTGAGATGTTAGTGGGAAGTGGGACCAACACGTGTCTCACACTGGGAATGAGTCCATTGATTCGCTCGCCAACTCACTTCAACCCAGATAAATCTAGTTATTGAAGTCACCACCACAGAGACATCATAAAACACGGGAAGATGCACAGATACACAGACTCCAATAGTAGGTACTTTCCTCTGGGGTCGTGGACACTGGGGTGAGACCTGAGCAGGCAAAGCTACAGGGAGGCCAAGATGGGTGGAAGCAGGGTCAGAAGATCTGGGCATGACTTCACAATTGAAGGTGGGTTCCGGATTGGAGTACTCTCCCACTTACACTGGGAGATACTTTGTGTCCTTGTACCAAAAGCTGTCCCTGAGAGAGAGGATGACTGTGCCTTTAGGAATGCTCACGGAAGGACGTTGGCTTTTCTCATTGCCGACTTTCATACTCTATGGATATGTGAGGCCTGGTGATGATAGAGGGCCCCAGCTCAACTTGAAAGAGGACGGGGAACTGCCAAGACCATCAACACAGGGAACATCTGACTAAAACCTGGTTTCTCTGTGTGTGGCTGCTCTAAGTGCCTAACAAGTACCTTGTTATGGTGACACATACCTTCTGTGACTGCTGCATGAAACCCACAAAGACCCAGGTATGTCTGTCTGTATGAGCTTGGCTTTCAGCTAGGAAAGGCTCTAATATGTCCCTGAAATTAAATTCACTAGATGAGTCAAAGATACCAAATTTTCATGTCTAAATCGCATGCCCCTGGCAGTACGGAAGATCTGCTTGGTTTTCTGAGTCACCAAAGAACTCATCAGAGAATTAGACCCCAAATCACAGCTGCACACTCTGTTAGATCCTAGCAGGCAGACAACTCCCCACGAATATCCAGAGTGGGGAAGTTTCTCTGTCATCATGATGGCGGTCCCGTTGTAGTGAGGCTCTCTCTTGGCTGGTGTTGAAGAAGCCACATGACAGAGCCCACAGCTAGGCCCCAGTGAACAACCTGTCCACGCAGTAACAGAATATTTTTCTTTGAGGTGCTATGAGCGATGAGACGGTGTGCTTCTCTTTCCTGCTTTGGCCTCTGGAGGCTCAGGCTCCTGTGGGCTGCTCTGTCTCAGCAGCCATGGGGCACCCAGCACATATCTGCCATCGGTCTTCCTCTGGGGCTTTTCTCTATCTTTTTCTTATCAGTATTTTTCATCCCCCTGATATGTTTTTCTTAATTTATATGCTTTTCCGGTCTGTCAGCTGAAGTGTTTGGAGGCTGTCCTTTGTATACTAAGAAGAGGTGTAAATTAACCTTGGGAACAGATACATTGATAAAGAGTGTTGGCATTCGCCAATCATGCCTGGAGTGACTTATTGGATGTTTAATTAGTGAACTGCAACACATGCTTTGTGCCGTTCAGCAGACGGTACCTCTGGGCCTCTGCTCTCAGCATCGTCGTCCTGGTTGCATCTGAGCATAGCCTTCCTGGCACCTCATGAGAACACTTGTCCTTGGCTTCAGCCATATTTTTTTTTGTCCTCTGAGATAGGAAAGCTTAGCTTCCCAAGGCCACCAAAAGGATGGAGGGGGGTTTACAAGAAGAAGCCAAGCAGGCTTAGAACACAGACAGGCCCTCACAGAGTCAGAGAAGAACCCCCAAACATTGATGCTGAGACAGAAACTAGGCACCTGGTCAGGACCCGAGTGTGGTCTCTGTGGGGAACTATGGGAGGCTTCATGTGACACGGTGCATCTAACTGGACTACAAGTCATCTGGTGGGCTTGGGGGGCGGGTGCAAGCAGTGCTGGAAAAGTTATCCAGGAAGAGAGAGGACCCCAGATGAAATGGGGACTGGATACTTGGGGTATAACATCAGCAGGCCCTGAGCAGGTGGGGAAGGTAGGAAAGCATGGAAGAAGGCAGAGTCTGCAGCAGCGCTTGGTGCCTGAGTGTTTGCGTGTCTGTGTTGGCTGAGAAGTCCTAGAAATACATCCCCTTGAAGGCGTTGTGTACAACCTCAGGAGGTGAGGCACAGACTAAAGATCAGACCCACTAGGATTTATTGTAAGGCCATCATAGGGTTTGTTGGCAAAATTCCCAGACACATATGAGGTTCTCTTTGCTTCTGATTCTGCTCTGATACAGTTTTATAAACTGATTTTCTGTCTTTGCTTACCCATCCTGTTACACTAAAAACCAACACCAGTAGCTTTCTCAACACAGGCCCAGTGTTATGGAGGAAGGGGCTGCAGAGAAGGGCGCTTGGGGACATGGAGTGTTGCTACTGCTGAGGAATTGCTGGCAGCTCATTAGCTCTGCCCCCCTCAGATTAGCAGTAATTAAACTGTGAAATCAGACCAGTGCCTTATGCCCCAACACCATACCAGGCTGTCGGGAAGAATGTGGGGGGGGGGATAAATCACCAGCAGTATGTCGGTCTCCCCCTTGGCAGGGCAGGGCCAGCAAGAGGCAGAATAATGAGGACATTCAGCCCTGTCTTGGGTGGACACTGGGCAGACAGGCTTTGGAAGCGTTGTCATGGAGATGGTGGGGTGTGGGTAAACTCTTCCTCCCACTCGCTGTGGTTAATGAAGACGATAATGAAAAATTATGCCAACATTACAGCCATTTTTCTATTCTGCTTGGCACATGTAACCTGACGCCCGGCAACACACACGATGGTGACAGTAATTGTGTGTTGATCGATGGGGTAAAGAAGTGAAGACACAGCTGACTCAGACACGCGGCCGAGTTAGCCGCGTGCTTCCTCCCAGAGATTCAGCTCTGCTTAAACCCTTGAGGTGGCGTAAAGCTCAGGTGCCTAAGCTGACTCCAGTCACCTTTTGTGACTCGCAGAATAGATGCAGCTATTGAAGCAGACAGCCCTTGCCCTCCCCTGCAGAGTGAACAGGGCCAAGCAAATCAGACTCAGCTTTCTTGCAGAATTATGGATTAAGGTAATTTTTTTTAACTGCTTTCATATCTCCATGAACCATCTGGGGCGAGGGTAGAGAGCTTGGGAGAGTTTGCCACATCTGGCAGCAGCCCATGCCTCTATGAGCTCTGCTTATCTCTCCTGTGTCCTCATGAAGACAGGACTTCGACAACAAGGCACACCTCTAAGCAGGAGACAGGACCGTAGGTGTCCAGGCCATACTCTGTTACCACAGGGATCACTGTTGAACTCTGCCACCAAGTGTTCTTGCAGTGTGCGGTACTTCTGCAGGTCCACCCAGGTTACACAGGTTAATGTAAACACTCAAAGGTATGGCTGACGGCGTATTTACTGTTTCGGGAACTTGATGGCCATTTTCTCTGACCCTGTCTCCTGAGGTCTGTGTGCGAAGTTCAAGAGCACTGGGGTCATCACAGAAATACAAACACAGGGCAGTCAGCAAGACTGCAGCTCATTAGCCTAAGCCTCTGATCACACATCATGCCAGGATTCAGAGAGAGAGAGAGAGAAAGAGTCTTTCTAGGTTTCTTAGTTTGGGAGGAAAGTGTGAGTGTGTGCATTCCAGGGTATGGGGTTCATGCAGCAGCTCTCTCCTGCTCATCCTCTGCAGCAAACAGGAAGGAAAAATGGTGTAGCCCATCCCTGTATCTCCAAATCCTTGTTGCTCCTCAGCTAAGCTCTGGATCCCCCACCCTTCCTTTTGACCCAAATAAGCAACTGGCATCTAGAAGTAAAGCTGGAATTCACTCCTCAGACTAAAATCTACTGCACTCCTTCCCTAAGCCAGGCTGTGGGGCCACTTGTCACTCACGACATGCGAGTGTGTGTGTGTGTGTGTGTGCGCGCGCGCGTGCGTGCGTGTGTGCACGCGTGCATATGCATGTGTGTACATGCACATACATGCATGCATGCATGCACACACACCTAACAAAGATGGAAAGACAATGCAGGAATCTCAAACTCACAACAGCCTGTCTGTTCACCTCAGAGCTTCAGGACTGCAAAGAAGGTTGTCCTGCCCCTTTTGCCCACTTACCTCATAGAGACAGTTTCCTTCTAAACAACTGGGTAGCGTTCACTCACCTGTCACGTCAGATGTCGCTGTGAGGATTTTCCAGGCATGTATATCTGCAAGTATCCCGGAGCTCCATGGAGTACAAAGGCTGTAACTACGGTGGAGGTAGAGAGGTGTTGGTAGCTGTGAGAATGATACTACGGATTCACCTTCTAATACAAAAGATGAAATGGAGAAGGAAGAGATTCCTTGCTGCTGCCCAGACTTCCAGGTTCTGCGATCTTGCTAGCTCCAAGAACGGATGTGGAGGGGTGTGTAAATAACCAGGAACAGTAGATGAGGAGTCGTTGTCAGCTGGCATGGCCACTTCACCTAGACCTTGTAGCAGCAGGTACAGTTACTATGACACTATACTATGTTACTATGGCCCCCATCCCACAGTGATATGGAAGCTCAGAAAACCATGCAGAGTCCCAGTGTGCCAAAGGCTGGCTTACATCCGGTAGAATGAGGCATTACAACACTGTCACCTGAACTGACTGTCATTGGATGCTTCACAGTACAGTAAGGACCTATGGCATCCAGCACAAGGACAGCCATCTCCTCCAAGTGGGTGATCTGATAAGACCACACCCTCCTGGAGTTCATGCAGGAAATCCAAGCACAAGGCTAGGATTAGGGTCCCTGGAGTCAGGAGTCATAGGAGCAAAGGTGGGGCAGAAGGAAGGAAAGGAGAGATGGAAGAACCATCCTGGTCTACTGTTCCCATAGAAGATTCTAGAAGAGCCACCAAGAAGCAAGGTCATCGACAAGGCTCTATTAAGTCCTTGAACTTGTGTGGTGTTTGTGTCCTGAACTCCTAACCAACTGCTGTGGGAACTGGAATGTGCAGCTTTACCCTTGAAGCCTTTGTCTCTCCCTTTAGAAAGGAGGGTGATAGCAGCCTCCATCACCTGCCAGGCCCACGCAGTCCAGACTGAACCCCTGGGGCAGATACTATCTGTGCTCATACCTCCATCTGGCCAGCATCCCCAGGAAGACTTGCCTCTGCCCTACCAGTGGTCAGCACAATAGGCTGATCCACAGATGACCATGGATGACCATGGAGCTAGCACCCAGAAATGGTTGTGGTTGCTTGGCATCAAGCACAAACGCCACAGAGCTGGTACGTCATGGATTTTCCAAGGACTCTGGGATACTTTTCTGCCCTCTCCACCCCATCTTATTTATTTGGTCACCACCTGGGACATATGTTTTCACCTCAACCAGGCCATTTTTAGGAGCAGGCATCTTGGGAATCCAGGGGAAAATAGGAAAACCACAGAGAAGCAGAAGGCTCTGTTGTCTATAGGAGAGAACAGGGCCCCAGTCCAGCTCCACCCTCAATCTGAGAATACAAAGCCCCAACTAGGGCTTCTTGAATACAAAGGACAGTGACTCTGAGGTACCTGGCAGGACTGTGCTCAGACCAGACCTTCAGCAAGTGGTTCCCAGGGTATAGCAAGACACAAGGAGCTGGGGGCATGGGTAGGTGCTGTGGGGATTGTGGGAGGCCTGCGGCTTTGAGAAATGTATCCACACTCATGCATGCTGGGATCCTAGTTCCCAGGGATGGTTATAAACCAAGTAGGTAAGGGACAGCAAGAAAGGCCCAAGATCCCTTCTAGAGATGGTTGAGGGCATTCCTCATTTGCAGAGAACAGGGCATGACACAGTATACTGGAGCAGCCTTTTTTCCCCTCCAAAGACACCCTTATGCTAGACTCAGGACTGGGTGCTCTACAAGAGAGAGAGCAGAATAGATAATGCTTTATGTGACTGACTTTTCTCACTAAGCATGATATCTGCCCACGTTGTACATGTAATAGGATGTATGGGCTGTTCTTACTGTTTCTGTGATCGAACACCTGATGAGAATCTACTTAAAGGTTCATCATGGTGCTGGGGGCATGACAGCAGGATCGGGAGGGAGTTGATAATCATACACTCCCAGTCATGACACAGAGCACAGTGGAGCTAGGCTATCAGACTTCAAGATCTTCCCCAAATAGTCCATCTCCTCCAGCAAAGCCCATCTCCTAAAGGGTTCCCAACATTTCAAAACTGCCACCAGCTGGGGGTTAAGTATTCAACTACATGAACCTATTCATGCTTTTCATGTTTCACATCCCAACCATGGACACAGGATCACCCCACTTTCTAAGGCTGAGTGATATTCCCATGTGGCTCCCCTGTTCCTCTGCCACTATCTTCTTAGGTTTCTTTGTTACCCAAACACTTGCAAACGGTACTGTCATGATAAGAGTACGCAGATTTCTCTGCATCTCAGCGTTCTGGGGACACCCAAGGGTAGAATTATGGAAATGTGTGGTGATTCCACATTTAATTTTTCAATAGACCACCAAGCTGTTTTCCAGGATGACATATTTGGTACGCCATCACTCATGCTTTGCAGGATGGTTGGTTGTTTAATAGCCGTTTGTCCCATCAAAGGGGTGCATGTCCTTTCACGGAGACACCTACATGTCTCCATCTCCTGAGGCAGTGGTGAAAGTTGAGTAATTCAGAAAGTGAGTGGGAGGGAACTAGAGCCAGAGAGAGCAGGAGGGATGCTTGATGCTTGGGCCTCGCGGACGAAGTGCAGGTGTACCAACGCAATTCCCGTCTGCAATGTGTGCCCATCTGGAGGGAGAGCTCTAGGCTGCATACAAGTGAGACTCCCAGAGACCGTGAGGACACCAGGTCTAGAGGATAACCCCCCTCAAATTCCTGTGTGACTGAGGGCTCTGGTGAGGCAGAATGTCCCCTCCTCCCAGGGCGAGGGTGGGAGCCAGCTGTTGGATAGAGCGGCCTCAAGGAAGAAGCTACCCAGGCACCCTTCCAGCACAGAGTGTGTCCTCATAGGCTCTATATTTCCTGCTCTGAGACTGTCCTCTGCCATGTCAACACCAAGAAGACTCTCCTATATTCATTCATCCAAGTGAGAAACTGATTCCCAATGAAGGACAACTTGGCCAAAGAAGACCACTAAGGTTTTAAGCATAATTTAATTTGCAATCACAGCAGTACATGATGGATGTAAGGATCCAGGCCTTCCCCAGGGATGATGGGACCCCAGCACCTAAGCTTCTAAGCAAAGGGTGTGGTTTATAGGGACCCTCACAGGGGGCAGAAGAGGGAACCTGAGCCACATAACGGTAGGGCTTGCAGGAAAGTAGCTTCGACCGAGGTCCACATGGACCAGTTTCCCACAAAGTCATCAAGGCTGTTTCAAACTGGTGACCAAAACCCAGCAGATGATTCAGCATTACGAGCGCACCCCTGAAGACAGTGCTGTGGGCATGAGGCTCCATAGGTGATGCTCTTCTCCAAGGAAAGTGCTCCTCCATACCCAAGGAGGGGCTGTTGACACACTCAGGCTCTCTGTCACACTCAGAGGCTTCCTGTCACCCTCGAGTATGCATAGGGGCTGCACACTCGAGAAAGGTTCTTTAGTATATCTGAAAAAAACGTTCTCTCACACCTGAAGGTATTGCCACACTCGAGGAAGATCTATTACACTTGAGTCTGGAGAGGAGTGTCACACTGGATAAGAGCCCGTCACACTCAGGGAAGCATTTGCCACACAGAAAGACGAACCTCTGTCACACTTGAAGATGAATCTGTCATGCTTGAGGCAGAGTCTGTCACACCCAAGGAAGAGTCTTCTGTCACACTTAGGAAGGGGCCCCATCACATTCTTGGGGGTACTTAGTCCTGAGTGACACTTGCTAATGACATACACCGTCAGAATGCAATACCTTGATTTTTAGCCTCTTTCATTTCCTTGGCATTTGGCAGTATCTTTGGTTCCTGAACAATCTGTCTTTGCCAACTTGTATACCTTTAAATTTCAATTCTTGTATTTTTTCGAGATTTTTTAAAATTGTCTTTACTTCCACAGAAGCACAGCGTGCTGCTGGCTCCTCTGCACACCCTTACCACCATCACAATAGAAGTGGTTTTCTAAGTCTCTCCTGAAATTGCTGACACTACAAAGCATGCCAGTGCTTGCAGAGAACAACACTCCCTGTGTTCTCTTGTGGGGACATTGCCTTCAGCTAGTAAGTTCATGGGTCCCCTGAGCATGGCCTTCAGACCCGGAGTCACTGTCTTCTCACACCTCAGCTCCATTGGGGGACATTGGCAATGCCCACTTTTGAGTCTACGGAAGGTTCTGTAAGGCTAGAAATGTGTTTGCTGGACACAGAGGGTACTGGTCAAAATCATCTCACCGCAGTCGCCTCACGACTGCAGCAAGGGTCAGTATTTATTGACGCTCTCTTCCCTGATACTCCCAGGATTCCCTCTAAAGTACCGTGGTTTGAGTCACCCTCTCTGGCAACCCTGTGACACATCACAGGCTGTAGTTCTACAACCTGGTGGCAGAGCAGCCCTAGGTGGGTACATATCAGATGAAATGTTGGCATGGTGACAGCATCCTGACAAGATGGTTGTGGGGTACCGGGCGGGGCAGAAACCCCCACAAGCTGGCCCTCATGTTACAGAATGGCACCCACATGGATAACTGCTCTGGCCAACTCTGGCTGAAGAAGGTGGACACAACATGTAGACTCCTGAGGTGATGCCGGCCAAAGCCCTTCTCAGAGTGGGTCTTTCTGCAGTAATGGTAGAAGGGAGTCATGGCATGTTGCAAGATGCCACATGTACAGTGACATCAGTGATCTCATGGGACATGATCTAGAAGGCATTGAGGCTGGAGTAAAGACAGCCAAAATGGTGCAGAGGAGAAAGTGTGCCAGCACTTGTAAAGACGGTGTCTTCAGGGACAGGACTGCCTAGTGGAGGGTGCCAGGCAGCACAGTCCGTGGCACTTGCATCCCAGGGTAAATGGAATGCAGCCCCAGGTTTTGAATCTAAGCAGGGCGCTGATCGCGTTTATGACGGACTTTTAGAAATATGGTGTTGTGTTCTAATGACAAAGGGATATCTGGGAGGAGAGACATTAATGAACATGCACTAAATGTACCATATTTGTAAGTTGCTAGATACCTGCTCTGAGGATCTTTAAAGGGCACGCTCAACCATGTGCTGTCTGTGGGGCCCAGGGGCTCGAGACCTTATACATCCCACTGCCTGACTTGAGGGTGTCCATCATGTGACAGCCCAGCAAGGACACTGGCCCCTGAGCACTGTCTTAGCACATGACCGACCTGTGGGACCAACATGACACCAACTTCAACAGAGATCAACATTTCTACAAAGAAAGGATTTACAGTGGTTTGATGATCCCATCTAGTGGGCAGACTTGAAGGACAAAGAGGTGTCTAGACAGGCCTGCAGGTGCTGACCAGTGTGTTGGGCTGTGGTCTTCCTGGTTAGGCTGCGTCAGTGCAGAGAACAGAGCCACACAACAGTCAGGCCAGCTGCCCACCTCAGCCTGGTTGACCACACAGTAGCCACACATGATTCCTCCATTGGCTGCTTGGGCTCCAATGATTGACAGGTGACGAGAGCTATTTGTCACAGGATCTCAATTAAGATGCCACTGTTTCTGTGTGATGGCTCTGGGCACCCCTTTCCAGGAGTATCCCCTCTAACCAACTTTGTTTTGGTGCCTTGTCTGATAGTCACTTATAGCGTCACTGACCTAGTACCTCTGGTTGCTTTTTATCTCAGATTTGGTAGCAGTAGATCCCAGCTACACTGAGGTGGGAGGAAGAAGCTACAGGCAGGAGACAAGGAACTAGACATGCATGGGATCAGAGGAAGGCGGGGTCTGAGCAGTGAGGACAGATTTGAATAAGGTGAGGCCAGGACATCTGGGTGGGGAGGCCAGTTAAGGATCAGAGGGAGGCTGAGCAGAGGTGTGTGAAAACTGGATCCAGTGTACAGGGGCCACAAACCGTGTCATGTACCTATAATCCCAGTTAAAGCAGGAGAATCATAAGTTGCAGGTCAGCCTGGATCCTGTTTCAAAAACAAACATACCAAAAGAGAGGGCAACTCTCTACAACTGGTCCTGTACAGGAGCCATAGAATACAAAGTCATACTAAACAAATGTCCTTAACCGAGCCTTCCTGAGATCTACCTGGGTCAGTACTGGCCTAGCCTCTGCTTGCAGTGAGATTCGGGTGGATTTCCATGCAACTGAGTAGTGCAGGGGCTCCCTTTACCACTGTACCTTCTTGTTAGGAACGGTCGGCCTTGTACTCTTTCTTGTGATGGCCACTGTCACAAAAATATCCCAGCGTGCCTTGTGGGACCTGCCAAAGCGGTAGGACAACCCTTGCCGGAGTGCCAGGGAGCCTGGAGCATGCAACAGCCTACGGCATAAGAGTCAGGATGTACCCTGACAATCTCAGGCTCTTAGACTGCATATCTTTCAAGGCCAGACTTTGTGGTGATTCTAAGCTCTGCTTTACTGCAGAGCCCTGCAGCTCTAGGCCGTGCATTCACTTCAATGCAGAGATGCTTGCACACTCTCTTTCCCTTCCTTCTTCCTTCCTTCCTTCCTTCCTTCCTTCCTTCCTTCCTTCCTTCCTTCCTTCCTTCCTTCCTTTTTTCTCACATTTCTCTTTTAAAAGCAATGCCTTGGCCATATTCTCTCGTGCCACAAGAAACGGTGCCTGCCATCTTGGATAATATCAGAACACAGGGTTGGGAGTCATTGGGGCTGTTCAGCAGTTCCATGCACCTTGATAAGGTTCTCGAAGTGAGGTCTGCGTCTTTTATTCGTCAGCAGGGAGCAGCCTTAATTAAGCAGCTGCCGGGAGTAAGGGGGACTCCGTAAACCGACCTCGTGTCTCCAGCAGCTCCTCTAGTCCTCACCACGGTGAGGACCCTTCCATGAAGGGAGATGCAAGCTCCCTTCCTTAATGGGATCCTTCTGTGGGGCACTGGGGGAGGGGTCAGCAATTAACCACTCCAAGGAGCTGTCGGCTTTCCACGCACACCCTTAGCCTCCTGATGCCTGGATGCTAAATTATATCTGACATTTAATTTAAATGCATGGTGCTTTCATTCAAAAATAAACCTGCAGCCACCGTCAGGGTAGTCAGTGTATGGATTTTCCTCTTGTTGCCTTCTCCGCCTCTCTGACCCCATCCTCACCCTGTGCCGCTCACACAAACTGGAATTTAGCCCATCTCTTTAGTCTGGATATTGCTCAGTGCACCCCAATCCCTAGGCTTTCCTTTGCATGTCAGGATGTCTCCATTTGTAATTTGTAATGGAGAAATAAATCAATTCTTCGGTATTGCTGCTGCGTGTGAAGCCTCAGCCTATTAGTGGGCACTCGGAGGCCTCCTCCCTTCAGTAGCTCAGAGTCAGTCAAACACAAGCTCTGCAGTCAGCTCCAGCTGGAAGATGTGGTCTGGAGAAACCTGGGAGGGTTCTGAGGAGCCTGTGGTCTAGTTAACTCTTTCCACACAAATATGAGATGGGGCTCAGAACACCCGCCTGCCCGAGGGAAAGCCCCAAACTGCTCCCTGGCCCTATTGTAGGCAGTTCTCCCTTGCCATGGCGCTTGGTGCTATCAGAACCTAAACTCGGCTTACTGCCAGTGTCTTAGAGTACACTGGGCCACTTCCTTCTGGCTGTTCCAAGCAGACTCAGGGTGCCAACACCCTGCTCCATCAGCATGTATTCCGACTAAGTCGTTTGGACTTGCTCTAATGTTTTGAGTGTCTCTCAGAATGTGGTGCCCTGGGAGTAGTGTTAAAAGATAGAACCTTTGAGAGATAGAGCCTGCAGGACATTATGAGGTCACAGAGATATGCTGTGGAAAGGAATTAAGGCTGCTAGAAGAGTGGGAGGTTCTGAGTATCATGAAACAACATGCCTGGTTTCTTCCTGATCTCTGACTTCTTCTGCACCAGCCAATCACTTTTCATTTCTCCACTATATTGCAGCACAGACAAGAGCCTCATCAGGGTTACCTGTGGCCAGAATATGATCCAGATGAACCTCTTTACACTATGAGTTAACCAGCTTTAGGTATTTTGTTACAGAGAGCCAGGAAGGATAGAAAATAAGCCAAGAGTCAGAATATGGTTCATATTCAAACTTTCTTCCCAAGGCTAAAATGTACTTTGGAAATAAATCAGAGACATTCTAATAATTGCCAGATAGGATAGATTACATCTGGGGTTTGGGGCCTTCACTAGGAACAGGTTGTTCCTGGTTGTGGGGCCTTGGACACAGCTCTGACTGACCCATGTGATGCCCTGCACACTGCTGTGCATCTCTGCACACCTAAAGCAGAGTGTGACGGGGCAGCCCACTCTCAACCCTCCTGTGCCCGTGTCCTCTGCCCCCCTCCAGTCCCCGTTTTCTGAGGAGATGGGGATAGTTGAAAAAAGGACCGAGCTGTGGTCATGTTCTGTCGTCTCCACCTGCTCTGCTGTGGCCTGCCCTAGGTACTGTTACACACTGTTACTGTGAGTGATAGGGATCTGACAGAAAGAAATTCTCCCCGAGGAAACTGGGCTGATGCCACCCAGCAGCGCAGGACGCGTGAATAAATGTCTCTGCTTGGTACCAGAGCCAGTGGTCTGGCAAGAAGCTAATTAAGTCTAACGTAGGCTCCCCACCTCTCTCTGGCCCTTACAGTCTCTCTTGAGATTTCAGGTCCTTATGGTGTCATCCCACATCAGAATCTTAGTCCCCTCTCTGGCAAGAGTAAGCCTTGTGCCAATCTCATACCCAAGATTCAGAAACAGAGAGACACAGAGGCCTCTCCACAGATGCTTGAGTTTCACAGGAAATGTTTTACCAGAGTAAGGCCTGCACCTGCAAAAGTGCAAGTTTGGATGCAAAGTAAACTGAGGCCTCAGGGCCCCTCAAAAACACTGGGAGCCAAATCAAACACTAACAGTCAAGGGGGCGTGTCCTGGGCCACCCCTGAGAAGGCCTTTCAGCCATCTGGTTCTTCCATTGGCTCTGTCTCCATGTATTCAAAAGACAGGAACAGTGGCTCCACTGGCCCTTGGCTGGTTCTGTAGAGCAGGCAGAAGGCAGTGCACAGAAGCCTTTCCTGAACTTCTGTGTGTACTAACAACAACAGGCACCTCACATGTTTAAATATAAAAGCTGAGGCTTCCTGCTGGATACTTCACAAGAGGCCTGGTATCTGGAACTAAGGCCATGGACAGTTGCTATACCATGATTCCATTAATGGTTTAACTAAAGACCTATTGCTAGTTTTAATGTTAGGTGGGATCCTGGATATGCTCATTGGAAGCCTCTCGTTATTTCCAGAATGGGTCATATATTGTCATAATTGACTTTACATATCATTCTAAGTAGTAAAACAGGGACAGGTCAAATCAGCTGCCCCAAAGAAGAGTCTCCAATCCCTAGGATACTCTCATGGGGTGTTCCTTTAGCCCACATTGTCTGAATTTCATATCTCTTGAGATATACCAAGACTTATGGGTGTCGTGACCATCAAGATGCTGCCTGTGTGCTGGTCCTGACATCCACAGAAGTCAGTTACCCAGCTCTAGAAAATGTGTATCAAAGCCACAGTCAGATTTACCCCCAACGCTATCTAGAAAGCAGAAGAACTCACATGGAAATGGATGCTTCCTTCCTGATCACCCCATTGGCTTCTCCCTCTCCAAAGCCTCTGAAGTGCCATCTGAATATACTGCGAGGGGGATGGGCAGCTGTGTTTACCATCCGCCTGGGCAAGACCAGCTCTATTAGCCTGTGACTGCTCAGGTTGACCAACATCGTAGGGGAGGGAGTGGCAGGTATGGACAAACACTGATTGCAGTCAGTAACCTGAAAGCGAGACATCTGAGGAGGAAGAGTAGTTATTCATTTAAGTACTGGTCAATACCAAACCAGAATACAAAACAGAAAATACAAAACACAGAAGGTCTACCAGCGACGGTGGTGCTCTACCCACACCTGACTGCTCACGGTTTACTAGCCCTCTACAGGCTGATGGAGAACACGGGCTCCATACTCGGGAGCCCAGTCTTCTAAAAAAAAAAAAAAAAAGAAAGAAAGAAAGAAAAGAAAAGAAAGAAAAAAGAAAAAGAAGAGAGAGAGAGAGAGAGAGAGAGAGAGAGAGAGAGAGGAAAGAGAAAAAGAAAAGCAGGTAAGTAAACACGTGGGGATCTTAAATAGTTAGAACTTCAAGGACCAGAAGATAGATAGGACTTCTACAAAGTCCAGAAGCCGTCAGGGGCAGGTGGCTGTCTGTAGTTGTCTTCACTACCACAGCAATTGTAGTCTGGCCATGGCCATGTATCTCTCTTTCTCCTGCCAGGACTCAGTGCACAAGCACTGAGACGAATGTCCCCGGAAGCAGATTATTTGATTATACTTGAGCCTCATGGATAGCTCTTGTCCTTCCCTGCTCAGAGCACCAAACGTATAGAAAACATAAGAGAGCTGTCTCGAGCCATTTTCTGTTGCTGTAATAAAATGTCTGAAGCTAGGTGCTTTACCAAAAGAGGGATGGTTTGCCTGTTATTGGGGCTGATTAAACCTAACAATGAGGACATTTGGTGAGGGCCCCAGGCTGTGACTTCTTGTAACAAAAGTGTGCACAATAGCGATTGATCACGCTGAGGGGTGGCTCAGAGGTTAAGAGCACTGACTGTTCTTGCAGAAGATCCCTGTTCAATTCCCTGCAGCCGTACAATGGCCCACAATCTTCTGTGACTTCAGTTCCAGGGAATCCAGAACCCTTTTCTGGCCTCCACTGGCATCAGGCACTCATATGGTACACATACATACATGCAGAAAGACAAACATCAATACACATTTTAAAAACAATTCACATAGGAAGTCAAAGACTGAGGAGTGGTCAGAACTGTTAGTCCCTCCTGAGTGTGATGCTCTCAGTTTCCTCCCACAAGACTCCACCCCTGAAGGACTTTTATCATTCCAACATTGATGCAAGAAGGTCAGGGTCTATAAATGTGTCCGAACTCGAGCACATTCAGACCACGGTAAAGTGCCTACAGCAAGATGACTTGATGTGGTGTTGTTGGAGGGAACAAGCAAGGGCACCAGAACAAGTGGGCTCTGTAGTGTAGTTGTTGGAGGGGTGCATGCATGGTTTTCCCTTCTCTGAGTCTTAGAATTACCTTCCATGCTGGCAAGAAGAAAGGTTTGGGGTGTTTGTTTGTTTGTTTGTTTGTTTTTTAAGACAGGGTTTCTCTGTAGATTTGGAGCATGTCCTGGAACTAGCTTTTGTAGACCAGGCTGGCCTCAAACTCACAGAGATCCACCTACCTCTGCCTCCCAAGTTCTGGCATTGCTTACGCCATCACCGCCAGGCTTTGATCTTTTCCTTTTGAGACATACACAGAGTATTTGTTCTACATTCATGGTTTTCAGTGGGTCCTTGTTGAGTGAGATCATACTGTGGGGATGGCATTCGAGCAAAGCTCTGTTGAGGAAGCCTTGGGAAATGACTGAGCACAGCAGAGCCTGTGCCTGGTGGCCAGTGTGGCGGCCCACATGTGAGTCAGAAGCCGAGGAGTTTATCATCTGTTCTAGGCTATAGCCATCTCCTTGAGGTTCGTTCAGGATCCACTTTATGAAAGGTGGTTTATTTGATTGTTTTTCCTCTCCAGCAAGGGAAGCCCTGTGTTTCTGTCTCCCTCATAAAGAGACAGAATGTGTGTTTTCATGTGACATTTTAACCCCTTGATCATTGTGTGGACAGTCACTTTCAAAACAGTGATTGGGAGGGGAGCTGAGATTGTACCCAGGAATCCTGAGCCATCATGTTTCCATCTGAACCTTCTCCTGAAAATCCCCCACAGTATGTTTAGGAGATGCCATGTTGGTTCCAGAAGGAAAGCCAAGCAGCCCAGAGTCAGGGGGTTAGTGACAACCTGTAGACAGGATGGCTTGGAACACTGTTCAGAAAGCTTATGTTTATTGAAAGACAGCACATGCCAAGTTCCTGAGCCAGGCCCCCCTCAGCAGGACAAGGACGACAGTTCTGCAGCTGACTTCTACTCTTTATCTACCTTGGATCCTGTGTGTGGTGGACAGGAAACAGGCTGGAGGGGTCACAACCTAATTTTCTACAACTGAATTGCACGCCAGTAGAGTGATAGCTCTCACTGTGAAATCCTGATGACCCAGAAAATATACTAAAATAAATATGTATAAGTTAAAATGTTCCTACTTAGAGGAAGATGAATTAAGGCAGTGTGGTGGTATGAGTGAGAAATCCCCCCATTATCTCAGACATTTGAGCACTTGGTTTCCAGCTGGTAACACTGTTTGGGGATGTCTGAGACTGGGATTTTACTGCAGGACGTGTGTGAAGATGAGAAACCTCACACTTTTTCCAGTTCAGTCACTCTGTTTCATCCTTGTGTTTAAAAACATGAGCTCTCAGCTTCCAGATCTTCTTACCATGTCTGCCTCCTTACCATGCTGGCCTCTTGTCCTTGGAGCAACCAAACTCTTCCTCCTATAAGTTGTCTTGGTCATGGCACTTCATCACAGCAACCGAAAAGTAAGCAATATAGGTTGTCTAGCATTCTGGAAATGGATAGCGTGATGTGAGCTACATGGCTGAGTGGCAGAACATATGAACACACTCGCTCCTGTGGTCTCCTTAACAGTCAGAAATGCACAGAAGATGAATTTAAACAAGGCAGAAGTTATTTCAAAAAAAAACAAACAAACACGCAAAACCGAAACAAAAACCCCAGTAACAAAGGATGTTTTTTTTTTATTTTTTTTTCTCTTTCTTTTTATTGTCTCTTTTTTTTTTCTTAATTTATTTATTTATTGAGGATTTCCGCCTCCTCCCCGCCACCGCCCCCCCCCATGGCTCAGCCGTTAAAGGCTAGGCTCACAACCATAAATATAAAGAGTAACAAAGGATGTAATAAATGTGAAGGTCCATGCCTTACTGAGCTTAGATCTACCTGAAACCTCAGCAGAACTCTCTGAACCCAGGCAAAGCTACCTCCTCTTGCTGGTAGCCATGAGCAGGCTCGATGTGAAGTCACTGGGTAGAGCATCCCATTCACTACTGCAGACCCACCACAGCCGCTGTCCTTCAATCTGACGCCCACGTGAGGGTGGTTTAGGAATCAGGGAAGTCAAGACTGAGATGAGACCTGAGCCTGGAGCTGGTACTATGATCCCCAACACTGAAGGCTCCGTGTGTGACCCTGGGTGAGTTGTGGCTCTTTGGCTTCAGTGCCTCTCTCCAGGGTTTGAACAGAGACAATAAGCTTGGATCTCCAAGGAACGTGGCATCAAGAAATCAGTGCTCATGAGAGTGTTCTGTGCTACACTGGTCAGGATACCATTCCCTTTGCAGAGCCAAGAAAGCTCACCTAACTCAAAGTGTGGGCATACCACAGTTCAGGGAACTGTTCCTCAGCTGCATTCCCCACTCCACTCCTTCCCATCCTCCTGAGTCTCCAGGTCATGTGGACAGCTGCCTGTATACTGTCTCCTCTTGACTTCCAAGCGTGCCCAGCACTGCTGTGATCAGAACCACACAGGGCCATGGAAGCCATATCTGAAGCAGGACAAAGCTCTCCTTTTGGCCTCTAGGCATCAGGTTCCCAATGGTTTTATTTAAAAGTAGACATTTCAAACATTAGCTGCCCAGTACCGAAGGGCCTGTAACAATCTGGGACAGAGCCAGGAAACTTTCCTTCTGCTCTTTCTGTCCCCTGGGGTTTCAGTATAGAAGAGAGAAGTTGCCAGCCCAAATCTGAAAGCATTACCACATCTGTATAGTCCCAGGGCGCACATTCCGCATTCCCCCACTTCCTACAAGTCCTGCTCCTCCATAGTGACCCTGCTCATGTGGGAGCCCCCTTTCCCTTTCTCCCCAGTTGTCTCCTATGATGTCAGAAAACTGCAGTGTTGAAGCACAACCCACCTAAAGATTGGCGTCCTGGATCCAGGAAGCAAAGCACCATCCTAGTCTGAAAGAAGCACGCTGGGTACAAGCAGAGTGTCAGTTCAGCTGGTGCATGTGAGCTCCTTGTTCCAATAGATTGTTTTTTAATGAGGGAGCCTCATGGTATTTAAAAGTGAAAGCATTTGTGCTGAAATAAAGTTTGAAGGAACATCAATCAGGGCTAGCAAGATGGCTCAGTGGTTAAGAACATGGGTCACTCTTCCGAAGAGTCTGGCTCCCAGCACCTGTGACAGCCCACAAGTGCTTATGATCCAGAGGACCTAACATGCTGTTCTGAGCTCTGAAAGCACCAGGCATGCATGTGGCACACAGACCTACGTGTGGGTATAAAATCCATGCACACAAAATAGTAAAATAACAATTTTAAAAGTTTAAAAAGAACCCCAGTCACCAGAACATCCAGGCTCTCTGGGGCTCCAAGGGGGGGGCGGGGGGAGTTGCAGCAGCTGGGTTCTGTGTCTCTGTGTTCCGTGGGGGCTTGTAGTCCCCATGCAGTCATCCTAGGCCAATCCCTACACTTTTCTCAATACACACTTTCCAGGTTGTTGGGGGTGGGGCATCTTTAGGTTAGGACGTTGCAATCTCCATTAGTAGTCAGGTTCTGTGCAGACACTAAATGGACTGTGGTGCTCAGATGGTTTTGCTCTAGAAACCGCGCCTATTCCCACCCAGGACAGTGATGATCCAGCATCTCTAATGACCAACACTGCCCTGGTGCTGCCGTACAGAGCCCCTGATAAGGGAAAATTGACTCCTACCTGCATGTGCTAGCTACTTATCTTGTTGCTGTGACAATATGTCAGATAAACGCAACTTAACAAAGGAAGGAAGGTGTATTTTGCTTCGTAGTTCAAGGGTCCAGTCCATCATGATGAGGAAATCACACAGCAGGAGCTCAAGGTGGCTGGTCACATTGAATGGGCAGTCAGGAGGCAGCAGGAGATGGATGCAATGCTCGACTTTCTTTTTCCTTTTCATTCAGTCCAGAACCCCAACCTCCGGAATGCTGTCGCCCACAATTGAGGTGTGTCTTCCAACCCTGATTAACCCAATGTAAATAATCCCTCACAGTTATGCATAGTCTCCTATATGACTCTACGTCTTGTCAAGTTGACAATGAGTCTTAACTATTCCATTCTATATGTGGTTCCTAAACCTCAACTCTGATGTGGAGCCATAAGGGAACTGGTGGTAGCAGGAAAACTAGCCCCTCCACATCTCTGGGAAAGGACACAAAGCCAGGTTCCACCTGGATACAAGTGAGCATGGCTCACTTGGCATGTGTGCCCAGAGTTTCCTGACCCTGTCCTGGAGCAAGCCTGCCTGATGTGCCACACAGAACGCATCCATCTTATTCATAGATGGCTCAAACACACATAACCATGTTGGCTCATGTGACACTATTGCCTGGCCACAGGGACAGCTCTGGCTTCCTGGCTCATCTGCAGGAGCATTTGACCAGGCTGTCAAGAGAGGTCGGTGGGCAGCTCGCAATGTATAAACAGTCTTCACAAGATAATTGTCAGATTAATTTTTTAATAAGCACATGAAATAAATACAGCTGACCAGGAACTTGGTTGATGGTATTTGTCTATGGCTCTGGGGTGACCCTGCTAGGGCTTTCCCTTGCTAAGGAGACACACTGCCCTGGGAGAATCATGGAGCCTCCACAAAGGGCACTGACCAGGAGCAAACTTATTCTATGCCTTAGAAATGTCAAGTCATAATGCCAGGATAGGAGGGGCATGTTTGTAGAGGAAAACTATCACCTGGCTGCAAGGCGGATGCTTCCAGCTGGCCCTCGCCAATTATGTCCTTCCTGCTCTAACTGGCTTCTCCTGGAATGAATGGAACCATGTAGAAAGTAGGTGCATAGCAGCCTGTGCACAAACAAGGCCCCAGGAGCTGGCAGAGACGCCATGTCATCTTCCCCGCTGTGTTTCAAGTCACCTCTGAATTACACAGCCTGTAGATCGCCCAGATGGTGGCATGTCCTCACACAGGGACTCAGCGCCTTCATGTTTAAACCTACTGTGACTGAATTTCTTAATTCAGGAGTCACAGAGTTGGCTCTCCAGAGGCCTCTGTCTTTGGTTTGTGGATATCACCTTCTTGCTGTGTCCCCACAGTCCCCTTCTGTAATCTCCCATCACTAGTATCACATGAAGACATCAGTATTTTATGGTCAGGGCTTATATTTCCCTCATTGACTCTTTAAAGGCTTTATAAGTTTTGTATTTTGGCTTCAATAAATGGATTGGTGGCAGGGGTGTGATGGGGTAGTAGATCTAATAACTCCCACTAGGTGTTTTCAATAAGAACACAGTGAGGCCTAGAGGCCTTCCAGGTTTAGCTTGGGATTCTCTGACATCACTGAGAACAATTCCTTCCTCTGAACAGTTGTAGGAAACGAGGGGGCATTAGAATCAACAAGGAAAGTGCTTCAGGATGGGCGCTGTTCTATGATCTATTGCCTCTGAGAGACCCTAGCATTCATACATGTTGGTATTGGGTTTTGCCCAGGCAGAGCTAGAACCTGCTGATCATCTCCACAGCACTATGTCCTGACATGGGACCCAATGGCCCACAATAGCCACCCTGAGTCCCTCTTTAGAGAACTATTTGGTAAGCCATAAGCTAGAAAACCA
Source organism: Microtus ochrogaster (assembly GCF_000317375.1). NCBI lineage: Eukaryota > Metazoa > Chordata > Mammalia > Rodentia > Cricetidae > Microtus > Microtus ochrogaster. Next base: position 51,503,191 of record NC_022009.1, read on the forward strand.
GCGCCATCACCTTCAGCTCTGAGAGGGCCAGAGAGATGCAGGAGAATTTCCTCAGATACAGCTTTCCAGTGTCACAGGTACTTCCCATACTGTAAGAGACTCCATCATATGACAAATCCTATGATTCACTGTCTAAACTCCCTCAGTGCCTGGGAACAGCTAGTCACAGAGAAAACACTTTCAAGTTACTTATAGGATGAGCAGTTGAGCAGAATTCTCTTTTAAACAATGCTAAAGATTTCCTATAAAACAAAACAAAAACTTCTAAGATTGAAACAAAAATATACATATCTAAGTTCAGGATCCAGCCTAGGAGTTAGGTCAGGTTTGCTTGCTTTGAAGTGTTCTCTGAATCTTGGGCAACCTAGTCCTTTCTGATGGGTAGAACTGAAACCTCATTTTAAAAGTCAGGTCTTCTAAGACTCTGTGTGAACCCAGATAATGGTCAGATGTCTGAGATAAAAATACCCATGTTAGTCCCTTGGTTCCAGTGACCTGGGTGCCCACAATAAGACTTAACTGGATTCGCAGGCATAGATAAAGCTGTCATGTTTACCAATATAGTCTCAGTTTAGTTCCAAGGTGTAATGTGATGGGCTTTCTAGCCAAGATCAATGAAGAGTTGCTTGGCCCATCTCTAGTCAAGACCAGCAAGTCCACGGGAGGAAGGCCAGGGGAAAGCTAGATGGTGGCCACTGGAGCCATTTCAAAGCAACATAGGCACATGGGCTCATTGGTACCCAGTACGGTAGGGTTCAAGTTCCCTGAGGACCCTAGTGCATCATGAATACTGAGCTGCTTGTGATGTCTTAGGTGTTGCTCTTCTAGGAAGATAACCCTTCACAGTGCCCCAAAGCAGCTGCTGGAAAATAGTCTCTAAGGTTTGTGCACACCCACATCATGAAAGGTGGGAACACTGAAAAGTCTGGGGGTTTTTAATCAAACACCTGGCTTGGCTGGCCTCTGAATGGCTGGCCTGTTGGGCCTCATTCTGCATCTAGGCAGAGACATGGAGGTATGATCTCATGGGCTAGCACTCCAGCTATGGAGGCAGCTTACATTATCATTCCAAAGCCCAAGAAAGGGCATTGTTCCAGGAATAAGTATAGCCTGTAATATCTTAGCAAGAAGAGAGCATAGTTAAGAATAGATAATTCTATTTATTCTTGCATCTTGGCTGAATCACTGTTTAGTCATTGGAATGTTGCTAAAATATTTGTGCATCTCTGGAGATAGGAGATGTTGGAAGTTGGTCTTCCCCTTTCTGTCTCTTACCAACAAGCTTACAAAGAATGTCAGCTACTGAGACTGTGTGCCATTCTTCTTTTAGAAGGTGAGTTGTGCTTTCCTGGGACAAGCCTTCATAGAGCATGGCTGTGTGCCCATTTCTGTGGTTGGGGTATATGGGAGATACGGATGTGAGAAATGACTCCTGAGTCCTCACAAAAAGAGCAATGGCTGTTTCCTCATTCCTTGGGAATCATGGCTGAACCCCTCTGTACTTGGTCTGTAATCCACAGCAAAAAGGGAGACACAAGAAGGCAGTCACATCACATCAGAGCTTGTGTATGACATCAGAAGTACCCCCAACCTCCCGAGGGTTGCTGAGGTGGGCTTGGTAGAACCCAGGACATGTGAGAAGTATCTTGAACGATGCTAAGAAATTATTTGACAACAGGACAAGGTATGTCAAAGCTTCAAGCAAGAGACACTGTAGAGGCCAGGAATGGGCAGTGGCCAAGTGATATACAATTAGAGTCACACAGTGAGGGGGCTAGTAAGTAAGATGTCTCACATGGACAGGACAAGGCTTAGATATAGGGCCACCAAGACACCATGACTAGAGAGTTCTTCTAGACATGCTTCTAGGGAGAAGCATGTCAGAAAAAAAAATGAGGACTGCCATTTAAGGAGCAAAACCTTAGGAATAGAGAGGGCTAGAGACTAGAAGGTGAATTTGGGTAGTTCTCATCTTAACTTCAAACAAGAAAACTACAGCTAGCCTGTAACAGCACAGATATATCACATATGACACACAGATGGGTAAACCAAAGCAAAGGTGTCCCAGGACAATGCTCACCCAAGAAAGAAGGAAAGCCCCTTTCAAAGCAGCTTGAGTCTTTATAATGAGAGGGACACAAAGCTGTAGGTGACAGAAAGGAAAACGGGAACATAGAAAGTACGGGGTCTGTGCTTGGAGCAGGAAGTTTGGAGTCATTCTTCAGAAACCGATGCTTTAGAGACAGAAAATAAAAACAAGGGAGACCTAAGCAGTCCCATGTCCAGCTAACAGCCCAGTGCAGGGAGCACCCTCTGAAATGGATTAATAAAAATGCTACAGGTCCCCAAGCAGTGGCAGCAGGCCATGTGGCAGCAGGCAGTGGACACTGACAGCAGCCAGTCTCAGGCAGGGATGGCTGCTGGTCCCTAAGTGGTGGCTGGTCCAGGGCAGGGAGACATGTGGCAGTGGGCAAGAGATATGGATGGGCATGCCATGCAGAGTGAGGTTGGATATTTATTTAGTGGGTTATGGAAGGGGAAGGGAGAAATGGAGAAGAGCAGAAAAAGAGAGAGAGAGAAAAAGGAGAGAGAGAAAAGCTACCTCTTTGAGAGGGAGACAGAAAAGAGAAGGAAATCAGGCTGGAAGCTGAAGATCAGCCTGCCTCAAGCAGACAGGGGAGGGAGTGGGCATGGCTTGACTCTTAAAGAGACAGAACAGATCATTACATTCCCATCTCTTTTTCTTATAATAAAAAGGCAGGAAATCAGGCACTACAGGTTAAAGGAATTGGAGTGGGAGATTCTCAAGACTGCTTCCTGCTTTTTTGTGGGTGTCATCTTTGGGAGATCCTGAGAAAGCTGGGTGCTGGTCACATTCTGGGGTAGCTGGTCTCTTTTTTTCTGACTGGCATTTGTGGTATGAAAATGTCTGGTGTCTCTTACACCTGTTTAAGGTATTGGCAGAACAGAGGACAAGGTTAAGTTTAGGGAAAAAAGTTTTAGGACCAAGGAATTGAGGGGGTGTATCTGACCTGCTTAAGGTGGATCCTTTAATTTGGCTCCCTGGAACTCACAAGAATTCTTTGGGTTTGTGAAAACAGAAATTTTAGACATATACATTGTATAAACATAGCATATTTATGTTAGAATGACTATGACGGATATTTTTGCACAATGAAAAGTATTTTTAAAACCATAGAAGGCAGCATGAGAGAGAAATCTGATAACTTGTATTTGTCCTCACACCTTTGTAACTTGCAGGTCTTGTATTTGTATTTTACTGAAATTTATTTGGCGAGGTTATCCTTATAAATGACAAAACCTCTCAGCTGTCAAACTGCATCAGAGATCTCTGAGAAGGTTGAAATTTTACTTGAGTTATTGATTAAAAAGCGACAGAGAACTTACTTGGTTAGCACCTAGAGCCTCTCCTCAGGGTCCTCCATTGTCGCTGAAGCTCATATTTGCCTTTTGCTGTTTAGCTCAGGGCATGCCAGGCTCCAGAAGACCCTGCGGGCTAAGAAATCTGTAGGAAGATAAGTCTACCTTGACCTGAGCAGCTAGGCTGTCGATTCTAGAAATTCTGTCCATGTCTGGAGATCTTCAGTTTAGATGAAAGGCAGTTTTTCCCAGTGGTCAGCACTTGGCAGTTGGAGCAAATTGCAGATGGATGTTGTTCTGTGCCCATTTGTCTTCTGTCTTCCTTGGAGGAAGTAGAGTGCTAGGAACCAAAATGTCTCTTTTTGTTATAAAAAGTTTTTAATAATTAAATATTTAAATGCCATATTCCCCAGATCTCTGAGCAGTTGAGGGCTGTCTACCAGGTAAAACTACAGTATAGAATCTGCTTGGAGAGCTGGGTCTGAGCTTGACTGCACTGGCTCTTAGCAGATAAGATTTACACTCAGAAAAATATAGAAAGAAGAAAAAACTGCTTGCAATAGAAGGTTAACGGCACAAGTGACAATGGTATAGAATATCTTAATATTTTTTAAATGAGGGTTGAATTAAATATAAAGTATTTTTATATAAAGAACTCAAGAAACTAGACCATAAAAGGCTAATCAACCCAATTATAAAATGGGGCACTGAGCTGAACAGAGAATTCTCAACAGAAGAACTTCAAATGGCCAAAAGACACTTAAAGTCATGCTCAAATTCCTTAGCTATCAGGGAAATGCAAATCAAGACAACTTTAAGATACCATCT
>NC_022009.1:51508703-51515556 GCF_000317375.1 Microtus ochrogaster
TGGGTGAAATGGATGCTCTTGGTGGGCCCTACCAAAGGCATGCCACTGCACAAAACACACATATAACAGAGTCAGCAAGAGGAATTTAGAGACAAAAACTTATGTACACTGGGGGACAAAGCAAGGTATGCTTCAGAAAAGATGGGAGAACTTGGTCACCTGAACTGGCTCTCAGTTAAGATGGCAGTAAGGTTACCCATGTAACAGAGTTAACACTGGGGAACCAGGCAGGGTATACCTCAGGAAAGATGGCGGAACTTGGTCACCTGACCTGGCTCTCAGCCAAGATGGCTATGAAGTCACCTCACCCCAGTCAAAATGGCAGTGGTCACATGTTGTATGAAAAAGCCACTCAGTTAAGATGGTGGTGAAGTCACTTGACTTCAGTTAAGATGGTGGTAAGGTCACATGTTATATGGAAAAGCCTCAAGTTTTGAGCTGTAGGCATTTTAAGCTTAACAATCAGGAGAGGCCTACAGGCATGAGCCACCTGTGGCTGAGCTGCCATGACACAAGCCGCAGAGGGGAGCAAAAGGCTGGAATTGAAAAAGCTGCCTCGTGGATCCAATCTTGTTGGCAGTAGTGTCCGGGACAGTTTGAGGAAATTCCTTCCATTTGCCTGTGCACTGACAGTAGTGAAAAAGCTCCCATAAAAGTGGAGCTGGCGGGACACTGGCAGAGTGAGGGTATGAGCTGAAGAAGTAGGGCATTAGGGTCTGTGGTTTTAGGGCCTCTAAAAGGCATCCATCCCAGGGGAGATGGACATGGATGGCTTGGTACCCATAGCTGAAATGGTGAAAACCCATGAAATAGTAACACTACAAGGCACACAGTAAGATGTCTCTCCACTGTGGGTGGGGTGTGAATCAGGTGCAACCTTTGCAAGACCCGTGGGAGGGCGTCCCCCCCAGGCCATGAGTGGGAAGGTAAAGCCTGGTAGGATATGGTTGGGGCAACTTGGAACCCAAAGAAGTTGGAGGCTGCTCTGAGTGGCCTTTCATGGCAAGGGAAAAGAAAAGAAAAGAAATGGAAAAAAAAAGAGAGAAAGAAGAATCTGAGGGACCCTGGGCCCCCAGTCATGGGTGGATTAGCCCCAGGCCATTCCAAACACAATTTTAGCTAAGAGAAGCAATCTAGAGATGACATCAGCGAAGGGCACAACCGTAGCCTTAAAGACCGTGGTTTCTAACACCAGAGGATTGCTGGAGCTCAACAGTCAATTCCTCAGGTTTGGAGAAACCATTAAGCTGATGAGAACGGGGGAAACTCACCAACTGAAGCCGGTGGTGTGAGTATAAATCATGCTCAGGCATATGGAACACGTGGTTGTCATGGAAAAAATACCTGGTTCAGGATCCCGACCCTGGGAGAGAGACTGGGGTGTGTGGGGAGTCTATCCGAGTCACAGCACCAATGAAATTACCTGGCGCGAGTGAGAAGGAAACACGGAACATGCAACAAACTGGCTTAGGAGTTTATTAGAGGGGGTGAATACAAGCCTGGGGATCCGTGTGCAGAGAGCGAGGGAGATTTAAAAGCATTTAAAAGCTGCCTAGCACATGTGCACAGGGGGTTGGCGTGATGATGTCACACTGATGATGCAGATGGCAGGCGACTCATGCATGAATGCAAAGCTTTAGCTGAGTCATACATGGATGTAACCACACATGTGCCCACATGGGTCACGCAGGGCCCTTTGCACCCGAGGGCCCGTCTGCACGTGTCTGCCTTTAGAACCCAGAGGTGCAGCCTTATCAGTGGCTGAATAATTATATTCTTAGCCTCCTAGAGACATCAGTCACTTATAGTTGGCATGCTTCTCAGTGATGTCCCAGCTACCCACCATCTCTTCTGTCCAGTGCTCAGTTACCCACCGTAACTGTGGCCCAAAACTGCTAAATAGAGGATCCAAGACATTTGATTAGATTTTAAATTTATTCATGATACTGTAGTATTACAATCTTCCCATTTTGTTGGTTGAGACTTGTTCACTGTGCCTAACACATGAACTGCACTTTCTCTTAAACAAAGATTGTCAGGGTCCAGCCTTGACAGGGTTCACAAGTAGGGTAGGGGCTTGTGGATTAGAAATTTTAGGCAGAAGGAACAGAGATCCAGAGACACTGAATAGAATGGGGGCAGTTCAGTGAGGACTGAATTTACCTGCTTTTGTTTTCCACATGCTTATATACCCCAACCCAAAAAAGAAGGGGAAAGACTGCTTTAACATGGCACAAAGAACAGACAGGCCAGTTACCTCTTCTATACCTGAAACATCAAGCAGCTATTCCCCATGTTAAATATTCTGTTGTTTAGGCAGGATATGAGCAGCCACACCTCAGACCAAGTCTGTAGACAGTCACTCCCTTGATCAAACCTCCTGTTCTATCCTTGAAGGAGCAGGAATATGCCTGAACTCTCTAACCTTTGATCAAGGTGGAACGAATACACTTCTGTGGGCCATCTTAATACCCAAAACACTAAGTAACTACACCCTGGGTCAAGATATCTTGTTAGTAGCCACACTAAGTCAAACCCTTTGTCAGTATCATTGAACTCTCTGACCTCCAGTCAATGTGGAACAGGCCCTCTTCTGTGGGGTCCCATAGAAGAACAGAGACATGGTATATGTAAAGTTTGGTACTCTCTGTGACTCAGGCACCCATTGGAAACATGTCCACTATATCCTCTGCAGATAAAAATGGAGTGCCTTATTACCCCTGGAAGGAACCATGTATATTAGCCTCAGGACCTAGCTTTGGGTAGATGTCTCAGGAGAGTGAAGACAAAGTTGCCGCAGAACTCTGTGTGTTCTTTTGCTTGACCCAGTGTAAAACAGAGTAAGAGCTGAGGGATGCAGAAACACAAGGCAGGGCTGCATTGCAGCAGAAAGCATCCTGGGACATTGAGGGTATACAAATAGGCATACCCAGTAGTCCAGACAGAGGGATCTGACCCCTTACAGAGCCAGCTAGGAGAGGAGTCACCCTGTTTAGCACCATTGCCTACTATGATGAGGGCTGAAATTTGGTGGGGGAGTTTGGAGAAGTGGGAAAATGTTGAGCCAGCCCCAGAGAGAGAGAATGAAAAGCCACACAGGGCCAGGGTCCCCAGGACCTGGGCCTCCTCTTGTGTCTAGCCATCACTTATGGCCGCAGTGTTGTGCTTCATACGCAGTCTGGACTTTGTGGGATGGGTACAACCAAAAGCCAGAGCCTAAGGTAGAGAAGTGCCTAGCACCTGTACCCACAGAGCTAAACATTCCAGCCATGTGACCACAGCTACGCTGATTTAAAGCTCTGCAGATTCTTCTGTTGAGTAACAGGGACCTCTTACATTCTGCATAGTCCAGCACTCACAGACTTACCATGAAATGGTCCCAGAGAAGGTAAGCGATTTTTGAAACCTGTCTTGTCATCCCAGCAGGTGAAATGAGAAATGGCCCCACACTTACCTAGTGTTGTACCTACAGCAGCAGTGACCTCACCACCAAACTCCAATGTCATACCTGCCCCAACTCCCCAGAACCCAGGGAGGCTGGCCATCAAGTGTCCAAGTGTCCAAGTCTAGTGTCTCAGTCAAGGTGGCTAATGATTGTCACACAGGCTCCCCACCCTTGTTCTTCACCTGCTCCCCTCCCCCCACACAGGGCAGACAGTGGCTCATACATACAGTGTGACAACTGCCACTCCCTGCATGTCACCCTCCACTCTGGAGACCAATGGCTTCCTGTGGCCCTTGCCGGTGTCCCCTCCAAACTTGTGAGTCCTGGAGGCCTCATTCTATTTCCTCCCAGTGCCCATGGGTGATGTAGAAGATTAAAGGTCCCACCAGCTACTCAAACCCCATCTGTTTGGATGATGAAACTTCCTTAAAGAAAAGTCAACCCAGGAAAACAGGGATGAGTTCAAGGTGGAGTCATGCAGCGGGCACAGCCCCTCAAGGCCAGGGGTCCAGGCAGCAGTGCGTCTAACTGAGCCCCCAATCTGCCAGAACAGCCCAGCTTCCCTAATCCCTAACCAACCACGAGGTCATTTGTGGTTTGGCTCTCTTCTTTCTTTATACAAAGAGATCAAAGAGGGGATAAGCATGCAGTAGGCTGTATGTGCAATTTCTCTCCAAAGTCCTGCTGGCTCATTACTGCCTTTCGGTGTCTCCTGGGTCCTGCCCATTTGCTCTCGTGCCTCAGTGTCATTATCTGGGTTCACAAGACCAGGGACAACGGAACCCACATCTACAGACAGCAGCCTTTTCTGAACTCTGACACACCCGCGTCCCTGGCAGGCAGGAAGCTCTCCAGGGCGGGGGTGGGTCTGTGAGGGTCTGTTCTTGGGTGTGCAGGGCTGGCCTGGGTGGGAATTCATTCCTATTTGTTCCAATTTCATTAACCTCATGTAAGAAGCAGGTGAAAGCAATTTATGCAAATCCTTTTTCAATAGTCTGAGACATTTTACCTTTTGATAATAGGCAGACAGGCCGAGGAAAGAGCCACAGACAAGCAAGTTTTGAGGACCCAATTTAAAATTTGAGCTACCTTTTTTCCTACCCCTTCAAAAGCTTTTCTGAGGATAAGAGTATAATCCCTTAGTTGGGTACAACTGTTTGAGACTTTGTGTTTCTCAAATTCAATTTGAATGAATCTCGAACTCTAAAGCTGTTTTTGTCTTCTGAACCAAAAGGCACTGAGTGCCTCCTGTCCTGGGGAGTTCAAGCATCTCCCTGTCCTCAGCCCTGACCCTGGAAAGAGCGAATGCTTGGGGTACCATCCTGCAGCTTCAGAGCTGTAGTGCAGGCCTTTTCTTAACAATGGCCTCCTGGTTCTCCCGCCAACCATGGAAGTCTTCCTGCCCAGAGCAACCCAACTCACAAGCACACAGGGACCGAGTGAGTGACTCAAGGTCACTTGAGTAGTTTCTGTCTGTCTCCTGGCTTCTTACACTGCTGCATCCAGCACCCTGGATTCTAGAGCTAGGCTGAGCAGGCTCACTACAGGGTGCTCATGGCGTGTCTGTGGGGTGGATGTGATGCTCCAGGCATCAACAGGGCCCATCTAGGGTCCACAGGGTGAACTAGGGCCCACAGGTTCATGTGGCTAAGAGGATGAAACCTGGCTGAGCTGGGTTGTGACATTGCCACTTGGTGAAGGAGGAAGAAGAGGCTCGGAGCAGGGAGTGGCAGGGTCACCACAGCAAAGTCCCGGATTTGCCAGTCCATTTACCACTCCTCTGCAGGACCACACTTCCTCGTCATCCACACTGTGATGTCTGTCAAGAGTCAGTCATTCACAAAAGTCACCATCTGCCATATTCAGGCAGACTGGTAGGTGATGCTAAATGGTCATCCCTATTGGCTGTCTCTAGAATGTTCTTATCTTCTCAAATGTAAATTCTGACGCCATGAAACAGTTATCTCCAGATCTCTCCCAAGCCCTAGTGCCCACCATTTTTTTTCTCTGTGTGAATTTGATAGTCCCAGGTATTTCCTGAAAGTACAATTGCACAGTGTTCATGTGGCTGCCCCCCTTTACTGAACATAACATCTTCAGGGCTTATCCTGTTGTTGAATGTGCCTGAGTCTCCTTCCTTAAGGCATAAACAATACCAGTGAGATGGGATACATTTTGCTTAGCCATCCATTTTAGGATGAGCCTTGGGTTCCAATGCTTGCTGTTGGAAACAGTGCTTCTGTGAGCATATGTGCACTGACATCTACTGGGGTTGGGTCCCTGCTTTCAGTTCCAGGAGAGGAGCCACTGGTCTTTCAAGTCATTTCCCCACTTTGTATTGAGAGGCATGTGTGCACACACATGAGTGTGTGTGTGTGTGTGTGTGTGTGTGTGTAGCCCCCTGTACCCCTGTGTACTGTGGATAGTAGTCCCTTGGTAGTGTCCATGAAAGGTTCTTTTTTTTAAGTTTGATGAACCTAAATTGATCTAACTTTGCTTTCTTTGCCTGTTTTTAGTATTATATCAAGAAAGTCATTACCAGATCTGATGCAGGAAGGACTTCCCTCTGTGTTTTCTCTCGAGTCAATAGTTTTCTCTTTTCTACTCAATCATGGTTCTATTTTGAGTTAGCTCTTACATATAGCATTAGATAAGGGCCTGAATTGTTTTTCTGAGTGAGGAACACATTTTCCCAGCACCATTTATTGAAGAGAATGCCCTTTATCCATGGATTTTTTAAGGTCAGTTTACTTTTATTTAGTATTTTTGGAAGAATGATCATTTAAAGCTAGATTTTAGTGAATTTTGGATCAACTCATTTTTTTAATTATAAAATTCATTTAACATGATCTTTAAAATATTGATAATATATAAAGTCAAATATTGACTCTTCAGTTTAATGTGATGTGTGCTTTTTTAATTTACTATAGATTAATTATGTAAGAAAAAGTGGTCCATGAAGATTAAACTCAACAATAATATATCGTGCTGAGTTTGGAGACTAAACACACCTTAAAATGGAAATGGAACTTTAAGTAGGTACTGCCTCCCCTCTCATAAACAAAAGGTGCTCTAGTGATCTGCCATTGATATCCTCACCCTTTCAATTCAAAAAAGCCATGCTTGAACTGCCAAGCTTTGTTTATGAATAAAGAGATAAAATGAGAAGTTTTCAGACAGCTTCGTTAGCCAACATTGGTTTGGGAATTCCCACCCTAAAGGTTCAGCCAAAAGTGTGAGTTTTGTCGGGAAGTGGTGAAACTCACCTTTAATCCCAGCACTCAGGAAGCAGAGGCAGGTGAATCTCTGTGAGTCCGAGGTCTACCTGTCTGCAGAGCAAGTTCCAGGACAGTCAGGGGTATACAAAGAAACCCTGTCTCTCCAAAAAAAAAAAAAAAAAAAAAAAAA
>NC_022009.1:51516274-51526004 GCF_000317375.1 Microtus ochrogaster
CTGGTTGGGCATGACTTAGTGAACCTTGAAAGAAGAAAAGGATGGATGAGAACAGGTGTCAGGAAGCAAGAAGATAGCACCCAGGCAGGTTGGGATGGGAGGTCTATACCTCATAATACTCCCATGTGGGGCCTATAGTGCTCCATGGGCCATCCTCAGGTTGGGTACAAGCAGGGATACATAGAAACAGTTGGGGACATGTCAGGAGAAAAGGGACTTGGTCCACATCACTGGTGGGGCAGGCAAGCTGAGAATCCCCTCCACACACACACATGCACACAAGACTTGCATCTCTACAGGCAAACAACCTCCAGTACTTATTGGGTACAGAGGTTAGTCATGGAGCTTGTCTGTATTATAGGGTACATAGCTTAGTCAGGGAGTTTGTCTGATGTTACCATGAGGTGCAGAGGTCAGTGTGTTACTATGGGTGCAGAGGTCAGTCTGTTACTATGGTGCAGAGGTCAGTGTGTTACTTATGGGATGCAGAGGTCAGTGTGTCACTATGGGATGCAGAGGTCAGTGTGTTTCTTATGGGATGCAGAGGTCAGTATGTCACTATGGGATGCAGAGGTCAGTGTGTTACTTATGGGATGCAGAGGTCAGTGTGTCACTATGGGATGCAGAGGTCAGTGTGTTACTTATGGGATGCAGAAGTCAGTATGTCACTATGGGATGCAGAGGTCAGTCTGTTACTATGGGTACAGAGGTCAGTGTGTTACTATGGGGTGCAGAGGTCAGTCTGTAACTACAGGGTTGGATTCTAGTTGGGGAAGCTTTCCTGTTACTATGGGAGAGCATTTTTGAATCTGTCAGGAGTGGCGGAGCAACTGTGGTATTTAGTAGTCCCAGGTAACTGGTATGGTCTAGCAGCCAAGAGGGATGCTCAAGTCTTTCTCCTTCATCCTGCCTCTAGGCATGGCATCTACCTGGAGCAGGTACTGAAGAGAAGGGAGAAAGGATACAGCGACTCTAAAGTAACACATGCTTCTTCAGTTTCCTGTGGAAGTCCTGTGGTCACCAAAGCCCAGGGATCCCTTGAGGAGAACCGTGGATACTTGACCTGTAATGTCCAACCACACGCCTGTAGTTAACAACTTGTGAGAGGGACACATTCACTAGCTGGGCAAACTCAGCCACGCTCTCAGTTGCCTCAGGACCCGATTTACTGGAGATTGTTGCATAGGGGTGGGGGAAGAGGGGAGAAGGCTGCAGACAAACCCTGTCCATTCTCCTGGAGACAAAGGGCAGCAGAGCCAGCGCTGAAACTTGTGGCTGGGTTTCCTTCTCTGTGTCCCTTTTTCTATCCAATGACACTACAGCCCTCTGATGGTAGTCCTCAGCATGGGGGTGGCCAACATCTCTTCAAACTGAGCCCTTTCTGAGAAAAACTCATCAGCTTAAAAGGCAGGTAGGCAGGTAAGGGGAAACTACCTTTCCAGGAGCACTGCTGACCTTCACTGACTTTATAGGACAAAACTGAGTCAAGGTTGTGCAAAAACAGTCAACATAATAGTCCCTAAACTTTGCAAGGTTTTTTCTCTTTTCTTATACTTTTTCTGTGGACTTTTCAAGCCAGGGGAGCTTTATAGAAGTCATACAATAAGGTTTAAATACTAGATAACTAAATGGCTAATTTTCATCCAGGAATTCCAACACTATTCAGTTTAAGGATTTATCTCTCACTGGATTTTTAGGTGACTTAAAATATTTGCCTCTCCAAATTACTCAGCAGGTAGACTTATCCTAGAGAGCAGGTCCCTCTTAATTGTGTGAGACCCCTTACAGAGGCTATAACAAAGTTCCCCCAACTAAAAAAAAAAAACTAAAGACACAGGACATTTTCATCTCTGGGAATGTGAAGTCTGAAACAGAATGTAAGTGGGACCAGACCGGCCAAGGACCATTCCTGCCTCTTCCGAATTCTGGAGTCTTGCAACCATTTTTTGGTATCTCTTAGCTTGAGATAAATCTCTCCAGTCTCTGCATCATTGTCACATGAGTCATAACAGAGACCTGTGTGTCTTCCCATGCAGCCTTCTCATAGAGTCCCAGACATTTCCTATCATGCTACCTTTTGCAGAAATGGCTTCCCCTAGCTAAAGGAATCTGCAACATCCACCAGCAAAGGCTAAAAGCTGTCTAGGAGTTAGGCTTCTGCCTGCCTTTTAGGGAATCACAAGCCAATCTGCATTCCATGTCCACTGTGGGAGGGGAGATGGCATGACAGGGACATCTAGTTGTTCTCAGTGTGGGCCAACAGGGACCTGAATCAGCAACACCCAGAGGCAGCACTCAGATCTGATCCACCTGCTTGCTCAGTGCCACCTCAGAGCAATGTGACCAATAAGAAGCCTTTGGCCCTCCCAGTCACAATGTGTCCTCCCTCTCAATTCCCAAGCAACCAGACACATCATTTAAGAGCACCTCTCTCATGTCCAGCTCATGGGAGCCATTTGTGTTGCTGGCTATCTACCTCACTGATGAGAGAGCCTCATAAACAGAAAGTGTGTCTTGTTATCTTTATAGCCCATACAGTAGCTGTTACACTGCCTTGGACTTAATAAGAAATAACTGTTTGATGATCAGATGCTAAATTAATTAATTAGCTAATGTGTGCTCTTCCTTGAAACACATCTCTTGGTCTAGCTGGAATGGATATTCAAGAGACTTTTGGGGAATTTCTAAAAGGTAAAACTTGAAGAAAGATACCATGGAAGAACAGAGCATCTTCTCATCTCCTCACAGTGTCTCTGCCTGACCTCTGTGCTAGACCTTCTAAGAGTCCAGCCCCGCCTGACCTCTGTCCTAGGCCTTCTAAGAGTCCATCCCTGCCTATCCTATGTGGCAGGCCTTCCAAGAGCCTGGCCCTCTCATCTTGGAGGAGCTCTCAATTCCACACATCCTTTGGTTGTTGTATGGTATCCTCATCACCTCGTTGGTGAAGCTCCCGAATTCAGAGCAGACAATGGAGACAAAGATGGCACACACTGAAGAGGAAGGACTGCTCTACCAGGACCAGACCTGTAGAGGAAGGGATCAGAGCTAGCAAAGATGTGCACCTCCAGCACTGAGGAGAGCAGAGGGTGGAAGACAGAGGTGGTTGGTACTAGGGATGCTGTGCTCAGGGTAACAGAGGGGCTTCCAAGGCCTCCTGGGAAGTTCTTCACCATCGATCTCATCCTTAGCCGAGCTAGAAGTTAGAGGTGGAGACAAGCCACAGGAAGCCTGGCTTGGATACCCTGCTAGCTTTGCAGGCAACTAGCAGTGGTGCAAGAAAGGGCTAGGAGGGTCCGTGGCTACCTGGGCTGCACAGTATGTAGCACCTAGCATAAATATTAAAGGGACTCAAAGTGTGTTAAGCTTTCATGAGGCAGGATCATCAAAATCAGCCTGGAGTTCAAGTCCTGTTGCAAAGCTAAGCAGGACAGGGGTCAGCCAGAGGCATGTTGCAAAGCAGGAGACCAGGCATGTATGTGTGGGTATGTTCTGTGTTCCCAGGAGGTCCCGAGAGTGGTGACTGCACAGATCCTGAAGCAGTGGTGGCAGTTTGGACTGGGGTCACTAGAAACTGGATAATTTGGCTCCCAGCAGGGACTCTGGTGTCCCAGCTGTGTACAGCAAAAGGGAGAAGCTGCTTAGCCACTAAGTAGACTTGGGGGTCTGATGATTCCAGAGGGCTGTACAAAATACAATGACCAATTGGAACACCTGGAGGGGGACCAAAATGACCAGAATATTCGTGTTTCTGGGAGCATGATATCTTGCTGGGGACTTATACAAAATCAGGAAAAGGGGTCATGGGAAGAAGCAGGTTATTTCCCTATGCACCCAATGAAGCTAGAGCAATCACCCAGCTTTCTGCCTGGACTGGGCTGCCTGCCCCACCCATGGCCAGGGCTGTCTAGCTTGCAGATACCTTCCTAACTAAGCCCTTGACTGAGGTGACATGAAAACAGAGAAAATGAATTACTTTAAAAATAGCCTGTCCTTCTCTAAGCCATTGTTTGTCAAATTAGAGGATAGTTTAAGAGCTGTAAATTCATTTGCCAAGTTCATTCAAATTATTCTGATTTTATCATCTTTCCCAAATCTCACACTTAACTGCAGATTTATTTATTCTCAGTAGCCCCCCAGCATCCACATGATGGCTTAGGAGAGATTACAAAAGGAATTTATAGCAGGTTAAAAAAAGAGACGTCACCATGGCAAGGCCACCCACAGAAAAATCAAGGACAAAGCATTTCCCTCCTAGAGATGCAATGTGGTTTTCTGGGGAAGACAGCCTAGGGGCTGGGTGGCTCATCAGCATGGGAACATGCTTGTCTAGAGGGAAGCTAACATCTCAAAGTCACACTGTGGTGGGAGCAATTAATGTCCCTCTGCTGGCAGGACCCCATGGCCTTTGTGGAGGTGAACATCTGCACTTAACTTTTGCAGATATAGTATCAGGTGCTACAGTGAGCAAACCATGAGGCACTAGTTAGTGCCCCCCCCCACAGCTTGTGTCCACAACAGGGAGTAGCCCGTGCAATAACTGCGGAATGAGTAGGGCCCATTGAGAACATGGCTGGCCTGAAATACAGCGATCTGTCTGCACGAAGGGACCCCTTATGAGCAAGCTTATGGCCCTGTGGAGGATTTGAGAAAAGCCTTCTTCCTGGGTAGATAAACCATGGGGAGTGTAAGAGAGAATACCAACTTCTTACCCAGGAGCCAAGTTCAAGCCTTCTTGGGATGTTTCCTGAACAAATGACTGGACTAGGAGCCCATGGACCCATGTCAGGCTGTTTGTGATGACGACCTTAGGGTGACATGACTAGGCTGAAGCCCCATCATGAAACCAACACTCAGCATGGACCTGTTGTCACCCTGCCAGCTGCCACCTCACCTGATGTCAAACCCTTGTCTCCCCTCATGAAGCTCAGGCTAAGTAAGGGTTGGTAACAGAACAACCAGTTATTGAGGGGGTGCATTCCTCTGAAGGATAATGCAGGGATACTGTGAATGGTCACCATCTCAGTACCAGGGCCTCAGGAGCAGTTCCAGTGGCCCCTGGTGGCCATCAACATACCACTGAAGCTTCTCAGCAGGAGACTCAAGGCATGCATTTCCCTCTGGAGCTCCGAGCATGCTGGCCTAGCCTGTGTGTTCCACCAGGAAGGCAGGCTCCAAGCAGCACCCCACTTTCCTCCTGTTCCCTCTGTGCTCTGAGACAGGGTTTTCAGTTGGTGTTGGAGCACTCCACCCCCATGGTGCTGGGCTCTGGAGCACGGTGTCTTCTGGGTATCCTGTGGCAGGTTTGTGTAGAGTAGCGCGTGTTGCCCTTAATCATGCCCTGGTACTTCCTGTGTTTTACAGAAGCTACTACACAGACAGGAGCTCTACAAAGTTAGGGCACAGGTCGGTACTGCTGTGTGTGGGTAGCCCATCTCTTAGCTCCCTTGCCTCAGGCCAGTTTGCCAAGTCAGAGACCTAGAGGCTATGGTGGGCTAGTAGCTTCCATGGTGCCAACCTCAGGATGACTGAGATATAGCACCATACGGTCTGGCACCCCCAGTTGGTGATGCTCTCTACCTACCTGCCCCCTTTTTGTACCTACAGAGTGAACACGCCCCTGTTTGGCATTACACTCTGCACATATTCTCTAGCATCCAGTGTGTTCCTCGCTGAAGTCTAAATTTGGTAAACTACAATGCAAGCTCCCATTTTGGACCCTACTTCTTTTTAAAGCTTAGTCCTTTCCTAAGCCTGCCAGACTTCTTTGTTATTTATGCTGAGCTGACTTTCCCTTCCTTGTTTTCATGGTCTATCCCAGAAGTTTAGCTCCCCAGAATATGAAACTTGTAGGTGTGTTTTCCAGACAATTAGGGGCACTGCTATCCTCCAGAACTTCTGGATCCCCGGAAACTCAGGACATGCACCCAAGAAACCAGAAACCTCTTAGCCCTGAACCAAGTATATCAATTCTAGACTTTGTCTGCAGAGCTGTGGTGGTCCTTCCTACAGAGCAGGTGGAGGAAGACAGCTCAAGGTGTAGAGGTGCCTTCCAGGCATCAAGGAACTTGCCAAGAAAGCCCACATGGAGAGGACAGAGGCCCTGGTCTTGTGTCCCTTTGTCCCTAGAATCTTTAGGTAATCAGGTTATAAATGGGCACTGAAGATGATTTTCTAATCCCTCTTCAACTTCCTATCCATTGAGAGATGTGCTATTGGTTGCCTGTGGAGAAGAGGGCCTGAAAGGATTCTCAGAGGTCAAACTCACCTTGGTAATTTTCTTAGAAATAAAATTAGGTGGCTCATTTCAGACAATGTATTAGAGATTTCTATGCAGAATGGGTGCCTTTGTCATTTGTGATATGTGCTCCCCATCAGTGACCCCAAGATACCCTCTCATGAGATAGAAGCCTAGGACTCCTCTTTGGCTGTGTGGTAGCCAGATCTTAGCACAGAGCCCCAGGTGACTTCTTGCCCCATCATGCTGGAAAAGTGTCAGTTTTCAGGTGGCAATTACTCTCCATCTAAACCCTGTTTGGTTGCCAAGCTCTAGCAGAGAAATAAATGGAAGAACATTTCCAGCTCCTGATGGTGACTTTTATTGAGCCCTGCTTGGGTTGTTATTAAATGTGACTATGACCCATGCTCTGTCCATATAAAGGATAAGGAAATCATACACCTGTAGGTAAGAATGTTACATTTTTTAGTTTATGAACTCAAAGTCCCACAGAGAGGATTGTCAATCATGTGTTACCAGCATAGATGAAGCTTAAATTTGCAACAGTAAATTGCCTTAAAAATGTGTACAGGCCTAGAACTGCTTCTGAGGATGCTTTATGTGGTTTTACAAAAGTTTGAGCATGCACAAGGCATGTCCAGTGATGGAAATTTCAGACGGGAATGCAGAGATGGTTAATATCCTCTTGGCTCACAGCCCAGGCAGCTGCTTCTTTCTGTCTCCATCTACTGCATCTTTAGGGGCTGTGGAATAGATGTTCACCCTACAACACTATGGCCAACCATAGAGGCCATGCAGAAGGTTGGGAAGGGCTGCAGTTCAATACACAGGGGAGCCAGAAGAAGGGAATTAAGGTGAGTCACTACAGAAAGCAGTGTGTACCACTGCGTGGATGGAGCATGGACTAGTTGTGACAATCTGCAGGGGAAAGCAAGGAATGAGAAAAAAGTGGAATCAAGAGGGTGAATGGGCGGTAAGATCATCAAGGAACACAGAGTGTTGATTTTGCATTTAAGAGCAAGCAACCATGGGCATACAGGGTAGAGCTGACTTTTTTGGGAGAGTTTGTAATGCCTGCTGCATTCAAGTAATATTACAGAGAAAAAGAAAGGTCAGGGAAGGCAAAATTTCTCAGTGGTAAAGATGTTTTCCACTAAACATGGCAACTGTGTTCAGTCCCCTGAATCTGCATGGTCAAAGTCAAGAACCCTGCATGGCATGCTTTAACATGCATGGGTGTTTCATTCTACATGTGCACAACCATGAGCACACATGCACAGTCATATACACGTGCGTGTGCACACACACACAGAGAATGTAGCAAAATCTTTTTAAAAAGTTCATTTGTGGGGCAGTTGGAAGAGCACATGCCTAGCATGTGTGAACCCTGGGTCTGACCTTCAGAATCACATGATCCCAGGGTACAGGCACACACCTACAGTTCCAGAACTGTGGGTCAAAAGTTCAAGGTCATCCTCAGCTGCTTAGTAAGTTTGAGGCCAGCCTGTAATACACGAGACCCTGACTCAGAAAAACTTTTGTTTTCAAGAAAAGTCATTTGTGGGGGCTGGACAGATGACTTGGTGTTAGGAGTACTTGTTCTTCCAAAGGATATGGTGCCCAAATGCATATCTGGGAGCTCATACTCATGTGTATCTCCAGCTCCAGGGCATCCTGTACCCTCATCTGGCATTCATTTTCACACACACACACACACACACACACACACACACACACACACACACAAACAACAGCAATAATGATAATAATAATATTTTTTAAAAGAGAAGAAAGCAGACAAGGCCAACAGAAATCCGCCACCTGAATGGGGTCAGGGGTGGGTGCTCTTGGACAGAGGCATGACATGTAAGCAGAGAACAAAGTCATGCTGGAGAGCCCTGGTTTGCGTGGGCATAGCAGTTCTGCAGGATTATCCTGCGTAGGATCTGGACTCACCCTCCGTTGCACGGGGTTTTCATTAACTGGCGTGAGGTCCCCCTCTGCAAGTCCTAAAGTGGTTCTCATACACCAGCTTGTTTATGTTCACCCCTAGCTCTGCTGGTTATGCTTTGCTGGGTAACAAGTCTTTTCCAAAATCAACTACTTAAAGCCGTGCTTTTTATCTAACAGTCGCAGTGGGCCATGGGTCTGGAGAACACCATGATGGCTTCTAGCTGTCAGTATCATCTCAGAGCTCACTGGGTAGAGGATCTGTCCCAAATCCACGACACCAATGACCTCAGTCGTGAAAGTTGTAGACCCCAGCTGTGGCTCCATGAGCCCTTCTTCAATAGTTCATACCTGGCAGCTGGCTTTATTCACAGTTGGAGAGACAGCAAGGGTCTTCTCATCTAATCCTGAAAGTGATTTCTATCATACTTCCTAAACTCCGGCCCCAGGAGTTGAGGACTGGCTGCCACACAGTAACATCTCAGGACCAACAATCAAGTTCTGATGGCTTTGCCACAGGCTAGTTTTAGTAACACTTCCTAATGCATCCTTCTCTACTTTTATAATGTAGTTATGATCCTTTTACTCCACTATACTTTAACTTATGGTTTCTATGAAGAGCATAGTAGTGCATGTCTGTTGGGAGGCTGAAGACGAGCTTGAGATACAACCCTGTCACCCAAAAAAAAAAAAAAAAAGCTTGTATGGTTTCCCACAAGTTGTTCTATCTTCAGCTTTCTCCTGAGACCAACATGTCTCAAAATGGCAACAACTTGGAAATGGTCATGTTGGCAGGCAACTTGAGGCCTGAGAGAAGCTCCAAGATTTCTAGACACTCTACCCTCTTGCTCTCCTGGACTAAGAGATGGAGAGGCAATTCAGTTTCAGCAGTGCTACCACTGTTCAGTGTGGATACTGGGTGGTACACCCATGAGTTTCTGTTTGTGTTTGTGGTGTAATTAATTCAACAAAAATCAAAACCATGGATAATTGAGAATCAAAAAAAATGTTGAAATATTGGGCTGATTGAGTGCCTATTTTTCCCAGCAAGTGTTATTATCCAGCACATGCTAGCAACTGGGCGGGAACAGCAACCTTGATATCTCACCAACATTGGGTTAGCCATTCCCTTGCCAGATGGACAAAATAAACAGTGCAGGACCTGCAGACCACATGTGTGCACCATGAGGTCTTTCTGCTGCAAGAGGCATACGCACAGCACCTTTCTAACATGCTGTCACTTCCTGGCTAAGCCATCATTCCTTGTTACTATGTGGCCAATCCCAGAACTAGGACTTTCTCACATAAAACCTACACCAGAACACAGTACAAAATCTGCACTGTGTGCTCCAGTACCACACACAGGTAGATGATGGAGCCATGGTAATGAGGGTGTGCTCCAGAACCACACACAGAAAGATGGAGCCATGGTAGTGAGGGTGTGCTCCAGAACCACACACAGAGAGATGATGGAGCCATGGTAGTGAGGGTGTGCTCCAGAACCACACACACAGAGATGGAGCCATGGTAATGAAGGTGTGCTCC
>NC_022009.1:51526104-51546717 GCF_000317375.1 Microtus ochrogaster
GATGGAGCCATGGTAATGAAGGTGTGCTCCGGAATCACACGCAGAGAGATGGAGCCATGGTAGTGAGGGTGTGCTCCAGAACCACACACAGGGAGATGATGAAGCCATGGAATGAGGGTGTGCTCCAGAAGCACACACAGAGAGATGGAGCCATGGTAATGAGGCTATGGAAAGACAGATGGCTGATGCTTTTGGTCAACATGAACATCAGAGAAGCCTCATTCATAAAAGCCCACAACACATCACACAGATTAGAAAGAGAGTTGTTTTATTCACTGACAGCTGTGACTATTGAGTTATTTCTCCAATAACAGCTGTTATTGTACAGTGAGGAGGGACTTGCAGGATCCAGTGGAGGCCAAGGAGCCCCTGGCCTTCCTCGGAGCTCCACACCACTCACCTGGTGCTGGTTGGAAAGTACGATTAAAGCAAAGATCTTCCCTGGGAAATGTGTGTGGTGAGAGCGTGTGTTAACCAAGGATCCAGTGCTTATCCGTTTGCAAGTTTTCATTTATTTCATAGCAGTCCGGTCTCCTCATCCATAAACTGGAAGAGAAATGCACAATCACATGGCTCTTGCGAGAGAGAAAAATGAAATCTAGAATAGCAGCTAAGGAGATACAAGTCAGTACCCACTTATTTATACATGACTGAAGAACATGTATGAGTGTTACTGTGTAAGACTGTGAGTAAACTGTGTGAGTATATATAAAAGTGTATAAATGTGTGCATATATGTGAGGTAGTCAGCCCATGTGTTATTGTTAATATATACGTATATATGTAAGACTTATGCTATGCATGCATCTGTGAGCTGTATAAACAGGCATGTGAGGTACCATGTATGTATGTGGACAGTGGGAGGATACATGTGAGAGAGAGTGGATGAGTTAATATGATGTGTTAGTTATGTGCATGTATGTGAAAAGTGTGAACATGCATATGAGCTGCATGAGCATGTATATGAGTTAGTATGCATATGGGTTTTTGTGTGCATGTGAGCTGCATGTGCATGTATGTGAGGCAGGGGATTAGTACCACTATTGTGTAGTGTGCATGTGTGTAGCAAGTGGGGTGGTTGTATGGGGGTTAATGTGAGCATATGTGTGAACTATATAGGGGTGGTGTGCACGTGAGGTGGTATACATGTTGTATAAGCACACGTGTAAGCTATGTGTGTGTTGAGTGGTTTGTATGTAGCTTAGTGTGAGCATATTGTACACGTGTGTGAGCATGTGAATGTGTGAGGTGCCTCGTGTATGGCTTAGTGTGGGCATATTGTGTGTGTGTGAGGGTGAGATAGTCTATACACCACAGCTCCCTTATCTACTGAGGACATCTTCCAGTGTCTTCAGTGGACGCCTCAGCCAGGGACAGTGCAGAACCCTGGTGCATACTGTACCGTGTCCTTACCGTAGATCTTAGCAACCACAGCATACAATAGTTCCTTCCTTAATAAGTTAAGAACTTTCAGTTTTGTAGCTTTTCACTTGAAAGAAGCGTTTTATAGCTTTTTCTTTGACATGTCTAAATTGCCAGCATTGTGCTTTGGGCTGTTATTAAGGAAAATAAGGTTTGAATGCAAGCACTATACGTTACCTGAAATAGCTAAGTGGCTGCTGGAGTGTAGTGTATACAGCTTGGATACACTGGACGGAGGGCTGAACCCTAAGGAAGACAGTACAGTATAGGATGGCATGTGTTTTTATTTCTGGAATCTTCCATTTGATATTTCTGGTCTACAACTTACTGTAGCTAACAAAACACAGAAAGTGAAACCACAGACATATGTGTGTAAAATGACGACAGGTCTATATAATTTTAATAAAGCCAGTTTTTCCACACTAGATGCCAAGCTGGTGAAGGACTGCTGCAGGCCGCAGTCCCATTGGCCAGAGCCTAGGGGAAGAGAGAATGGCTGCAAGTGGAATCCTGTTTCCAGCTTCCACGTGCTCTTGTGCAAAGAGCAGTTGATGTAGTTGGTCCAGGTCTCGACTATGTTACCTAGTTGCTTGGATGAAAAGAGCTAACCTGCTAGGTATGAAGAAGAGACAGCGGAGGTCTTACTGAGAGACAGGAGCTAGTCAGATGGCCTGAGGAGAGCACTAGGTGGAGAGCAGTGAAGGTGGATCTGGACCGCCTGGACTGACACCTTCCAGTCAGGGATGAGAAGTAAGGTCAGCTGGGTACCACTCTGGATCATGGAGAAGACAAAGGAGAACTGTGACCATGCTTGGACAGCAGGTGAGGGTCTTTTTCCACAGCTGACGCCCAGAAGAGCGAGTCACTTCCTAATGGCGTTAGGCATGCCTACTTAGCATGAACCTTCTGAAAAGGCGTATTAAAATAATGGAAAGAAACAACCTTTCTTAAAAGCTCTATCTTTTAAATAGTCAAAAGTCACTGGAGATAAGGACAGAGAAACAGGTGATTAGGCCATAGAATTAGGGGCAGTCAGAAGTGAAAAATAGTTTTAAAATATTAAATTAGATGTCTGAAGGTAAATCTAAATGGGAATTTCAGAAGAACTGAGAAATGCTGAATAGGGGTATAACTTGCTACAGATGATAGAGGACAGATGTGAAAATGTCTCCAGAGCCCTGTGTCAGTGTGAACCACACCTCCTGAAACTCCACCAAATCATGTTGTGTCCATGAAGGAAAGCTGATGGAGTTTAAAACTGTTATTCAGTTCACTATTATATCAAGTAACTTTGTGGATTTTTATGGAGTTTTGAAATGACTTTCACTAAAAATTTTGAAGTGACAGCTAAGCCTGAGACTTTTCCATTTTGTCAGAGAAGCACCCAGGTGTCACCACCACAACCAATTTTTATTATCATTCGATCTAAATATTTGTAAACTTACCTGCAATATAATACCAGGACAGCCACTTTGTAGACTCCCCAAAAGGAAGGCGAGCTTGCTGGACTGTGGCCATGCATACAGTCAACTGGAGCCTATTTCCCTACATTAAGATACACATATTCATTTCTCTTAAAGGATACATGAACAGTGCATTGCAGAATCACATACTGTGAAACAAACATTTACCTCAATGTTCCACTTCCAATTCCAAAGCAATCTCAGGAAGGACCTGTTTCCAAACGATTATAACAGACCTGTGGTCCGCACCTGAGAAGACGCACCAAAGAAAGAGGTTTAGAGGGAAATAGCGATGCCCTGAGATGCCCCACAGAAGCACCTTGTTCTCATGTCCTGGGGCACCATGATAGTACGTAGCAACTTTCACAAAAGTTAGATTTCTGTTCCAGTTCTTATAAAGGTTCAGTCAAAAGAATTTTAGCCCAAATTTGTGAGGACTAAAATTCTACTCATGAGCACACAATAGACACACTGTCCTAAATACCAACCATTAGATATGCACTTGCAGTATTATGTGCAAATAATAAATACCTACACCTTCCCAACGAGGGGAGCAGTCATTCATCTTGTAGGCTTCCTGGAATCTGAGAATGAGAGCAAAGGGGCCTCCAGGAGTAGCATTCTGTTTGTAAATGACTGCCCCACGAGCCATGTCCTTTAGAACACTGCCTTTAATGAGGAAAACTAAAACAGCAACAACAGAGGCCTGGGGCTTGTCATGTCCTTTGAATTGTAATTTCAAAGTTTCTGGAAAGAAAAGTCTACAAAATCACCACATATTTGCTAACCAATCTATCAACCATAAATTTCTGGCTGAAACACACTTTTTATTTAAGTAATTTTTACACTCACTTGTTGGGGAAATGAGTGTGTACCTGCCACACTGCAGAGAACAGCTTGTAGGGGATGGTTCTCTCCTTCCACCACGTTCCACAGCAAACACCTTTACCCACTGAGTCGTCTGTCCAGCCAGAACTTCTTCATTTTTATGCTAAGTGACTGAGGAAATGTGGGCCTTATTCCATGGTGCAGTGCCTATTTTTCCCAATTACAAAACATTAGACCAATGAGAAGATGAGCCAATGCTAGAACTAATAACAAAAGCTGAGCTGTGCTGGCAATTCCCTCTCCTTCTCATCCCGCCCCCCCCCAAAAAGATTTCTTTTGTGTGTGTGTGTGTGTGTGTGTGTGTGTGTGTGTGTTTTGATTAAAGAAGTATTTATTTTTCCCTTAATTCAAGTAAAATATGTGAGTGAATAATTTTAGGACATCTCAGTTCCTCCCGATTTTAAAGTCAGGTCACACCTAACAGCTCCTCAAATGACAAAGCAGCCCTCTGCCCTCCATCCCCAGGAGACACCTGCTCTTGACCTGACTGTGCCTGTGGGGTGAAGTTTGTTAGCAGTCTGCAAGGCTGGGTGGCTGGCCCTTGAGGCACTGTAGACTGATTTGCTGATCTCCCAAAGATGACCTTTGACAAATGAAAACAAAAACAAAAAAAAACCTCAGAGGACCAGGGTGAAGGTGGAGGTCTCCAGTCTGAGTTCAGAGGGTGCTCAGTACCATGGCCTCCTGGCAAGCTGACCCAGCCAGACATTGTGCTTGTCAAAAACATCTCTTTCATGGATGTGAGAAAAGTGCTACCAAAATAATCATCATCATCATTAAAACTCTGATTCCACTTTTAATTAATAATTTGAAATCATTTTATAAATGGATTCCTAAATCAAAGGTATATTAAATGCTACATGTGACCTATAATTATATGTTGGTGCTTGCCTTTTAAAAAGTTGGTTTAGTTTCCCGAAATCAAGCACTTTTAAAATCCTTGTCTACTCTTACCACACCATTTGAACTTCCCGAGATTGTGTTTCGTCTTGCCACAAGTGTGTCTCCCATAACAGCCTTTGTCTATTTTGCTTTAAACTACATATTCTTTAATAAGTCTGTGTGCTGGAGAGTGGCTGTAATCACTTAGCTGAGTGCTCTTCAAGGCTACTCTGGTCCCTAAATTGAAAGTGAGATTCTGATCATAGCAAGTTAGCTTCACACATGACAAATGTAAAATGTGCTTTATGAAGAATTAGCAGAGGTCAACAAGTCACTTTCAGCTATAATGTTTGGAACTTCTGTAGGTTTGGGGAGTTTTACATATGCTAGATTTTTTTTATTTCTTCATCAGCCAACCATTCCTAACTTCTATATAAATAATATTCCTGTTTGCCATCTATAAAAGATTCCAAGCAATATGTCTCATGCATATTTTTTTGTGTTTAAATTTTTCTAGAAATGTTACTGAACTCATGTGTAAGAAAGTGTATTGTGAAATACAATCTAAGGTTTTGTGATTTAGGAAAAAAAATTACTATCCTTCTTGAGGATTGCTGAATTATCATTGTTGAGAAACTTTCATAATGAACTTTCCCTGCCCTGAAAATAAGAATTTTAAAAGAAGGGGAAAAACAATGACCTTCTGGGTTGGTTTATCACTTTCTAGGCAAAAAGAGTTGACACGTGAAGTACAATCTCTGTCCGTTACAGAATGGACAGCAAGTTTGTCTGGCTTGCAGACTGGACCTGCTCCCTGTCCTCTGCAGCCAGAATATGGGTCTGGGGCTCTCCTCTTCCAGGCCCATCTACCCTGCTCCTCAGAGGGAGGCAACAGCAGCCAGAGGCCTGAGAAGCGCTAAGGGTCACCGGTGAGAAAATAAACTTTTCTAGATAGAAACAACTGCACGGTGGCTTTAAGCCCATTTCATTATTGAAAAGATTACCAAAATGCAACTTATTGCATCTCTTTCTCAAAGCATGGGGAGAGGCAGATCGGTCATTGGATTCCGATTAAATCCGAAGCGTGGTGCTCAGACATGGCAGGAACCCTTTGGGACACTGGAAAACTAAAGTAAAACAAATGCCTCTACTTACGGATTTTCAGTCTCTTGATGCTTCTGGAAAATCAAGCTGGCTTCCTGCCGGGTCGTGGGGGCGGTGTGCAGCGCGCCTTTTTCTGGCTTGCAGATGCCCTGGGTCCTGGCCCTCTCTAGCCGCGGTTCGTTCGTCCGAATTGGCCGCGAGGGGGTCCAAGCCACTTGGAGCAGAGGTACTGTATCCCACACCTGCTTGTGGCTCCGGACCATTGATGGCGAGAAAAGCAAGTGGAATGTGACAGTAGGATGGCGCTGAGCCGCGTCTTGGAATGTGCCAAGCACCTCGTGGCCTTTAGGATCTTCTCAATACACCGCATCTCACTGAGTTCGCCGCGCTGGCTCTGGGGCTGGAGCACACTGGGCCGCGAACTCCCAGAGGCTGTGAGCCTTCCTACCCCAGCCAGCGCTCCCTGGATACCGCTGCCCCACCCAGATCTCGGGGGCGCCTAGTGCGGCACCTCGTCCTGGGCAGCCAGGCCCCTGTGTTCCCCGCTGCGCCTTCCGGTCCTTAAGACTCTGTGACTGCAGTAGGAAAGCCAGGTACCTTAGCATCTCAAAGGGTGAGCTTGGGACCTGGAACGTCCTCGAACTGTTGCTGAGTGATGGATCCCCATCCCTAAGGGTACACAAGGCACCTAGGAGGCTGAACCGAGAGGAAGCCTGTGTTCCTGGTCCCTGTATTCTGTGATCCATTCGCCAAATCCTGTTGGGGGAGGGAGAAAGAGAGGGAAAAAAGGAGAAAGAGAGGAGAGAGGGAGGTGGAAGAAGAAAAGGAGAGGAGAAGGAGGAGGGGGAGGGGGAGGAGAGGAGGAGGAGAGGAAGAGGAGGAGTGCTAACAGGCGGGCCGTTGCTATGGAGAGGCCTGGTTGCCTGAGAGGCTGAGGGCGGCAGGTCCCCTCCCCCGGGCCTCCCTCGGATTCCAGGTTCCCGTCTTGTCTTCTGCCTACTCCCCATGCAGAGCACCAGTCCGCTGGACCCTCTTTCCCTTCTTTCCTCCTTCTCAGCTCTATGCTGAACCAGGGCTTGTTTGGGAGGCTTATTGGGAACTCAAGGCACCAGGCACTCCAGTGGACAGGCTCTAAGGATAATAGCAGGGTTTGAGAAGAACCACCACCCCACCACCGCCTCCATCCTGGTCTTTGCCATAACAGGCCTGTAGCCAACTGGCGTCCTAGGCCTTCTGTGGAACAACAAAGGGAAGCCACTTCTCTACAGAGAACCTGGTGGAGAGCCTCGGAAAGGGTCACCAAGCAACAACCAGTTTTGAGGGGTATCTGCAGGGTCTATCCTCTGTCACAGGTGCATTCCATAGCCCAAGTGATTGACTCCTCCCCACCTACTGTATCAGGGGGAGTTACTCTTGGGAGAAGATCGGTTTCTCTTCTTAGCCTCCCTCCAAACTCATCTTCCCCATGAAGTCACCAGCTGCCTTTTGCAACCTACTCAGACCCACAGGTTTGGGGCAGGTAACAAAGCCATCCCAGGCCTCTAGGGTTCCCTGTGAATTAGAACTAACAAAAGACTTTAAGCTGCAACCAGAGGAAACCATCCTGTGGAAGCAGCACCAATAGAATCGGTTGCTCTGTAGCATGGGCCCTCTTTTGGGGAGCCCAGCCCTCGCCTGGCAGCGGGAGCTCCCTCCTTTTGCACCAGGCAGACCTGGGGCTTCGCCTGGTGGCTAAAAAAGACGGGGAGCTCTCATCGTTTCCCTCTTGGCCGGCAGTGAATTTGTCCAGTGGTCCAGGAGAAGGCTCTGCGGCCTTCGTCTGTGCGGAGGGACAGGGGTGGGGGTGTTGGGTTGTGCTGGCCCTTGTCTCCAGCTGTCCCAAGTGCAGGGAACAATGGGAAGGCGGCAGAAGAGGGAATGGGGGGGGGGAGGGCGTCGGGATTTCCAGAAAAAGAGGAACTAAAGAGCCCTCCGCAGTCTGTCATCTGCGTATGACAGGATCTGCTCCCCCACACTTTCCTTTCTTCCCCTTGTTCTGCAGCTGTGGGCCTTGAAGAGTGCATTGTACGCACAGATGTTGGGTTTCAGCTCCCGGGCTCCTGGCCGCTCTATGGAGGGCGCTGCGCACCAGGGTGCCCAACCTGAGGCCATGCTACCGGATACAGTGAGGGTTGAGGAAAAAGAGTGTGGGAAGGAAGAATTCCCGGGGCGATGCTGTAGCGGAGTCCAAACCCAGGGGAGGGCTCTTGAGACCTCTTGGGTGGTACCAGCCCACTCCCGCCTCAGATCTGCACTGGGGGTGAAGTAATTGGGGACAGGAAAGGTAGTTATGCGCCATACCTCCCGCCCCCCACCTCAGGTTGGTCGTCTAGGGTGAGGACAAGAGCTTAGGGATGCAAGCAAAATTGCTAGGTTGTTTTTCGATTTTGTTTTTGTTTCTGCTCAGTGCAGCGGCCCAGCCGTTAGCCCGGGCCGAATGGTGGCAAAGTCTCATTAGTACCTGCATGCATGCAACAGATTGCTTCCTATGAGCGGCTGGGTCTTAGAAACTGGGGCTTGTGTGCAGTGTGTGTATGGGGGTGTCTTTTAAATAATTAATATGCTTCTGTTTGGAAAGGGGAGAAAAGGCTCAGTTTACCAGTTTACTGTAATTTGTTTTTCTCTTGGAGGGTTTCTATGCTGCACTCCCCCTGCTATAAGCAAAGGTCACAGTAAGGCCATGAGGGGTGGCTTTTACTAGCTAGGCCTGGCTCCTCCCTAGCGCTACTCTGAACTTATCCAGAATGAAGTGCAACTTAGGAATGGAAGAAAAGACTTAAAGAAAGAACTAGAGAAGAATCTGGCTCCGACGCCTTACAAATGACTGACAAAGCTTATGTCCATTCATAGTCTCGGGTGGATGAGGGTGTATGGAGAGCCACGGCCCCTTAGCCAATTGCTGTCAGCAACATGTGGGGGGGTGGGGGGGAAACGGCATCGCTATAGCAACCGGTGGCTGGGCCTCGAGCCGCGCCGCCGCCGCCACGGCCGGGTGCGCGCCGGGCCGGATATAAGGCGGGGCGCGGCGGCCGCGCTGGTTGGAGCTGCGCGCGCGGCCGGCCGCCCTGCGGGGACCGTCCCGAGCTGGGCCCTGCACCCGCCCACGCAGCGTCGGGACCCAGTGCACCTAGCCAGGGGGCCGGGCTGGGGCGGAGCACGCTCGGTGGTGCTGAGAGGCCTGGCAGAACTGCACCCGCGGGTTTGGAGCGGGAGCCACCGCGCTGCCGCTGCTGGGACGCGCGGCACCTTTGTCTCCACCCGCCGCCTGAGAAGTTTGTGGTCAGAAGCAGGATGACCAGGCTCGTCAGTGCCTCCAGTGCAAGGAAGCGGTTGGTTGTGATGATGGAGGTACTGTTGTCAGTGGCCGTGGCAGCTGTGTCCCGAAGCCGCTTGACGGAGCGCACAATCCCACCTCTTCTTGCTCTCTTGGGCACCCAGCGTCCGCCTAGCTGCAGGTAATCAGAAACTGCCAGTCCTGTCATGGGCAGTGAGTGGGGCGGTCGGGTGGGCCCTGGCAGAGGAGAGAGGAGTCGGGTGGGAAGAAAGAGGTCAAGAGTGGATACCCTCAGGGCATCACCAAGCGCGATGGTGACAGGGCGCGGAACAGAACCTTCTATGGGTTGAGGGACCCAGATGGACGACCTGGGTGTCTTGCCGAGTTCAGGGGACTTGCTGCAGGATACCTGTCAATGGTTTGGCCAACCAGAAAGACCTGCGTTTGGAAATAATCTCCAGGTGGGTCTGAAGCTGAACGCCAACCGTGGCAGTTCTTTCTGGGCGCACAGACTAAAAGGGAGAGACAGATATCCTGGGCCTGCACCTCCAGAAGACTTCCCCGAGGGGAAAAAAGGACTGTGGTCTGTAGGACTTCTCCCCTTCAGTACTCCTTTCAGCTTGTCACAAGGCCGGCCCTCTGGGCAATTCAGAACTTGGAGAAAACGGCCTCAATGATGAGAGGTGGTTCTGGAGCAGAGATGGAGACGGGTATGGTGAGGAAAGGGAAGATGGATGAAGTCAGTGAGCAGCTAGCACAGAGGGAACCTGCGTGTGTTTGGGGGGGTCGTTTTCTTTTGGCCGCATTTTGGGCATCTCTTTGCTCTCCTCCCTAGGGTTCCAGAGAGTGCTTCTGTGCCATCCGAGCATCCCAGCTGGTAGCGAGTTAAGAGGACCAAGTGGGTCCCGGGGCGGAGCATTAGGGAAGCAGGTGGGGCGGCCCAGGAGAGAGCAGAGTCCTCTGACCCCCGCCTCCAGCCTAGAATTTCCACCACTCCTCCCCCAAAGGGAACCTGCATGTTCTCCTACCTCCTGTCTATCAGACACCCCCCCACCCCGCCAGGTGGGGCGGTCGCGCACTCGCCAGAGAAACTTCTGACTCAGAGCTGTTTGAACAAGGGCTTATTTCCTTCATTTCTAACTACCGGTTTGGCTCCGAAAACCCGCCTGTTCTGCGTCCCCAGACATCTGGGTAGACCCTAGATCAGCAACATTGACTTTTAAAGCCAAGGTCCTCTTGCATCTTCGTTGCACTGAGCCCGTTATGCTCCAGGATGGACTGCTTGAAAGAAAAGGGATCAGTATCGAGATCGTCATGGCCCCATACATGGTACACCTAGCTGTGCGCTGCAGTTCAATGGTCGAGCCTCACTGAGCCTTTACCCTCCCGGGTCCTGTCCCACTGCACTCCTCAGCAGCAGTCTTTGGTGGTCCAGCGAAGTCAGCAGACCTCGCGTCCCTTAGGTACCCAGCACCTCGTGTCCCTTCAGGAAACCAAGTGCCTTGCCAGTCTGGAGTAACGGGTTTAGGGGTCCGAGTGGTTTTCAGATTTTAGGGAGCAAGCAAATATGAGGAAGCAGAGAGAAAGGAGGTGGGAACTCTTTCCACCCACACAGGAGGAAATGCCCACCTGCCCCCAGCCTATATGCCTAACTAGGCTTCCAAGAGCACCGTGCCAGGGTGGGTACTGCAAGCCGAGATGTGCGGTGGTGGTGCTGTTAAGCTCTGGGTGTTCTTGGGTGGGTACGGGCGTTGTTGGAGACCAGTTACTTCTTCCCTCTAGGCCGGCCAGTGCGCGCTTTGTGGCCCGGGAGGCTGGGCCGGTGCATTGTCCCTGCTAGGACCCTCTTGGGGTTGTGAATACCCGAAGCTCCCAGGAACCCTCGACCTTTTGTGTCCTGTGCTGTGGTCTGATCTCCAGGACCTCTGCAGGGATCTTGGGAATTAGCGAGAGGGGGAAGGGACCGGGAAATGGGGTGAGAAAGCTGAGGCCAGTGTGGGTCAGATTCCCGGTGTGGGGGAGGGAGCTGGTGACTGCCGCCATCAGCTTCCTTAGACCCACGCTGGGACTCTTCTCCAAAACCGAGTCCTGACCAGCTAGGAAAGCCCTCAGCCAAGGCGTTCTGGCTCGAGGAGAGCAAAAGAAGATGGGGGAAAAAAGACAATCCAGTCTCGAAGGGAGTAGATTCTTGGAGTGCAGGCGAATATGGAATGGGGCTGAACAGTAAGGTCAAATGCCCCCCCCCTTAATATCAGGACATTACCCTAGAAAATTCCTGCCTGTGAGGGCTTGCATGTTGGCCACGCCAGGCCTCAGGCACCAAGCGGGCAAAAACACCAGCCTGTGAGCGCGCTGAGGGTGCCAGCCGAGTTTGAGTTCTGGTGTAATGAAAACGTAGCTAGTGAATTGGAAAAATGTGAGAGGCAGGTTTCCTCTTTGGACGATTCATTTTGGCCTCTTCTCCCCTGGCTAGCTGGCTGGCCCTTCCACCCTGGACGATTTGTGGTTAACAAGCAATACTAAAAATGAGTTCACACGACTGTCTCTCCTCCCTTTCAACATCAATACATGAGTCTTCCCTTATCTTAAAACAGAGCATTTTTCTAGAACAGCTATTTTAGGAGTACTTCAGGATAGCAAATAAGTTATTACCTTTTGTATACACATTTGTGTGTGTGCCTGAAAAATCCAACAGTCTATTTTTAAAGCAGTGCATAACTTATTTTCACTAAAGTTTATGTTTAAGAATAATTATTTCTTGGAGATTCTTTTGCTCATATAAGCCTTTTTTTTTTGCCTGTTTGAATGGCAGATTTGCAAGTACAATTTCATCTGCAGAGGGAACAATAGCTTTCAGCGGCACAAAGGCCGTCTCCCACCCTGAATTCAGGCCGCAGTGCCTCTTGCTCTGATAATAGCTTCTGAAAAGATTTTGTAATGCAGAGAATTAATACATGATTATTTCCGCCCGACTTCTCTCATTTATTAGAATTCTGTGGCAAATTCCAAATTAAAAATAGTTCAGTTAACAGCTTTAAAAAATACTTTTAAAATATTTCAAGACACCTCTCCCCTCCCCATGTTTAAGTTTGGTCACTTGTCCTGGCTTGGAAAATGCTTCACTGAAAACTGTGGTCAGTCTTAAAGTGATAGCAATTATATTTTTAATAAATATATCTTAGTAAATTTATGAAGAGATTTCCAAACAATTCTCTAAGATGGTCACCTCACCAGCTAAAGAAAAAGTTGTTACAGTAAGGAACTCATTAATAGTCTCTGAAGCTAATTCCTGTTTCACAATGGGAAAGGGTTGGCAGTTAGAATAACCTGGGTCCCCAAAAGAGAGGGTGGGGATATGTCTTTCATCTCATCATTAGTAAAGGCCTTTGCAAACCAAGTGTGTATGTGTGTTGTCGGGGGTGCCAATACAGGCTGGAGTGCCTTTGCAAACCAAAATCCTTAGAAGGGTACCAATAAGTAAGTCAAGAAGAGAAATTTAGTATTAACAAAACTGAATGTTTTTGTGATAACTTTTTTTCAGAGCAAACATATTTTCAACTGCAAATCAGAGACTTGGATAGGCTCTTATAAGTGGTTGTGTCACACAGCCTTGAGAAAACATTTTGTCTTGGTCCCTGTCTACAAATGTTCATTATCAAGTTCTGTATTGGTGTGGTTTAGGTCTCACAACTGACTCTAGGTATAGATCTTCACATCCCTCAACTTACCACAGAACATTTTTCAAAGTTATGAGGGGGGTTGTTGAGGATGTCACATCACTAAATGCCCCATGCACCCTTCAGAGGTGGGATTGCTGACCTCAACCAGGGCATGGTCTGTAGAGCAGCTTCATAAATCGACTTCTGCTCCCACACTGGCGTGACTTTACCGCTTTTGCAATAATGGATGCTCTAAATTTGAGGAGCTGCAAGTAGTGATGCCAGCAAGACATGGTCAAGGTAACAGGCAGTTCTAGCTGCCTCTGAGCTGACACAGCCTGGACTTCAGTATTCCTAGTTATTTTTTTTTTAAAGTCTGTCCTATTCCTGCTGCTGAGAACTTGAAAGTGGAGTACGCATGCCTCATGCATCCAAGATGCACAGATTTCCCTAGGACCTCTGTAATAGAATATAGAGCCTGCTTCTGAGAATGCATCTCTCCTCCACCCTCCTCAGCACTGCTCCAAACTTTCAGAGAGAGCTTCCACTGTGCAGAAGGTGTTCCGCTTTTAAAAGACATCTGACTGTAAATGTCACAGTTATAAATATTTAAACATCATTTTCTTTCAATTTTAAGTCAAGATTGATAAGATGACTCTCATCAGCCGAGGCTGTCTTCTGGGAAGCCCAGGAAAGCAGCCTGTGGTCCATGGCAAGCTGCTCATCCTTGGGGAGTCACCGCTGTGAGAGGGACCCGAGCTGTACCAGCTGCACCTGGGTTAGCACAGGGGCAAACTCATACTCCTGGTTGAGCTTCCAGGGGGTTCATGTCTTCCTCTTGAAGCTCCTACTTAACAAGCGTTTTTAAGTGTTTTTTTTTTTTAGCTCCACACAAAGAAAGGAAATATTAAGTTATGTTAACTCAGTCACAATGCCTAGAAAGGGATGGTCAGCTTGACATTTAAAACAAGAATTTCTAGGAATTTTCATTTTTTCCAGGATCCCTAAGGCCTGACCCACTGTTAGGAGTCCTGGACAAGTCCATCTCAACCTTCCAGGGCTGGGCATTTGGAGCGGTGATAAGGAAGAGAACCCCTAAGAGATGTTTTCCACATTTGAGAAACCACCAGTCAGTTGAAACCTAGACCTCAATATTACACATATATTGACTCAAAGGGATGTACTTGGTCCACATCTGCCTTGCCCTCTCTGAGGTCTCTTCCCTTCAGGCTACACTCTGTATACTTTCCAGGGTGCCTCCCCCATTCAGGCCCTAAAGCCCACAGCTTCAGATCTGGGTGCCTCCAAGACTCCCACCCCAACAGGCTCTCTGCTAGTGTGGGGAGTCTCTTCTCGAGTGGCCTCAGGGATATGGGGGCAGGAGTACAGCTCTCACTAACTCTGGGCCCAGTCACTCTCAGGTGCAGGGTTGGGAGGTGCAGGGGAGGGGGAACTGAAGAGAATATGGAGACTGGGGTATTCTGATGGGGAGGACCCCCTCCCCACTGTGAAATTGGGGTTGGACCTCCTCTCCTCTTCAGCTCTCCCACAGAGGCCCAGGGAGAAAAACGATGTCTCTACTCTTGCCTTGACACTTTGGTTTGGACTGTGAGTAAATCTCAGTGCACCAAGGGAGGGGCAGCCAGGAGGAGCTGAGGCAGCAACTGCCTTAAGATAAAAGGAAGGAGGAAGCCCTCTTTGTTGGGACTCCTCCCCTCCCTCAGTATAATTCCTGCACTTTTCACTGGGTCTGGTTGCCCCACGGCTGGGGCCAAGTTCACTTGTGGGAACATCACCTGCCTCTTCCTGCCTATCTTCTATACCTCCTACCTGGTACTACGGTCAACAGTTCTGGCAGTATGTGTGCTCTTAGGCCTCTTGGTGCCCAGCCCTGATGGTTACCAGCTCTGTGGAATCATGGGTTCAGAGCAGGGCTTACTAATGACAGTGCTATCGGGTACCTGAACCCAGAAGATTAGGGAGGTCCTAGTTCCTGTGCCACCCAAAGCCTAAGCCTAGGCTGGACCTTGGCTTAGGGACACCCCCCCCAACAGCTCAGGGGCGTGGCAAGGTGCCTTTGGCACAGTCATCCAGGCACTGCCTTTGTTGTGATCTGCTGAGAAGAGGAGAGCTCAGGCATGCCTGGGACCACACTGAAACCTGGGGAGTGTACCACCTCGTTTCTAGCTGATGCCAGGGCACACTGTTTGGGAACTTAGGGGAAGGTTTTCTTCTTTGCATACTGTAGCCCGAAGCTTGTTATGTGAGGAGAGCCACGTGGGGCACCTTGACCCTGGCAAAAGAGTTATTTATGTGGTTTGGGCTCCTGCCTGCACTGGGCAAAGAAGCATGGCTTAGAAACTGGGAAGGGGAGTTAGACTCCACTAACTTGGGGCAAGGGTCAGGCGACTCTCACTTCTTTCCAGAAGCCCCTATGTGGGCTGGGTGGGAGTGCAAGGGGGCGGGGCCCTGGGAGGAAGCCAGAAGAAGAGCAAGGGCCTTCCTTCTCCCTGTGTGCTCCTGGCCGGCAGCAATTTCTGATTCCCTCCACTCATGCCTCCGTGATGTGACCCAGATCCTTGCTTCAGGTCTCCTGGTCCCCATGGCAAGGTCCCTTCTGCTAGGCCTTGGAGCACCCTCCCTTTCATCCATTGTGGCAGCCCAGGAACCTCCAGGTTCAGAGCCAAGCAGAACCAAGTCGCACATTGAGGCAGGAAATCCCGGTGTCTTTTCTCATTTAACCCGCATTTCCATTAACTCGGTCCCGGCTCCCACTAATCCGAGCACTGAAGGCAAAAGCAGGCTAATTAATGACCAGCTTTTCCAGTCAAGACCGGCGATAATTGCTTTGGTGGCCTTTATGATTACAAGATAAAAATGGGCCCGGCCTGACATAAGAGACACTGTGTACACTCGGAGACTGGAGGAAACGAAGAGTTGGGAGGCTGAAAGCGGAGCAGAAAATTACTAATAGACGAGAGATAATGAATAGGCTGGCCAGGCATTCATGGGGAAAAATCCATTTTGTTACCACGCGAAATTAGGTGGCAGAAAGGAGTTTGCTAATTGTTCTCCTCTTGTAGCAACCAGGACGGAGGCAGGGGCGTGCTCGGCCATTCATTTCCCAAGTAATTGTGGGGGTTGCTGGCCGAGAGTTTTGGGCGATTTGCCTGCGGCCCTTCCATTTTCCTGTGGCGTGTTTAATTGTTGCTAATACACCTCCTAATGAAGCTAATGAGGGGGGTCTCTGTCTGGCTATCTGCCCTGGAGTTGAGTGACATGCAGGAAAGGATTTTCTTACCTATTCCCCCCCAAATGAGAAGTGAACTTCCCAATCGCCTGTTCTCAAAAGACCTTGTCCCCTTTTAAGGGACACTACACAGGTACCTGGAGTTGGGAGTCTGCGCCTATAGATCCCTCTAAAGATTGAGTAGAACTGGTTGGACTAGCCCACAGAGCGTCCTTTAGAGCAAGAGCCTGCTAAGTCAGGCCAGTGCACTGTACTGAGCCTGGGGAGTGTTTAATCCTGTTAACACTTTACCGACCTGTTACTGTGCTACTTGCGTCAGATACATTCTGTGTCTGATTCGGAAAGGATGTGCACTTTGTTTAACTTAAAGCAGCAAACTGGGTACCAAATACCTTAAATTATTACGTTTGAAAACCAGCACCATCTGAATAGCTTCTGCCTTCTGCTTGACAACAATATGGTTTGGAGGTGCTATGGGGTTGGAATTTCCTTCCACGTGTGCTCCTGCACAGACCTGTCCCCATTCTGTCGGTGCCACACTATGTTTGGAGCTGTACAAGGAGGGGTGACCTACAGGGGCCGGAGTTCCTTGAGCACTAACCTGTCCTCCTCCACCTCCTCCTCTTCCAGAAAGGCAAGCTCAAGCTCCTGCCCCATCAGGAAGAGCAGGAAGACTCCACCAAGTTCATCGTGCTCACCTTCCTCTCCATTGCTTGCATCGTGGTGGTTCTCCTGGCTTCCAGCCTTGCCTATTGCCTCCGACACAACTCCCACTACAAGCTGAAGGAGAAGTTGTCCAGACTAGGGGGTGACCCCAGTGCAGATGCCACTGAAGCCTACCAGGTAAAAATAAACTTTTCAAAGCATTCTATTGGATTTACCAAACTTGATTTGGAGGCTGGGTCTCCCCCATTCTCTTCACTCTTTCATTAATTCATAGTTTGGGTTCTTTTATGATGACAATTTGAAACTTCTCATTAGCATTCATATAAATACCTTGCAAGCACAGTTGTATGGCTCTGTATTAATCTTCCACTGTTCTTGGGTAGCTGTGAAAGTAGGTTGCCAATTAGAAATGTGGAAAAAGTACAATATATGAATTATGCATTATCTGTTATCTTAATTTGGCCACTATTAATGAAGCACGCCTCAGTTGCAAGATGAATTGGTTATGTAGATGTTTGAAGATGGCTCTTAAATCATCGACTTCCTCGGGGTCTTATAGGAAGGGATCTTTTGACCTGATCTGTTGCCGCCCTCTGCTATTACTCCGACAAAGTGAAACCTAATGCTGATAAATGGAAAGTAAAGTGCATGCGTCTTCATGAGTCAGCAGTGGCAACTGTGTGCTGGCAAGCCAGGCACCCAACATGCCTGGAGATAGAGCAGAAGCCTGCAGACATAGGAGAGGCAGATTCAGAACATGAGGTATAAACAGATCCCATAATTCTTGTAAGTTCTGTAGTATATGTTTCATAATTAACGACCTTCTACAATGAAACTATCACTCCACTCTTAGCAGCAAAGCAAGCTTAGAATATATAGAATTGGAATTAGGTTTTCTTAATATGATATCACTTCTTATTTAGAAATATGAAATAAATACTTCTTATTTAAAAATATGAAGTAACTCATGTGATGTCTATTTTTAAGTTGAATCAA
Source organism: Microtus ochrogaster (assembly GCF_000317375.1). Classification (NCBI taxonomy): domain Eukaryota; kingdom Metazoa; phylum Chordata; class Mammalia; order Rodentia; family Cricetidae; genus Microtus; species Microtus ochrogaster. Next base: position 51,543,747 of record NC_022009.1, read on the forward strand.
TATGTATTTTTTTTCTCATTTATCAGGTCTTTTGTCTGTTCTAACCATATGGCTGTGCTGTAGAATATCATGTCAGTGACTCACATGTCACAACATATAAAGAAAATGCTGTCTGTCCGGATGGCAAAGTTACCTCGGAGCTCTCAGGTTCTCCTAGGAAGTACACTGGCTATCCAGTAACCACCCTCAGCTGATCTCAGCTGGCCGTCTGTCCCTTGCTTTGTATCTGTTCTGCCTCTGAGAAGAATTTATTAAGTCCCTGGGCTTAAAAGAGATGAGGAGGCAGCTTTTGCTCCCATTTCAGAATTCTCGTCATCATCAGTGAGTGGAGAAAGCCTCTGGTCTTCCGCAGCAGGTCACAAGCGTGGTCAGGATGATCTTTTTCTTATAAAGAAATGGCAACTTCAAATGCCTTGAAGATGGCATTTCAGACACATAGCACATAGCTTTGCTTCAAAGCCAAAGAAAAACCATGTTTGAAGAAGCAGCCTGGAAAAAAATGTCACATAAACTAGTAAGAATTTGCCCAGAAATTCTATTGAGCAAGACCATCAATATAGTAAGCCAGGTCCTCAGGGGCAAGCTAGGGTCAGAGCATAAATAAATTATCACACTAGTCAGTTTTGTGTGTGAGAGGCAGAGATCATATGGATGCGGGTTTTCTAGAAAGCATGGCATCCTTTGATATACTTTGAAATTCAAATATAAAATATTGATAGAATGAAAGGTTGGACTTGCATGCAGAAATGACTAATTTTTATAAAAATGTGGGTAGGAAAAATGCATAGTTATGACTGGGTTTGTGATAATTAACGACAACAAAAACTCTTCCTAGTGGCAGCTCTAATTAATAGTATCTGTAATTAAAATCATGTCCTTGCAGCAAGAAAACTGTTTGAATTTCTTAGAGTGACCTTTTTGTGTTCCTCCTGGGGGCATGGTGGCTAAGTTGATATTGATTTTATAATGAGCTCTGGTTTGTTTAATAAGAATCTGTAATCCCAACAATAAATGAAATGTGTGCTTTTCTTCAATCCAGATTAATAAAAAGAATAGACGGGAAACTTTTCCTTCAAAAATACGATCTAGAAAAATTGGGCGTGAAATAATTGAAAAACTTTTCTGTTGGGCTTATTTCTGAAATCATTGCCAAGTCCCTTTTATCAAGCTACTGCGGTAAGGTGAGGTCTGCTCCCATCCGAGCAGCAAGCCTCTGGAAGGCCCATGTGCTGCCGAGTCGTGTTGCTTTGGCTTGTTTTCAGCAGAGCAGGACCCAACACACAGGGCTCATGTGGTTGTCAGTTTGGGGTTTAGCTGGGTGCACTGAGGCCTCACAGTTGTGGTTATTCAAGGAACAGCTGTGTGGAAATACAAAGCAGATGTGAACGTGTCAATGAGCCTTAATGCTCTGGATTTTCCAAAGCTGTCATTGAGACAACCTTCATGTTTTCAAATCTTCTTGAAAGTATAAAAAAAAAATGGACTCTTGAGAGCCTTGAGAAAGTGCCAGCCACGAAAACGAGAGTTCAATCCACAAACAGCACACAGTGGAAGGAGTGACAGACTCCCACAAACTGTCCTCTGACCCCCACACACAGCATGGCATACCCCTTGATAAACAAATGCAATAAAAATGATAAACATGTAACTATAAATTTCAGGGAAAGGATCTTCTTAAATTAATAATCTATTACTAAATCTTTGTGTGTCTGGGGTTGTACTTAAGTGGTCAAATACTTGCCTAGCATAGATTTAATTGCCAATTCCTGTGTGTGTGTGTGTGTGTGTGTGTGTGTGTTTACATGAGTGTGCGCATGTGTGTTGGAGAGAGAGGCATTTGCTCCTCTGTATTTGCTTATTCTGCAATTGAGACTGTGAATAGAATTTGCCATACTTTTCTTCACTGATCACAGAGACAACTGAATGGTTTGCTACTTACTGTTCTTTATTTCATGGGGACATGATAGAAAATGGTTCATTATTTTAAGTTCATAAAGGCAAAAAGTTATTGTGTAAGTAGGTTACCACGGATGGTGGTAGAAGACAGTACACTAAGTTTGGTCGCTAACAGAATGTGATGTTACATTGGAAGTGAAAGAACTTGAGTGTTTATGTGGGGAGGACACAACACAGAACACAGGCATTCTGATAATGAAAATGAGGGAGGCATGGGGGTAAGACGTTGTGGGCAGCAGGCCGCTGTGGGTAGCATGGTGCTGTGGGCGCTGTGGGCAGCGGGGTGCTGTGGGCAGTGGGGCACTGTGGGTAGCAGGGCACTGTAGGCAGTGGGCGCTGTGGGCAGCGTGCCTCTGTGGGCAGTGGGGCGCTGTGGGTAGCGGGATGCTGTGGGCGCTGTGGGCAGTGGGGCACTGTGGGCAGCAGGACGCTGTGGGTAGCGAGGTGCTGTGGGCGCTGTGGGCAGCGGTACGCTATGGGCAGTGGGGCGCTGTGGGTAGCGGGGCACTGTGGGGAGCGGGGCACTGTGGGTGCTATGGGCAGTGGGGCGCTATGGGCAGCGGGGCACTGTGGGCAGTGGGGTGCTGTGGGCAGTGGGGTGCTGTGGGCGCTGTGGGCAGCGTGGCGCTGTGGGCAGCATGTACAGCCTCTAGTTGTATATAACCTTCCTTTCACTTCACAGCACCAAAGAGAATTCTCATGTTCTTGCTTAGACAGCACTAAGGTCAGTGTGGTGGAAGGACCTTCCCAAGAGGACCTGGGAGGTCCCTCCTGTGGTCAGCCCTTTATGCAGCAGAGGTGGCAAGCTGTGCCCTCCACCCACCACTCACCACCACATAACCACGGAGGCCACGTTGTGGCCTATCCTGGTGTCCAGAGTTGTAAATGGCCATCTTGTAATAGCCTCAAAACACTCTGGAATGTGATTATCTCTAAACACGTTCACCTTTTCTATCTGTGTTTTCACATGTCTCACGTCTCACACCACGTGTGTGTGTGTGTGTGTGTGTGTGTG
>NC_022009.1:51546817-51573837 GCF_000317375.1 Microtus ochrogaster
GAGAGAGAGAGAGAGAGAGAGAGAGAGAGAGAGAGAGAGAGAGATTTGTTTTCTATTGGAAAATAAAGTCTTAGATAGATAGATAGATAGACAGACAGACAGACAGACAGACAGACAGACAGACAGACAGGCAGGCAGACAGAATGCCACATGTCTTGAGGAACCCACACAGGCCAGAAGAAGGTATCAGATTCCCAGGAGCTAAAGTTGAAGGTAGTTGTGAGCCACACAACATAGGTGCCAAGAGCCACACTGGCCCTCTGAAAGATCAGGGAGCTCTCTCAACTTCTGAACTCTCTCTCTAGCCTCCTGAAGATCAAATCTTTTTGATAGATTCTTACTTTTGATCTTGTTCCAGGGTATCAGTCACGTCAGATAATTCAGTGACACTTAATTTGTTCATGCTTTTACATTTGGGGTCTGACAGCTTACGGGCGCAGTGTGCTCTGTCAGAACTTTCCCCATTATTGCCGTAAGTGTTGTTTGTTTTCCTTCTAAAGTCATGAGGCATGCTTGGGTTTAATCTGTCCTTCATGATCTCAAAAAAAGGGAAACACTTTGTTGCTTTTTCTCTAAGTTGGCTTCACGTGTGTCTGTGTGCACAATGATATGCTTGTATGAGCACATAGGTGTGTGTACCACACCTTGACAGGCACGGAGCCATGATGGTCAGCACCAGGGTACCTCTTACCTCTTATTCATGCAGGTGTCCTAGTTCTCTGGAAGGCGGTTAGGTAAAAACTGTGCCAAAAATAAGTTGTTAGATGATTAGAAGACATTCTCCCCTTTTCTCTCCAAGTCCCTTTGAATGCTGCATCCATTTCCTTGAGGCTTTGATCATCTCTGAGCGGCGAGTTTAGTATTCTGCTGGCCCACTCTCGCTCCCCGACACAGGGGCAGAGACTCCTGCAGAATGTTCAGCAACTTCTCTTTTGATGGTTTATTTCACAATACCCAGCAGGTCTCCTTGCATATTTGGAGGCCTTTGGAACCAAACCCAGAGGAAAGCGAGCATCGAGCTATGGGACCATCTGCAAACAGTCACTAAGCGTGCGTCATCTTGGTTGCTGTGGCTCCCATTAGCCAGTGATTATTAATGTAATGACAGAGCATGTGATTGCTGCTTTGTGCACCCGTGCTGATGGACCCACTCACCTCTCCTGAGGGAGGCCGAGTTCCAGAGGAGAGGACAGGTTACACGTTGGTTCGTCCTCCTATGAATTAGCAGACCCTTCTTTGTCTAGGTGAGTTCAATCTTCCATAATTGGTGTAATCACTAGTCATGCAAATGGGGAAAGGATCAGATGCCTCCCAATTAAGTCAGAAACAGCAAATTTCCCCTAGATGCCCTTGACCCCAGCACAGGTTTCAAGAAAGTCGTTTCCATTTGTCTTGTGATAGCTGTATGAGTAAATTTTCAGGTTGAAATAATATTTTTGTTCAGATATCCCAGAAGCAAAAGCTCTCCTGCTTCAAAATTAGACAGGACATCCTAACATGTAGTGTTCATAAGGACAGTTTTGCTTACTGAATAGTGAACCCCAAGAATTAGTGTTCCTATCTTATCTTTGCAAAAGTTCCTGAGTGTAGGCAGGATTCTGACCACCTATGGCCCATGTAGTCTGCACTCCACAGGGATGTCTCCACCTGCCCAGAGCCTATCATGTCCTGAAACAATGATGGACATGCTATAAATTAAGCAGACGCTAAATGACTGCATAATTGGTACCAAATTGCCTGTGTCTTGGGGTTGGAATGTGACCATGCCAAAGGGAAAGTTGCCCATCAGTCCTCAGTATCTGAAGCAAGTGTTCCCTGTGTGCTGAGCTTCATTGATCAGAATGCTTCTGTGAGCTCAGGTCTGAGTCCTTGTTCAGAGACAAACTATTTGGAGTTCAATCTTCTCATAAACCCTAAACACTCAAGCATACAGTTCCCAAGTCAGTGACTACAGGTCTATTCTGCAGAGATGCCTGGGCAAAAATGCCCCTGAGATGAGACAGATCTTCAGAGAGTGCCAAAGTCTGAAGGATGGGCAGAACAAAGTACAGCATGCCACCTGTCTTAGACCACAGGCCACTCCCCTTAGTCAGATTTGATTTAAAATAGCAGGTCACTTAGTGACTGGAGTCGTTAGTTCACGGGCATTCTGAAGTTAATGGCTTCTTTTTGTTAATATGGTACGGTTTGGTTTTATTTCTTGTGGATTTTTAGCAGACCTGTATTTACTTAAATAACAGTTCCTAGGAAGCTTTGTGTGGGGGATAGGAAAGAATGCAGGGCATTGACTCAGTCTTACTATACCTGAGGTAACTTTTCTGGGTTCCTTTCTGCAGTCTGATGGTACGGGGTAGGTGGGCGGCATCTCTGGGAAGTGTGCGTCCTCTCTAAAGCATTACCAGACTTCTAACTTGCCTTGCTAATGCTACTCTTAGAATCAAAAGAAATCACCTCTTGCAAAATTGGGAGCTGCTTACCTTGCCACTGTTCAACCAGGGAGGCTTTTCTAGGGTTCCTTCTGATTTTGTTCTGTTAGCAAGCTCTGCAGAGGGTGGTCATAGTATCACTTATGCTGAAGGGCTGAGGTCCTGGCCACCAAGTTTGACAAGAGGGTAAAATAGTCACCAAAAGACCAATGCCTTGGTCTGCATCCCCAGTGAACAGAGACAAGAATGTCTGCTTGTCGAGACCTTTATTGGATGTCATCTGTCAGGGTCCAGCTTTGACGGGGTCTGCATATTTCAGAGAAGGGGTGTGAGGATTAGAAATATTAGATAGGAGGAACAGAGAGATGAAAAAAAGAAAAAGGAGCAGTTATGCAGAATAGAACCAGGAGGGCAATCTAGGGAATACTGAATTCGCCCATGTTTATTTTCCATAGGCTTACATACCCCAAGGGAGTAAGAAGGTAAAAGACTGCTTTTGCACGATACAAAGAACAAACAGAACAATTACTTTATTTAATACTTGAAACATCAGACCACTGTATTCTGAGTTAAGTATTCTGTTGTTTAGGGAGGACATGCAGACACTACACCTTAGGCCAAGTATCCTGTAGGCAGCCACTCCCTGGGTCAAACTTCCTGTCTTGTGCTTGAAGGAGCAGGAATACGCTTGAATTCTCTGATCTTCAGTCAGGGTGGAATGGATTCACCTTTGTGGGCCATCTCAATACCAACACCAAGTAACCACGCCCTAGGTCAGGACGTCTTGTTTGTAGCCACACCTTAAGTTAGACCTCTGTCAATAACTTGGGAAAAGCAAGAGCGGGCTTAAGCTCCGACCTTCAGTCAAGGTGGATCGGACCCACTCCTGTGCCCCCCACCCCCACCTGCTCATAGACCATGTAAGGGCAGCAGCCTCCCGGCTAGGAGCTTTGACATGGCACTCACCTGGCACCTATCCACGACAACCTTGTCCTCTCATCAAAGTCCTTTCATGGTAGAAGTTCCTGCAGGAGAGAGGGAATAGGGTTACCCCTTACCTCTTGGCTTTTACTGTTTGGAAATGAGAAGTTAGGCACAGTGAACATCTCGGTGGGACATGTATGATACTGAGGTGACGGGAGAGACTGATCAGTCCTCTGGCAGACAGGGTCTCTTGTGGGCAACTTACCAATGTAGGGGGTCATGGAAGGACAGGGGCCAGTCACGCAGCATGTGAGCAAGGCATTTACAGTACACTGAGATGCCTATGATCAGGAAGGCTAGGGAGGAAGGCAGGAATCGTGGGTCCTAGTGCAGCGGAGAAGACTCCTGGCTCCGTCCACTAGGATGGATGCTGGAAGCGATGAAAGGGTAGTTCTGTCTGTGGGGCTCTCATTTTCAATGAGCAGGGCAGAAGAACCATGTTATCCTTCTTAACTGCCAGGTTCCAGGTTCTTTCCTCTGCTTAGCCCTTTCTGCTTTATTCATTTTGTAAATTTCTTCCTTTCTCATTATTTTAACTCATAGCCAAAGGAGCTTTATGAAGTATGTGTTGGCAGGTGATGGACCCTCATAATTGTGTGGAGTCCTGTCATACACCTCTATTTTGTTATATATTTCCCCATAGATGGGATTCCTTTAGCTTTGAATTCTGAGTCAGAGAGTGAAGTGTACTTTTCAAACCAAGACTCAGAAGAACAATCTGCAAAGAAAGCCCATATTAGGAACAACAGGGAAGATCCTCCACAGAGAAGGAGGCCTTTGTAAAATGTAGTTTGAGAGGCTAAGATGTGATTTTCCCAAGTCTAGGGCCTTCAGGTAGTCCTGGGTGCTGGTCAACCTTAAAGATCTGTGGAGACACACCCTTCAGTGCCTGGAAGGTCACACCAAGGTGAGGGTGCCTAGGTGGGAAGTGTGAGTGACAGGAGTCCCAGCGTTGTTAGCAGCTGCCAGTTCTGGGTGAGAAACTGAGTATCTCAGAAGGAGTGACAGAAGTCAAGAAGTGGGCTTAGCTGGGGTTTACAAAGGAACCCCAGGAATGTGAAGATGACAGATCCCAAGGAGGGCACTAGGAGCTGGAAGCAAGTGAAGAGGGTGTGTGTGAGCATCCAACCAGATTGCAGATGACCCACACAGCAGAGCTGGGCTCCCTCCGGGACAGGAGAGCCTCCTAGCCAGGACAAGAGGCTCCAAGCTGGCACTTCCTCAGGACAAAGCACCTTGATGTAGGGGTGAAGTAACTGTAGGGCCTGGGGCTTCTCAGGGGACCATAGCAGCTTCAGAGCAAACCCTAGGGGTACTCAGAGCGGAGAAGAGGTCCTGGGCTCCGTGGGAAGCAAGACTTCTTAGTCTCTGGATGTAAAGGTTGGAGACAATGTGCTCCAGTGAATGGTGCCTCTGGGGACCTTTCATTAAGGTGAGTCCAGCTCTTGACACATCTCCACGGGCAGGTTAAGGGCATGGTGAGGCCGAAGGGCACAGAGGAGAGCTTCCTAGCCACACACAGGGTGGCGGGTTGGCTTTGAGGAAAGTGTTGCTCTGTCAGAGAGGGAAGTGAAAGTAGCTTGCACTTGTCCTCAGCCCAGTCAGCATGGATGAGTGACGAGACTGGCTAGGGAGGGAGGATAGCTCCAGACTTGGGAGGGGCCTGCCAAGGATACTCCCTTGTGCTGCAATGGCTCTCGAGCAGTTGGGAGTCTCCTGTCAGGTTCACTGATCTCTGGAAACCCCTTGAGACAGGAGCCCTTTCCTCCTCTGCTCCGGGCTCTCCCCTATCCAGCCCTCTGTGGTAGCTTCACTGGGTGCTGGGTTCTGTCCTAAGCCCCTGTATGCATGGGATTGCCCCTGAGAAATGGACACCTCAGGAGCCATGGGTAACTTTAAGACCTGGATTTACAGAGCTGGAATGAGACCAGAAAACTTATTTCTTCTAACAGCATAAGAATCCAAATCAGAGGGGCTTGCTGAACCTGGTTTCTCACGAAAGTGGTGTCAGACCATTTGTGAAGGACACCAGTGTTGTGAGTCTGGTGGGGATAATTGACACTGATGATGCCAAGGAAGCTCAGGGTAGCCAGGCACGGTGTGAGGACTTGGAGCAAAAAAATTAGCCAGCATACTAAGCAAGCTAAGTACTCTACCAGCTGAAGTACATCTGCAGCCCACACGCAACCAGCAAAATTAAGTGTCCGAATGTAAAGTTGTATGTGTCTATGCATACAGTTTATTTAATTATTCTAATTTATTATAATCACATTAGCAAGTAAAGGTGAATGTCTTAAAATCCAGGACCCTGTGGTGTTTGTGACATCTCACACTAGATCAGTAAGAAAGGTTTATATGTAATATGTGTGTAAGGTGACAATCACACCAATCGTAAGGGAGCAGAGACCTGTTGAGATAGCCAGAAGTCTGTTTTTCTTCCTTCTCTTCTTATATTTTCTATTCTTTTTCTCTTGTCTTTCCTTTCCTTTTCTTTTCTTTAATATAGGTAAAGACTCTTGCCATTTTATCTTTTTTTTCCAAAGACAGTAAAGCATAATAAATTTACAGGAAGAAGCACCCAAGAATACCCTTGTATAGACTCTTAAAATATACTGAAGCCAGAAACCATGTGTTCTGAAGTCAAGTGATGTAGTCCGCGGCAAGCAAGCCCAGTGCCCCACACAAAAACAGAGAGGTTTTAAGTAGGATAAAATAAAACAGACATTTATAAGTCAATCAAGACAGTTAATTGAGATGGGAATTATTCGTACTTTGTGAATCTCCATGTTGCTCCACTCCCACCCAGATCCCTGTGCCTTTCTTCTCCTCTTACCAGATGTAATGGAGAAGAAGAAAAGCACTAAGAATTAAGTGACCCCCCCCTCCTCCCCAGTGTGAAACTGAGAAGCAGAGCAACTGTCCAGTACTCCTGGAGAGCTGCTTTGGTCCTGAGGTGGTGCTGCACTCGGGACCTAGCGACCCCCTGTTTCCATCGCCCTTGCCTTCTTGGTTCCAGTTCCGTCTGCAGTTGTAGCAGAGCTGTGCTGTAGTGGAAGGTGCTCTTGCCAACAGTGCCAGGATAGTCTCCTGTGAGTTCAGCCCTCACTCTGGACAAGGTTCCCCTCCCACAGAGGTGTAGACTCTGTTCCTTCGGTGCAGAGGGACCCTCAGCAGCCCCATAGTTGTGAAGCCCTCTGGGAGGGACTTGCCCGCTGCCACCTGAACCTGGTCCCATGCTCACTGGCATCTGCATTGGTGGAGGGGGAGGGGGAAGGGGGGCGATGGGCCCAGGATGACGTGAGGGTCTGGAGCAGCTGTTTTAGCACACTGCCCCCCATGGCCCTGCCCTTTGGCTTCATTAAGCAGCAGCAGAATGGAAGCCTGAATACCTTTTGTGTCCTTCCTCGGCCCCTCTTCTCCCAGCCTCAAACCACTCCTGTGCTCTTCTGCTCTGAGCCTTTGTTCTGACCCCCGCCCTGGGGAGGCCCTGCTTCTCCTTGGTGCCCACCATCCCCATCTGTCAGCTCTCTGTGCTCAGACCCCATCCTGGCCCAGGGGACTAACCGCGTCTGAACGCCAGGCTGAGTCCTGTGGCTTTCTCCCCGGGCACACTCCTCCGATTTGCAGTCATGCAATGTGTACTCGCCACTCTTCCCATGTGACCTGCCCTCCCTCCTGCTCAGGGCTGAGGCCAGCCTGAGTTTCGCAGAGGGTGGCATCTGCACAGTCTGCAGCACCTGGCAGGGGCCTGCAGGTGATCAATGAAAACCAGTCGATAGGGTGAACCAATATTGATGTATGAAGAGTCGCTGTGCAGGAGAACATTTCCAAGTCTTGAAAACCGCGGCGCGTGATTCCTGGAGTCTGTGTGTAAGAAGTATTCTATAGTGAGGATGACGGTGGTGACAAGCGATTGCTGTCGCCTTGTGCTAAAAAGAATGCTAGGCAAGAAGACGGGGAGAAATTCTCATGGAGAGCGCCCGTTCCCAGCCTCACACTGTGTCAGGCCCAGGCTGCCCCCGAAAGACAGATGATTGATTTTTTGCTGGACTGAGTATTTCTGAGTCTCTGAATATGAAACTGAGGCATGCTCACCCCCCTATAACACCTGGATGACTCCCAGCATGACACATTCAATGTCCCCTCTTCTCCATCTGAAGACCCCACATGCAGGTGAAGCCCATCTCCGCTGCAGGTTATGGAAGAGTGCATGTACTTGCTAAGTTGTTTTCTCTGCATGGGTTTACTTCTGCAACTCTTCCCTGATTTCAAGGGGCTGTTCCCCAGGAGAAATGCAGATGAACTCTTGCAGGAGAAGGCTGTAGTTGAGCTCTGGGGCATGTTGGTCAGTAACTTTTGGCAGTTGCTGAACATGCAATTTAATTTCAAGTCCTCACCGGCAGGCCCTGGGCTGCTGCAGGTCAGAAGAGATGCCTGCATCTTTGATACTTTGAAGTGGGGCAGGCAATTACATTCCCAGCTCTCTTCCAGGGCTGTGGAGAGTCAAGCCACCTCTAACAGATCAGACAGGAAGCTTGGGTTGCTGCTGGCAGGACTTGGCTCCCATCCAATTGGTGGCTCTTTCGAGGACTCACAGTGCTCCCTGGTATGGGGTGTCCAGGACCCCCAAAGTATGCTGCTGTTCTACCTGGGTGCCACAAGCAAGTATCTTTTGAAGCCCTGATTGTGGCCCTCCACCCTGGGGTCAGAAGACAGGCGGGATGGACTGAAGCAGCTCAGCCATGGTTCCACTGTGGCTGGCTGTTACATGTGCACAGAAGAGCATGAAGTTGCCTGCAGTAGGGATCTTGTCTTTTTGTTATTTGTGTCCGATGTGGCTGAGAATTCCAGACTGAGGGAAGCAGTGGAAGCTATCTTTCTCTTGTGCCAGTTAAAAACGTGTCTGTGTTAAGTCTTATTTGAGAAAACATCTCATAAGAAGGGGAACGTTACTCACTTCTGATTGATAATTGCTATCCCCGTCCCATTTGGTTTAGTCACAAAGCTGGGGCGTACCAGACCTCAGATCACACAGCTGAGTGTGCACTGCTTTAGAGCACAGGGAATCCCCGGAGGCCAGGTGAGTGTCAGCCTGGCAGCGAGGCATCCTGAGCAGGCGTCCTGCTGATCTCAGCCCAGCTCAGGGGTGGCTCCGAGGATGTCTTCCTGATGTGTGGGTATACCAGCATGTGCCCATGTGGAAGTATAAAAGCTCATGTGTATATTGGGCACCTTGAAGCCAAGAGCTTCAGAAGAGATCCTTGGACATGCCGGACCAATGTCAGCTGGAAGGTGGTGGTTAGGTGGCACCATTTAGGATGAGAACGGGACTGTCACAAGTGGTGAATGAGTGACACTCTGGGAGCTGCTGTGGCTTTTTTTTTTTTTTTTAGCTTGAGTAAGGAAGGCAGTAGTTGCCCTATCCACAGTGCTCATCAGAGAGATTCTTTGGGAGTGTTTGTATAAACTACCCAACCTCACTTAGGATGGAAAGTTCTCTTCAGTTCTCTTCCACAACCTTTAGTTCGGGATGACATAAAAGTCACGGAAATGACATTATGCTGTGAACGAGATGTAAGTCAACAAGAAGCCCTCACGGGTGCTCTTTCTCACCCCCCGAAGGCGGCACCTCCCAACCTGCCCTTGCATGCTTTGTGAATGTCACACTGAATGTAGAACATGATTAATTTTAAACATGCCTTCCACTGGTTATTCGTGTTATAAAAGTATTACGTGTTCAAATTGGAGAGCACACACGAGACCAAAGTAAAAGACACCTACGTCTTGCCAAAGCCGAGTCTCCTACCTGGATCCAGCCTGACTGCTTCCTTAGGCTGGATCCTGCAGTCCCCTCACCTGAGGTCGGGGAGTGTGGGGATCTTCTCCACCATTTGGGTCTGGCAGGCACCAGGGGACACGCTGCGCCCACTGCCCTCGCCTTTGCTCAGGAGACCCGCCACCCCCAGGGCCGCTGGGCTCAGGGCTGCCTCCTAGGGCTGTATCCAGCTTGCAGAGTAATTGGCCTCTCTCCCGCCCAGCACATCATAATGAACCATTTTCCCAGTGCCTTTGTGTTTCCTCCTTACTTTTGTCCCGTACTACTAATTATGCTCCCCCAATAACCCTAAAAATCCCAGGCGGCCTTTGTGTGCACACTCCGTCAGGCACAGTTTTGTGCCGATTGTTCCTCGAAAGGTGCGGGAGCGTTCCCCAGCCTTTGTAGTCCTGGTCTTTTGCCGGAATTTGAGAGTGACAGGTCTTTTCTCTGGGAGTGATTCCCGCTCTGTAATTTTCCCCGTCAGACGCAAAGCTGAGAAATGAGGCATTTGCTTATTGTGTGTATGGATGGATTTCTGCCCCCAGAATCCTATTCAACTTACTTTGCAAATTGTGCTATAAAGAAGCATAAAATATTTGGAGGACCCTGCAGAAGCCTCCCAGGGCCTGAGCTCAGCGTGGAGCAGAAGCAAACGGCTGCACAGCAAGAGACAATGATGGTTTCACAAGGCATGTGTGCATCTCTGTAAGCTGAGTCTGTGTCCTCTTCTGGGTGGCATAAACAGTCCAGAGCTGGTGCAGACTGCAGGGACCCTGCACATGCTAGTCTAGAGAGACAGTCTCAAGAGCCCCAAGCCTGTGTTTAAGCCACAGAAGACACCAATGGCAGTATTTGGGGCCCAGTGCCCTGGGCTTGCACACTGGCCTCTCCAGTGGGCTCCGGATGTGATGAAAACAGTACTATACCCCAAAGATTAGTGTTTCACAATTGCTTACAGGAGAGATTGGCTGCAGAGCACAGACCCTCGGAGTCTTACCCTTCCTAGCAAGCCGTGTGTATGCCATGTGGCTGTCTTAAAATAGCACAGCTCACACTGCTATGGTTTAGTGATACAGATTAGAAGCTAGGAGGTGTACCAGTCATGGCAGGGTTGGAGCCACAGTCTCACACCATCACCTGCAGCAGCTTGAGGAGTGCTCTTAATCTTTTAGGAACCTTGGCTCACGTAAATCCAGATACTTGGCTTTTCTGCAGAAAATAATTGCAGAGTGAACAGTATGAAGCAGAAATTGAGCTCATTAAAAGACATTTTTTTTTCAATTTAAAAGTTTTCTTTAATGTGTTTGAATGTTTGCCCTCATTTATGTTATGTGTACTACATGCAAGTCTGGTGCCCTCAGAGGCCAGAATAGGGAGTTGGATCTTTTAGAGCAGGAGTTATAGGTAGGGGCGAGCCTCCATAGGATGCTTGGAACCAAACTCAGGTCTTCAGCAAGTGTAGCAGGTTCATTGACCACTGAGCCCATCTCTTCACTCCCTTATGTTCAAAGACATCCTTTTAAACATAAAGTTTCACATGAAGATAAAGAGAAAGGCACGCAAGAAGACAGCAAGGCACATCTGAAAGCATGGGCTTGGGCTCCTCTGGCCTCCGGAGTTCCATCTCTGAGGGTTGGTAAGGAATCTAAATGATATCACGGGGTGTCCTTTTGCTTTGGGTTGGATGTACTGAGACAGCACAGCGTTAGGTCACAGGGTTACAGAAAAGCTACGAATTTTTTTTACTTTCAAAGCTTTTTTTTTTCTTTGCAATTTCTAGAAAATTATTTGGGAAACAAGTAAAGCCACACTTGGAGGCCATACAGACCTCGGCCTTAGGCACAGTTGATTACTATCTTAGCATAAACATGTTCTATGGAAGAGGATACCTCTGTCACCAACTGTCACAGCAGATGCTGCTTACGTCAGAAGCTTTGACTTCTTAACTGGTCCGAAGCTCCAAGCAGACTCCAGGGTTAAAGCCTCCTCTTCTTCCTCCACCCTGGAACTTTCCCTGTCTTCCTATGCTGACTCCAGGATTATAGAACAATTGTCTTTGTTTTCTTTTTAAAGCCTAGTTGTTATGGCTGTACCTGGAAATGGGTAAATAGAGGGGCTAGATGTCAAAATAGGTGTGATATGGGTGAAGCTGCTGTCTTGATTCAGTAGGGACAGCCCTCGCGGGGCCTTGGCTTCATGGGTTTGCAGCATCCTGGAGTGAGTGAGAGTCTCCAGACAGCCAGTTCCCTCGGCAGGTGGTACTGCCCTCCCTGTGTGTCTGAGAAGAGCTGCCCTTGACTGAATGCTGAGCAGGCATCAAGCTGTGCTCTGTACCTCATCCCCCCAGAAACCTGCCAGAGGAGCCCTGTTATAGCCCCCACTTCACGGAGATTCACAGAACGCGTGCATTGCCACCCAGATGTAAACAGCAGAGCTGGGACCTACACGTGGGCGGTCTGCTCTGGAGTCTCATCCTAAGTCCCAAGTCACCACACACCGCACTGTTAGAGCCAATCTTGGCTCTCTTTCAGACCAGTCTCTTCCCAGGAACAGCTTCCACGCCCTCACAGAAGTCTCTAGGGATGCTTGCCTCCCAAGAGCAGAAGCCAGTCACTGACAATTGTCACCTTGGGAGCCACATGCAAAGTCACAAGTCACACCCTTCTTCCGTGGCTGACCTCATACACTTCCAGTTAGGAGCCGGACACAAATTGCCCCTAACTTCCTTGACAATTTTCTCAACACGTGAGAGGCCACGAAGAAAAAATCCAGGTGCCCTAAACTAACTGACCTCTCCAGAAAGACACAGAAAAAGCATCCTGCCTCAGACATGGATGCTGTTGTACAGATACAGGGCCTGCTCCACACAGACCTGAACTCATTCTAGAAAGACACAGAGTCCTTTCCTGAAAATGCCATATGACACAGTGTTCCCCTATGCTACGTGGGAATATGTTTTGGTTTATGTACTGGGTTTTTTTCTTGTTGCCGAATAATTTGGATGAAGAAAAGAGATGACAGAAAAACACAGCACACTCTCCCGTGTTGAAGGCCAGCCTTCTGGGCAGCCATAGCACAAGCTATCTGTCCCTGTTCTCGGTGTGTACGGGAAGATCTGAAAGGAAGTCTCTGTGGGCTCCTCTTGACCCTACAGCAGCACCTGATACCCGGACTGTCCTGTCAAATGGGCTTTTCTCCCTCCTGAGCAACCAATCACCTGTTGGTTGCTGAGACATGAGCTTCTAGGAAGCACTGTCTTCCTGTGAACTCCAGGCTGTACTGACAGCCCTGGGCTATTTTCACTGAAGTGATGTCCCAGCTCACAGATGGCATCTTTGATAATTACTAGATTTTTTTCCAGAATTTGCATATATTAAGTAGTCTTTTTCTTTCAAATTATGGTGGGTAGACACTAGCCAGCCTTCCATCCAAGAGAAGACCTATTTATCAAACCCCTCCTGTACGCACAGCAGGGCTTATGAGCCCAGGTGAAGTCCTGGGGCTGTCAAGGAGGTGGATGGTATGGTTTTTCTGGGCCCATGCCTCCCTGGGCAATGCTCTGGACCTGCCTGTGCACCTGCATTCTCCTTTAGGCATTTATAGAATTAACCCGGGACTCTATTCAGGGGGATGGTTTGCTGCCAAGGTTATTGATGAAAATTTCCAAACAGTCAGGCAGACTCCAGGCCTCCTTCTAGCATGTCTATGCAGCTTAGTTAGCGTCACTAATTATCTTTTGATTGGAAAAACTGTCCCCCTCCCAGCTCTGCCTGGACCCACTTCTCAGACCATAACCTGCAGGACATGTGTGCTCTCCATGGTGCCCTTGTCACTTGCACATAGGTGCCTCCAGTGTGCGTGACATAGCCCACCACTCCCACCAGCACATGATAAGTGTAGGTCATATGAACACAGGATGAACACTGGTCACATGCAGTGCTTGCAGGATGGCTACAAAGGCTGTAACTTCAAATCCCTCTACTGTAAATGTTTGTGCTGGCTCAGCCTTTCATCCCTGCCTGCAGGCAAGGAAGCCTTGCCATGGTTTGTTACTGTGTGCGTGTGCTCGTCCTCTCAGGTAGGGAACTGTGTTCCTAGAAGGAAGGATGCAGCAGCACACACAGGCTGCATGGGCCAGTTTTCCAGTCACGGCAGGAACACGGAAATATCTACACCTCAACTGAAGCAGCAGCTTTGGTCTGCATGGAGCAGGACCCAATAGGGCGGAGGAGATGGCACAGTTGGCAACATTGTTGCCAAATGAGCATGAGAACATGGGTTTGGATCTCTAGGGACTGTAACAGCCAGGTGCAATGATGCATTGATGTATTGCCAGCGCAAAGAAGGCAGGAAAAGAGGTTCCTTGGGGCTCAGTGGCCAATCAGCTAGCTCTAACTTTAGTGAGAGACCCTATCTCAAAAAACAAGGGAGAGTCCTGGCCCGGTAGCTTTTAATTCTAGCAGCTGGGAGGCAGAGGCAGGTGAGTCTCTGTGAATTCCAGACCAGCCAATGACACCTAATAAGACCCTATCTTGAGAGAAAGAGAGAGATACGGACTGACTTTGACCTCTGGCATATGTACACACACACACACACACACACACACACACGTACACACACATATGTCACACATGCATACACAGGCCTTACTAACAGGCCACATTGTTTCCACTGTGATGAAAAGTACAAACTTTTTCTTTCAAAAAACTAAAAACTAGTTTTGAAGTATAGTACAGAGAAAAGACAAAATGTGGCCTTTGTGATGTTAATTAAGAAACTATGGCCAGCCCAAAGGACAAGGCATTAGGTCAATCTCCACCTTCCTCCTACTGTAATCAAGACATGAAACCATCACTGTCCACAGTGGTCTATAGAAGGGCCTATGTGGGATGCATCTCTATACAGGCTGCTAAGGAATACCTGGTGACTAAGACGCCCAGATCCCCTCTCCTAGCTGATTGATAGATTCAGACACACGCTTGTACATCACACCACACCACACACTCGCACACCACAGCACACCACACCACACGCTCATCAGACAGCTGGGAGACAGTCAGCATTGGTAGGGAAAGCATCTCAAAGCTACGGAGAGATGTTTGCTTCTCTTCCACAGATGGAAGCATTAGAAGTTGCTGCTTGCTGCTTCGTAGTCCCAGAGCCTGTCTAGGGTGTCCATAGCCCAGGCTTCACCCTGAATATGTTCACTGCATCACTGATATGGCTTTCATGTCCACATGCAATCCTTACACCAGTGCAGCCTCACAGGCCGGCTGCTATAGGTTCCCTCAGACCGGAAGGACTGGGAAGATGAGGCAAGAGGAAAGAGCACTATGGGCCAGGTGACCAGGTCCAGGCCGCCTTGTCCTGGGCCAGACTGTGGTGGCAGGTTTGGGCAGTGTGCAACCAAGAGAATGATCATGGCATGACACATGCTGTCAAAAAATGTCTAAGGCGCCATTTGGGACCAAGTGGTCCCTGCCTGGGCCAGGGAAGGATTTCGGTACAATGGCTTCCCCCTAAGTGGGTAGAAGTATTGTCACAAGGTCACAGTCAGCCCCTAGAAGCATTTCTTCCTTATCAGGCAAGAGAGGCCATGTGGTGGACTCCGGGATTTCCATAGAGGTAGAGGAGCTGGGCAACTGACTCCTGAGTGGATGTGAGCCGTGAAGAGGCAGGTACATCAGAGCAGCGTGAGCGAAGATGTGAAATGTGTCAGTGAGCAGTGCGCTACCAGGAAGAAGAGCGCCACGCTCCTTCACTTCCGCTGCCATCTCTCTGTGCCAGCTCAGCATGGCAACCATCTCCCAGAACCCAGCCTGTGACTTGCCCCAGGTCTCCTCTGCAGGAGCTGTTCAGGAGTGGCCCTCCCATGGGCCCCATGACCATGCTGCCTGTGAAGGCCCAGTGTGTGTCCTTAGCAACTTTTCATTCCATCTTTGCCCAGCTCTAATGTCCTGTAAGCTCAGGGAGGTCAGATCTGGGATCCTCTTCCAAGTGAGGAGCAAACAAACGGCAGTGAGCACCCGGCTGTGCTAGGCGACTCCTAGGGATTTTACAGGGTTTTTTTTTCTTTTTTGTTTGTTTGTTTGTTTTTTGGTGTCTATTTTGAGACAAGGGCTTTCTATGGCTGGCTATGTAAGGTCTCACTAGCATATTGCATCTGTCTCCCCAGTGCTGGGATTAGGAGTGTGCTACCGCATCCAGCTATTTAACCCTCCACAACTGTGAAGCTGGTACTGTTGTCACATTTCACATATGAGGAAACTGAGGCACAGAGTGGTAAGACAGTGTACTCACATCCATACAGACCTGTCTGAAGCCAGATTCCAAAGCCCAGCCCTCTAGCTCCAGGCACTGTGAATTAGTGGATAAATGGGTGTCCATCCTAGAAGTCAAGGGGTCAGATTGATTCTGAAGCCCTCTGCTCTGTTCTGGATCCTTGTCAATCCATCATGCTGTATCTCAGATATTCTGGTTGTCTCTGTATCCTCAGGGCAGCTCTGTGGAAATGCTAACCCTCTCTGACTCACCCACAGGCTCCCCAGGAAAGCCTCTGACCAGGTACCTTCATCACACGCACCAGTACATCCCCAGGACATGGCCCCATGTATCTCCTGACCCCCTCCACGGCTTCACACACCATTGCCCCCAGCCCAGCACCCACTCACCAGCTGCATCCTCTTATATGCCATCCCTTCCTGGAAGTTCAGTGTTTTCACTTTTGATCCTCCTGCCTCCGCCTTCCCAGTGCTGAGGTTATAGGGTTGGATGCCTTGCCAGGCTTCTGTGGTACTGAAGACAGAAGAACATATGTGCTTCATGCATGTTAGGCAAGCACTCTGCCCACTGAGATACATGTCCAGCCTGAGAGGACTATTTTACCATTTACACGTATGCTCCGCTCTGCTGGTTGATGCCACAGAGCTTTCTCTGGGCTACATGCTGTACTAAGTATTTTATATGCATGAACTTTTAATCTTTCTTGACAACTACCATTTCCTGTTTTGAAGAGAAGAAATTATTTGGGGTTTTAAATGGCTTGCCCAAATTCATGTAGAGCCTATGTGTCCCAGCCGAGGTTCCATCCATAACTGGGATCCTTTGGGGACCCTTCATTCCCTTCAGGCTTCCCTCGTTGTTTCATGGCCTAGGTACACGGCCAGCGTGACTTCCTGTGTCCCCCAGACTTGGGGCACACTGAACCTCTCCAGAGCTCTGTTCTGTAAGGCATTGCAGAGTCTTCCGGGGTCCTTTTCCAGAACCCAGTGGCAATCCTTCTGTGAGCATGAAGTGAACAAGGAGTGCATGTGCTTAGGTGGGCAGAGCCCAGAAGACCCTTGTGGGGACTGTGGCACTTTGTTGATTGTTCTGCTGTGTTTTTGAGATTGCCAGAAAATTAGCTGATTTTCCTTTCTTTTTCTTTCTTTCCCTTCCTTCCTTCCTTCCTTCCTTCCTTCCTTCCTTCCTTCCTTCCTTCCTTCCTTCCTTCCTTCCTTCCTTCCTTCCTTCCTTCCTTTCTTTCTTTCTTTAAAAAAAGAGAGAGTCAAGGCCAAATGTTGGTCTTGCTGCCCCTTATGGCAGAGGCCTCCCTACCCTCTGAAGGTCTCACTTTCTGGGGTTCACCTTTCCCTCTCGTCATGTTCAGGGTGTCCATGATGGCCTTCACCATCTCAGTTGCTCTCAAGTCTCAAGGGTTATGTGAGCCACCAACAGCAGGTGAGGGCATGAGTGTCTGTCTACTGTAGAGAGCTGAGCAGATGGGGGTGTCTTTGCATTTCTGGTGGCCTCTGTCTGAATGAAGGCAGCGACAACAGTGACCTGGGGTGAAGGAGATGAAACTGTGGTGGTAGTCTCCTACCTTCTACCATCTGTCTTCGGAAGCTAAACAGGCCTTTGTTTCCTACTGTTTGTTGTGTGGCATTTTATTCTTTTGACTTCTGGCGGGAGGGGGGTCCACCACCCAGCCCCCAAATAAATCACACACGGAGGCTTATTCTTAGTTATGAATGCACGGCCTTAGCTTGGCTTGTTATTAGCCAGCTTTTCTTAACGTAAATTATCCTGGCTACCTTTTACCTCTGGACTTTTATCTTTCTCTATTTCTGTATACCTTTCTTTCCTTCTGACTCCCTGGCTGGGTGGCTGGGTGGGTGGCTGGCTGGCTCCTGATCTCCTCCTCTCCTTGTTTTCTTGCTTCTCCTTCTGTTTATCCTCTCTGACTGCAGCCCCACCTATCCTTGCTCCTGCCTTGCTATTGGTCATTCATCTCTTTATTAGGACCCTCAGGTGCTTTAGAGAGGCACAGTAACACAGCTTGGCAGAGTTAAACAAATGCAGCGTAAACAAAATAATATTCCCTAAGACCTGCTGGCAAGGGCATGATTCTTTTTCCTCTATTCTGTGGGGCTCAGCTGTACTTTCTGATCACCTCTTCATGACACTTCATTTTGGTGACTCAAGTCAGTTTCATCTTCTCTAGATGTAGAAGGGCTCACTGTGTCTGGGAAGCTTCCAGAATGGTATCTTGCCAGTCAGAAGGTGAGAGCTGGAGGGTAAAGCCAAAGGTAAAAGTCAAGGGGTCATGTTGCCATGATCCCAGAATCCTTGCTCTTGTCAGAATGGGAGTTGTTTGGAGGAGAAGAAAATCCCAGACTGAAGGTGTCCCCACCTTATAGTAGACTCCTGGTCTCCCATGTGACCTAGGTTCTAACGAGAAAGGAAGATTCAAACTTTATCTATCTGCATCTTTGTTCTTGACCAGAATAAGACAAAAAGGTGCTTTAGGAATCTATGTGGTGATGGGGGTTGTGTCTGCTCATGGGTATATAGATGCATGTGTGCATATAGGTGTGTACTCACACATTTGTTCCTAGAGCCAACTTGCCTCAGTGGCTTGTAGATCTCAGGGCCTAAGGGTGGTGATGCCTCCAAACACACTAATGGGCATGGGCTGTGTAAATGCCAAGAGCATGAATTCTCACTCGTGTGAGCCTTGACTAAGGCTGAGTAGGCAGGGAAATGGAGGGTTGGCTTGCAGTTCTGGGGGAGTACCAAGTAGGTTTCCTTGGATGCTGCTAACCCCTGACTCTGCCCCTGGCTGTCTTGCAGGAGCTATGCCGCCAGCGTATGTCTGTCCGGCCACAGGATCGGCCTGAGGGGCCACACACGTCACGCATCAACAGTGTCTCTTCCCAGTTCAGTGATGGGCCAATGCCTAGCCCTTCAGCTCGGAGCAGCACTTCATCCTGGTCCGAGGAGCCCGTTCAGTCTAACATGGACATCTCTACAGGCCACATGATCCTGGTAAGGCTCGCCTCCTCTAGGGCACTTCCGACTTCTGGGAATGAATGGCAGGCACTGGCTGGGTGTATGCCGTCTACTGTGTCCATCTGTCAATTGCTTCCTGACCTCAGAACTTGCTAGTATCCCTCTGGGAGTCGTGGATAGAAACAAAAGGTGTGTTCATCACTGAACTCTTTCTGTCCTGCTTAGAGCACATGCAGGCATGATCCCTTGGACTTGAGATGGAGTTCATGGAATGCATGCCTTCTAGTGTTGGCTGTGTGTGCCACTCCATTGGCTTTGATTAATAGTAAGTGACTGCAGACCAGGCAAGAGTCATGTTGATCAAGAATGTTCTGTGGAAATGCTTCAGGGGTCTTGCTAGCCTAGACCTGGATGGACGTGTGCAGCAGTCCACTTCCCAGGGGACACACGGCCACAGGAGGCATTCCCTCGCTGTGCTGTTTGTGACTTCTCCTTGTCCTGCTTGCTTCTCTTTCTTCTCGAAAGGGGGATCCCAAAATGCTGTTTTGGAATACAGGCAGTGAGGAGAGAGCGTCTAACACCTGGGGCAGACAGCTTATCATCCGCTCAGTAGATGTGTCATATTCCTATTTTATTCTTGAGCAATATATTAATTGCCCATATGTGTGGTGTTTGGTGCTTGTAGTCTTTTATGGTGACAGATGTCCCCCTAATGGACAGCAGTGACTGAACTTAGATCTGACCTTTCAAGGACTTTAACATTTGCCACTTTTAGAAAAGGAATCGAGAAGACCAGAGACACTGAGATTTGGTGCTGGCGTGAAGGAGTCAGTACATGTGCTTGTCACTAGGGGCTTGTTTCAGTTTGTGGGATCTGACTTTTGGTCGCAATTTGGTAATACCTTGTGTCTGTGTGGCATACGATATACATTTTTCAAGAGAAACTGTGTTTGGACATGAAAGGCAATTCCAAGTTCAGCAGGAGGGACTCAACCTCCAAGTAGCCAAGATCTCACTGTCCTAAAGCAGGGCGGCCCAGGCAGAGGTCAGCAGTGCCACTGAAGCCCAACACAGGCATTTCCTGAATATAGTCATGACTTCACCCACCTACCACACTAGCTCTAGAAAGACATTCAGACCCTTGCAGGTCCTGTTCACCCATTTTCACACCCCACTTGCCTAGATTGTAAGGCCCAGGGGAGCCAGCACGTCCAGGAATAATTGTTTCCATAGCAGGAGATGTGGCTCAGCACCTCCCAGGATGCAAGCCCCGAGGCAGGATTACCCAGTCGTTGTGACCATGAAGGGCTGGGCCATGTCATGGACTCCGCTCTCTCTGCATCCACTTAGTACAGGCTGTGAAATGTCTCTCAAGCTTTAGCAGAATAGGACTGGCCCAGGGTTGAGGTCAAGAAAGCAAGTTTCCAGCAAGCCAGGGCCAAGTTCATGCAGCAGCCCTGTGTCGCCCCTCTCTGCACAGGCGTGGAAGCCTTTACAACTGATCCTGGCTAATTACAGCTAAGGGGAAGGTCATGGCAGTGATCAGTCACCCTGACCCTTCGTGGAAAAGTGCTTGCTGATTGGCCAGCTGGCAAGGCAAGCTTGCTAAAATACACGGGAGGATGAGGAGTGGACCGTCAGGTGAATCCAGGTCCCTGGGCATTCAGTCACAGCGCTGCTCCAGCTAAGGAAGCATGGGGACAAAATGTGATGTCTGAGCATCCGAGCATAAAAACGGAAGAAAAAGATTGAGAGATCGTGCTTCCAGAGAACCTGAGTTCAATTCCCAGCACCCACACAGCAGCTCACAATCATCTGTAAACTCCAGTTATGGGAATCTGATGCCCTCTTCTGGCCTTCCGGGGCACTCCACACATGTGGCACATAGCCATACATAATGGAAAACCATGCATACACATAAAAATTAATTAATATTTTTAAAGACTGAAGGGAAAAATTTAACAAAAATGTTTTAACTCCAGACGGGCAATGGGTATACCCCATAAAACCATGCTGACCCAAAAAGACCGCCAGGACACATCACTAACTGGATATCTTTCTTGTGATGCTGGGGGCCACAGGGGGCAGCCAGCATGACTACTGTGGGCAGGGTGTCAGGCCCGATTCCTGTTTCCCATTGCTTTTCCCACTCGGGTTGGCCTCAGACACTCCATGTTCTGTAACTTTCTGCTAGACTGTAGAAACAAGTCCTCTTGGAGTCACTGTCCCATCGAAGGTCAAGGACTTGGGCATCAGAGACTCACATGGGAGGAGAAGGTTTCCACTAGATAACAGACTGAACATTACTGAGCTGTGTCACCCTGTGTGGACCAGCCATAGTGACAGTCACTAGCAGAAGAGCCCAGCACCGCCAACCCCAGGAAGGACCTCCGTGATCCCTGGCTCTGCAGGTAAAGCAGTTGTCAGAGAAAGCACAGAAAGGCTGACTGCCTGTGTGTAGAGCCCTCAAGACAGAGACAGCTGGACTGGACACATTGTCAGGGCTCTCCTGGGTGCAGGGCACCCAGGGTTCTGACTAGAGCAGAGGTACCAATTCTGGTATGCCATAGAAGCCTGCCTCACTTGCTGTCTGCTGGTTCTGAGTCTAATGTCACATCCACCACCTCTGCCTTACTATCTGTAGGGTGGGCTAGGAAGTACCACCTCTTCCGGTCAATGTGAGTGTGAAGTGGGATGGCTTATGAGACATGCCCACGATGTACCTGGACACCACCTACCTGCATCACAGTGAAGCCACAAAGTTTGCCACCCAAGGCCACTCTCTGCTTCTGCTATTATTGTTCTTGTCTTTATTTTCTTCAAAGGTGCCCTCTAAAATATTTTATTTTTGATCAACATATTAATTGTACATCTGCATGGGGTTTAACATGATATTTCAACATATGCACACAGTACATGTTGATCAAATCCATTCTTTCTTCATCCATCCTCCTCAGACCTCTGGGCACTACCATCTAAATTCAGAATGAGAGAGTAGCAGCCTCAGTGCAGGAATAGGGAAAGTGTGACTTTGATACCCAATACATCTCCAGTCATTGTGAAGGGGTAGAACAGCAAGACATCGTATATATAGTGAACTAAGCCAGACACGGCGGACAAGCACCACGTATGTGCTCTCTCTCATGCAGAAGGAAGTAGATTTTAAAACTTCAAAGTTTCTGAAACTGGTGAGATGACTCAGGGTAAAGGTACCTATCATCAAGTGTGACAACCCAAATTCAATCCCTGTGACCCACACAGAAGGTGGGACCAACTCCTGTTGGTCAGCCACCCTCTGACCTCTACAAGGGCATTGAAGCATATATGTATGCACACATATGTATACACTAAATAAATACATAAAATGTAATAAAGTTTATAAGTTTCTGCTGGGCATGGTAGTGAATACATTTAATCCTGGCTCTCAAGAGGCAGAGGCAAGACGTTCTCTGAATTTTAGATATCCTGGTGTATAGGGAGTTCTAGGGATACACAATGATACCCTGCCTTAAATATATAAACAAGAAAACAAATATTTATATTTGGCTTTTTAACAGGTGTTTTAAAAGTAGAACTACCATAGAGTAGAGCTACATCAGTTTTGGGAATGTATCCGAAGGAATCTCATCAGCATGCAAAGAGACAACTGCACATCCATGGTCACTGTTGCACTGTTGGAAACAATCAAGTTACAGAGCCAGGCTTGCATGTGCAGTGACAGGTGAACAGGTGAAAGGAAATGTGACACACGTGTAGGGAGAGTTTTCATCCGCTGGAAAGAAGAACGGGACCATGCTAGCTCTAGGACCTGGAGATAGTCATGAAAAGCAGGTAACATTCAGACAAAATCACTCGTTTCTCATACGCAGAACCTAGATTTTTGAAAAAGACATAAGTACACATGCAGAAGAAGAACTATTGGGAAGAATAAAGGTCTGGTGGGAGGAGAACAAGAGAGAGTAATTGGTGTGACTTTTGAAACAGACAGACAGAGATACACACAGCAATGAACCCTATAGTGCTTCGCAATTATAAATACTAGATACTTTCATCAGGATCCCAAGTTTGAGGGCAGGAGGAAGGAAGAAGGAAGAAAGGAAGAGAAAGAAAGAGAGGAAAGAAGGGAAAGAAAAGGATAAAGAAAGGAAGAAAGGAGAAATGAAAGAAAGAGAGAGGGAGAGAAAGAGAAAGAGAGAGGAAAGAAGGAAGGAAGGAACAAAAGGAAAGGGAAGAAGGGAAGGGAAGGGAAGGGAAGGAAAGGAGAAGGAAAGGAAAGGAGAAGGAAGGGAAGGAAAGGAAAGGAAAAAGAAAGAATCCAAGTTAGTTTTGAGGAGCTCAGAGAAACGGTCCTGTCCCCCAGACTCCTCACCCCAGCTGCTATGGAAGATGGTCTGCCTGATGAAAAGTGGGGCAAGGGAAGAGGAGGGGTGCCATGTTATAAGGGGGAGCAGAAGCTGACAGGGCACACAAGCCGGGTGGCCAGTGGGAAACGTCTCATGCTCTTCTAAAGAAATGTTCACCTTGTGGGATGCTCAAGTGAGTTCAGAGCTCTAAAACACTCCCTGCTGACGGACATAAAGTCACCACGGTGTAAGAGTATGGGGACCCACCTTCCTGATAAACCCTTGCTAAAGGGAGAGGAGCAGGCTTGGGTTTAATCACCAGAAGATTTGTTTCCATATTGTGCCTGCCTTCTGCAGGGAGATGTTTCCGCGTGGCTGGCCGCGTGCCTCCTAAGGTTCACTAATTACTTGTGAGCCAGCCCAGCTTTACAGCAGGAAAGTGGGCGTGGTGTACATCACATGCAGAGGGGCAGGCGCTATACTGGGGCCATCATTAGAAAATGTCACTTGGTTGCCTGCTCACTTGCTTGGTGCCACTGGCTGGGAGCCTCCAGGGAATGAACATGTGCAGAACAACGTGGGTGTATTCATCTCTGTTGGGCCCACAGAGCTCAGTGAGGGAAAGCATCCTGAATGCAGACATTTAAAGAACACTGCACTTGAGGACAGAGGCCTGGGTCCCCTGAACCTTCTCAATGACCAGCTCCTTGAGCCTCTGTGTAGTTCTGTCCCTAGACACTCACCAAGCAAGGCTTGGGACCCAAGGCTTGAGCCCATTTCACAGATGAAGGCAGTGAATGCAGAGTACTGGTGTAAAACCATGAAGCACAGAAGTGTCAACCCTGGACGGGCATGAACACAGAGTACTGGTGTAAAACCATGAAGCACAGAAGTGTCAACCCTGGACGGGCAGCTTCTCATCACAGCAAACACGCTATAGCTCCTGAGTGTCACCAGAGCAAAGGGACCTGCTGAGAGCCAAGGGGTCTCTGTTCCTGGGCTTATGATGGAGACATCAAAGGCCTACAGGTGAAAAGTACCCTGTGACCATGCTGGAGATGTCCAGAAGCTGGCACAGGATAGGACCTCCGGGAGTAACCCTGGGACTGGGAACAGGGTATAGGCTCAGGATATGAGGCTGGCTTGGGATGTTGTAGGATTGGGCTCAGAGTGTGGAGCCAGGCATGAGGTGTCGGTTCGGGTACAGATATGGAGAACTCCTTCAGAGCCAGTGCTCCTGGCCCTCTTGGCTTCAAGCCATTGACACACTACAATTTGCTCCTTCCTGCTCATGGTCCCTGAGTGCTTGAGGGCTGGGGAGCAGGAGCTGGACATTTAGTCACTGAAACACACATGAGCCCGTACTATGTGCCTATGGTCAATGTGACCTGAGATCCACCCCTTCCTCTGGAAAGACGGTACTCAGCTAGCCTCTAAATAAGAGCAAGGCTTTAAACCCATACCTGTTCCACCCAGCCACAGGGCCAGGACAAAATGGATATTTATGAATAATCAGTTTGTTTTATTCCTATCTGGCTCTCTTTCAGTGTTCAGGGACTCATCTGCATGTGACAACCAGTGGTGTTCCCATCCCAGAACAGTCAGGGATCAGTTCCCTAGGGCAAAATTTCAAGACAAACAACAAGAAGTCTAGTCAGAATCATGTCACAAGCTGCAATGTAGGGAGGTGGGCATCCAGGTGTCTCAGGCACACACACCTCCTTTGTGCAAGAACTGTGGCCTTGCATTGACTTTGGGGGGTGGGGGGGGTGATTAGGTACAGGACACCTATTTCCCAGGTATCAGTGAGAAGAACATTCTGGAAGGTGTGTGGGAGGCTGTGCTGGGTCTTTGTCCTCAGATCCCAGACTGGAACTGGCAGCCTCGTGAATGACATCCATAGGGGAAGCTGGGAAACCAGTGTCTGGAACAGGACTCAGAAGTGTCACTCACCCAGTGTTTTCTGAGTTCTGGTGCCTACAACTGACTGGGCCATCTTAGGTAGACCTGGCAGGGTGAGTCATGCCCAGGGTATAAGCTGGGCCCACTCAGTACCCCCCATACCAGTGGCTTGTAGGCACACTGCACTTAGTTGAAAGTCAGCTATAGTATCCCAACGGACTCGCCTGGCTGATCACATACATAGAATAAAGTTAATGTGCCTTGTAAAATATAAGTATTGAAGTTCTACTGAATTACACAGCTCTACAAACATCATGGATGAGCGTAACTGCCCAAGGTCTGCCTACCTTTGTGTGCTCAATGTGACTCTGAATAAAGACAATAGGTATCTTGTTCTTGGGAAGCTTATACTAGAATAGTTAGAGAAATGTGAGCTAGAGCCAAATGCTAACTGTGAGCTCTACTAGAAGACCTTGTCCTTCATGGGACTTGGGTGGATGTTGGCACAAGGTCTTTGTTGCTGAGGAGCAACACTGTGGGACAAGAATGAGACTGTAGGGATGGCTCTGCCTCACCAGGACCCTCAGAGCAATTTGTAATTAGAAGATTTGCAGAAGAAGCAAACAACTGGGTAGCCCCATACACACGAATTACTGTGGTTCCTTAAGACCAAGAGGTCAACACGCCCTCCCTCAGCTATCCTGTCTGTTAGCCAGAAGTCAAGAGCATTAAGAGACAGCATCCAGAGATGGGGAGGACTCTGGCCACAGTCCACAGATGCTGTCCTCTCCTGGTGCAGGAGAGAACAGCCTGGAGACAGAGTTACTGTTATAGGGTGACACCAGACATCGTGGTCTCCATGTTTCCCATCTATGAAGCAATACCACAGGATAACTGTGAAGCACAGGAGGGCTCTCCCAGCATGCTCAGCATTGCAGTGACTCTTCATCTCTGAACATAGCCTCTGACACACATATGAATCCAAAAATGGTGGTCATGACCCTATAATTTAAGTAAGCTCTTCTAACAGAATCAATTATTTCCAGTTTCTGGGTGTCCAGCCCTGTTTTATGTTCTGCACACCCTGACATGTTATCTGCTTGTTGTTTGCTTCAGACAGGCTCCCCTTCTTTCTTCTGAAGTGACTGATTGTCTCTGCTCACCCCTTTACCCTCAACCAGCACAGCAATGCATTTTAGTAGCTACCCCAGGGATGAACAGCCACACCTAATCTCCCGAGTGGAAAGAATGTCTCCATCCTCATCTCAAGCCTGGCACATGGACACTGGCCTAGCTTCCCTCTCAAGCAGGCATATGACTGTGGCTGGGGGTTTAGCAGGCACATGACCATCCACTTTAGTTACTATTTTTTGTAGACAGTGCTTGTTCAGATTGACCCTACATGACATTATTGCTTTCCCTTTGGTTTTCCTTTGTATTCTTGCTTCATTCTGGGTAGGATTTCTTTCTTTTCTAAAATATATCAATCATTGAGTAGGACTGTCCCTTAGTCTTTATTTAAATGCCTACTGGTTGTCTTTCTGTCATCTTCCTCTGTCCCCTCACTATCACCAGGGCTACAGGGTGACCTGCAGCTGCTGTGATGACTCTCCTTACATCCCCTTTGATTGTCATTGCTACTTCCTGTTTGGAGATTTTCTTTTGTCCTGTCTTAGGATAGAACTTACTTTTTTGTTTGCTAGTTTGTTTGTAAATTTTATGCATGTGTATGATGTGTTATGATAAAATCTACCCTTCCAATCATGGCCTCTTAGTCTTTGTTATTATTCATTGTCTCTGTTAGTTGCCTCCTCTCTGAGGAGGATTGAGAGATTAGTATAATTTAGAGCAGTTTATTAGAACTTTTAAACTTTTTCTCTCAAGACCTACTGTGATTCCCAAATCTGAGGATTCTTGCCTTCTGTTGATCCCCAAGTCTGAGGATTCTTGCCTTCTGTGATCCCCAAGTCTGAGGATTTTTGCCTTCTTGATTCTGGGAACTTACATATGGCTTACAGTGTGATTTTTGTTTGTTTCTGTAGTAGGAATTGAATCCAGGATCCTATGCATGATAAATAAACTTCTGCAACTGAGCTAATATTCACAGCCCACCATCTACAATTTAAAATTGACTCTGTCATACTCTTCTCTGGTAGAAACACTTTTGTTCCCATTTCTTAAGTATTTTTATATCTTTACTCTTTATTTCTGTCTCTTGTTCACGGGAACTCAGTCTGCTAGGATGTAAGTCTTCTCTTCAGCTGTGTGTACACTCTA
>NC_022009.1:51574374-51588700 GCF_000317375.1 Microtus ochrogaster
CTCTAACCCACCCACTGTGTGGAGTTCAGCAGTGTGTACACTCTAACCACCCACTGGATTTTCGGTTTCAAAGAGTGTGTTTTGATTTGCAGTTGTTCAGTTCATTTTCGCAGCTGCCTGGTGTCCTCTAGTGTAGCTGGTTCTTCGTTTCAGTCCCTCTGGTGGCAAACCCACTGTGTGATTCTTCTCCAGCTCCTAGGAGCCAGCTCTCCTCTCTAGCTGGTGTGCTTTAGTGCCTCAGGCAGCTGTTGCCTTGCTGTGTTCAGACTCGCAGCTCCTCAGTGGAGTGAATCTTGATCTCAGGATTTTGCATGGCCTTGTGCTTTGTGGGGTTTAGAGAGTGCATTTGCCAAGCACTGCGGACTGTCATGAAACAACCATTTTTTCATCGGTTGCTTACTTTAGGCCCCAAATGACCCTTGTGTGGCTGATTTGAGCTTTAATTGTAGATGAGGCTCATGGTTCAAATGTCTCAGCACTGCTGGTCTCCATAGGAACAGACATGCTGTGCACCCACACTGATTCAATACGAAGTCTCAGGCCCTCTTTCTGCCTCCTGTGGGTATTTTTTTTGGTTTTTGTGTTTTTGTTTTTCTTCTCTCTAGACCCTAGTTTTAGTGGAGGAAATTGCTTTGCCCTGCCCTCTCTTTAGGATTTGGGTGTCTTCAGGTTAGTTGTCTCTGCATAGATTTCTTCTTCATTTTGTATTCCTAGATTTGGCTCTTAGTTTTGTAACTATGTAGTTGCCATTTGTCCAGTATATTTAGGGTGTTAATATGTCTCATAGAGGAAGACAGTTGAGGATCTCTGTTTTCCATGCTATTAGGAACACTCTGTGCAGCTTAGACAAAGGATGCAGGGAGAATACAGTTCTGCATAGAATCTCACATCACATTGACAGCTGATTCAATAACCACACTCGTGCTGCGGTACAGCGGCTGTCCGCACAGAAGCCAGGCAGTACCATAACATAACCTTAATCCCAGCATTCAGGACACATAGGAATGAAGATCTATGTGAACTAGAAGCCAGTCTGCTCTACATAGGGACCTCCAGGTCAGCCAAGGTTACACGTAAGACTGTTTTTAAAAAGAAAGGGGTGGGGGCAGTAAGGAGGAAGAACAGCAGTTCTAGCGGCAGGTGAGCACAGCAGGAAATCCCAGCTGCACATAGCACTGCCCTGGGGTGTTCCAGGTGGCACGAGCAGGAGGCCATTGGCAACCCACTCTTGCTCTACCTGTCAGGCCTGCTCAGTGTATGGCATGTGGCTTGGGCACTCCCACGGTATGACTGGCATTGAGCTGAGAAGAGACTAAGGATATGTGACGGTCTCACTCTAGGTGTCACCCTACAGTGTGACACCCATGCGTGTTCTGCCTTGTCTGGAGCAACGGGATGAGATGAGGGAGCCCTTCTGGACCTCACCCTATCTTTTGCTTTCACTTCGCCAACATTTTAATCCTTTTGCTCTGCTAGGATGCTCTGGGGAGGTAGAGGAGACAGATAGACCCCTGAGCTCCAGTTCTTTGGCTGAGAAGGAACTGAGCACCTGGATTTTGGTCGTGTGTAATGTCATCTTGCTGGTGCAGAGTCAGTTTCTTTGACCCTGTGTTATTTCCTCATGAGCATATAGCCTCTTGCGGTGGACATGTTCAAAGTCTCTGCAAATACTCTGTAGCATGTTGGAGAGCCTAGTATCCTAACTGCTCCTACAGCAGAGCCCCTAGCTGTCACTGTCCTCGGAAACCTTGCCACACTTGCTGGAATTCTTTATTCTTCCTAAAAACTTCATCAGAAAATCGTAATGACTACATCACTGGCTCAGAATATAAAAGGCCGCTGCTAAGAAAAGCCCTGCTGCTTTGTAACCATGAGGCTGCTGTGTGTTGCTAAGCAACCGTCTCTCCTCTTCCCTCCTCCCAAAGGTTTCCCTGCCCTAACCACTGTCGTCATCCACAGAGCAGAAATGTGTCCTCTGGGCCTTCTTCTGCTACTTAGGGTATTGGGAAGGCGTTGGGTCTTTGAGACCCTTAGCTCCTGTCTTTGTGACTTGGAAGCAGCTGTTTGAGTTTTGTAGAAGAGACCATCGAGTTGGGGTGAGGGGAGGTGACTGGTTTAAACTCATGAATCCTTTGTAACTCTGCATACAGAAATAGTACACAGCAGGGGTCCTGGAAGAGGCTCTTAAAGACACCAGCACTGCCTGGCCCTCCTAATTTGGGTGTGGGCGAAGGCATACTCTATGGGGCCCCAGCATGTAGGGCACGGTTGATAATGTTTGCTGTGGAATTTTTTTTAAATTTGTTTTTCTCCTTTGAATTTGTTACCCTCCTGAAAGGACAGACTTTGTAATCAAAATCAGTAGTACACTTTAAACCCCTTTTTCTCCTGCCTTCCCTTGAGCCCTTTAGGATACAGTGTTGGGTTAGTAATAGAAGTTTCAAAGATGTCCTACCTTAAAGTATGTTATTTAAATCAAAGGGATGCAGTGAAGATTGGAATCAAATGGCTACTTTCTTATCTAGTAAAGCATATCACCGATCTGTACTAACACAAATACGCTATAAAACAAAGGTTTGCAATGAACCTTCTCAGACTTCCCTGTGTGTTAGAAAGAACGAGCACACCCAGCTTTACCCAGATTGCCTTTGTACTTCTCGTCTGATTTCAGACTTCAGCAAAGCTGGGGAAGGTGGCTCCCTAAAAGGCTGGTATTGGTGTCTGTTAAGCAATTGTGGTCAAACTTTGATTATCCAAACAGAATGAGCGGATTTGATCATTCAGAGAGAGGTTTCAAAGGTTAGGAATGGAGCTGCCGATCTATTCAGAATGACTGGGTTTTTCTCTTTGTCTTCCACGTAATTTCTTCTAAAATTCCCCGACTTTTCAATTTGTGGAGATAACTGTATCTTCGGCACAGCACAGTAGCTTAGTGGTAATTATTTATTTGACAAAGGGTTGTTTCAGAACTTTCAGAAAGCAGAAGTCAGGAGAAATATAAAACTGGATTAAAATTCTTTTAGACTTGTTTTTAATCAGAGTTGCTGCAGACTGGGATTAAAAGTCTCCACTTTGTCAATTGTATTGTTTTTTGCTTTTTTAATTTTTTTTTTCCTTTTAAACTGTCTGTACGCCAAAATTACAAGGCAAGAAGCATACAAAAGATATTTGGTAAAGGCGGGCGGTCTGGGTAAATAATGCTCCTTTCATTAACGTATTTCCCTTATTAACTGTGTAATTAATTGTACATAGCTAAGGGAAGCCGTGGAAATTGAGTTTTGAGATGTATCAAAGCTGACTTTGGCTTCACACTTCCATACAATTTATCATTAATGAGGCCCGAGACGGAGGCTGCAATCTATAATTATGACTCACATTTGAATGACAAGCAAAGAATTTTATCAGCAGAGTTTTAAATGAAAGAGGGTTAGCAGTTAATGTTGAAACTGTTAATCTTTCTTATGAAAATAATTTTGGAGAATATGTTTTAGTGCGAAGAGAGACTTGGGGAGAGCATTCTCTATTAAAATGGCCATTTTCTGATACTCTGGGTGAATTTGTCTACATTTGACAGCAGGGTGCAAATATTTTTGAGAGTGAATGAATATTTTATGGAGTACAGATCTGCTCGTGCATTCTGGGAATGGATTATGCAATATTCCCACATTCCCTGGCTCGGGTGAGTCTATAAGCCAGTTAGAGAAAAATGCTGAAAGAAGTTAACAGATGTGAGAGTATTTTAAAAGAAATGAACATTTCATTGTTTAATATCACAGATCTCTGCCTTCATCCCCTTCTCGTGGTTCATTGGCTTGTAGATAATAAACGGTCAATACTGCTGGAGAGCTGGAACCTATTGCCTGTGCCCACAATGGGCAGGACTTCAGAGAGGCTTCTGACTCTCGTGACCAGCCTCTGACCACACTGAAGTGGTAACTGTTGGAGCTTTCTCCCGCTCCAGGGACCGGGAGGGGCCTCTCTCTTTGTCATTGCCCAGGGAGTGCCAGGTCCTGGACCAAGCAGTCTCACACAAAGGTGACTTAGTTTATAGGGAGGCCTAAAATTTCATCCTTTGTTGAGTCAGGTACTGACTAAGGGCTACACTTATACCCCTGTGTGGGTGGAGGCCCCTGGGCCAGAGAGATAGGCCAGTGCTGAGCCTCCTGTGGTCAGTCTCCCAGGGAAATCCACACAAGCTTGATTTACTGCTAGAGGGATGAGGTGACAGGCTGAGCTGCTGCAGACCTTTGTAGAGTTCTAGGTCACCCCACATTTAGGGGCCACTGTATGATGTGCATCTGTGATGTTTTCATGTCTTAAAATTCCTCTTTCCCCCAAGTTGGTCACCATCTTCATCTCAATCTGAATATATCTTTCTGACTGGAGCCCCTCGACCTCCCATGTATGAATCGTTCATACAATATTCTGTGGGACCCAGGTGGTCTGAGGGCAGTGCAGTGCTCCCACACACCAGGGTTCATCCACTTGCCAGGACAGCACACCTTGTGTTGTGATGCACGCTGGAGCTCAGCCTGTACACTCCGAGAATACCTTCTCTGTGGAAAGGCATAGCCAAGGCTCTGTGTTACCTAGACTGCCTTCAAATCTCAAGCCCTGTATTAAGTTACTGGCTGTTAATTTTGGGTGCTACTTGGAGTTCACTTACCTTTGGTGAGGTTGCCTATAGCTAGACAGAGGTATTAACTAAATGTACAAATATTGGTCTATGTAACAAAAGCCTGAATGGTTTTAGAAGCATCAAGGTCATTTGATGAAATTTTTTAAGACTTTTTTTTTTCTCAGACTTTTGACCTCGTTCCATTATTGCCTGGTTAGATCAAATCTTAAGAATTATTATTATTATTATTATTATTTTGCTGGGATAGAGCTTGAACAACTCAAGTATTTTGTAACTGAATGCTTGCAGAAACTTGAGGACCCGAGGAAGACAAGGAGCCCAGAGTGGGCGGTGAATGGGGCTAAGATCTTCTAGTTTGTTCTGCAGCAGGGTACACAGCACGCATGCGCACTCTCCATCACTTCATGGAAAATCTCAACTGCTGCAAAGGGTATGGAGGCAGCGGGAGTTCCGGCTTATGTAATCAGTCTGCCCTGTGCAGAATGACCTTTCTGAAGCACTCCGGATGCCTCTGTTACTGTAGATGCTCCAATGGCTTCCCCTTGCTCTTAAAATAAACACCTGGCTCCTTGCCACAGCCAAGCTTCTGAATGACCAGGCTGGCAGCTTCACTCTGTCTCCCTCTCCCTTCCACCCAACTCCTCTCTGGAAAGTTCCAAATCCATTCTCACCTCAGACTAGGAGCTTTGCGGTTCCTTCCCTGGAGCACCCCAACCTTCTCGTTTCCAGATCCTTCCTAAGCTGCTCCAAACACACAGATGCAGTGCCTCCCTCAGCTCAACCCTCACACCTTTGACCCTTGTTAATTATGTTTATTTGTGTTCTGTGGACTCTCCACCCAAGGGAATCTAGCCCCTCAGATCAGAACTTCTACAAGCTGGTGGTTGGGTTCCAGAGCCTGTGGTACTCAGACTCAAAAGGCAGGCTGATCAAACTAGCTGATAGCCAATAGGACAGAGAGAGTCGGAACAACCAGCCTTAACTAGATGCAGCTCCAGCGCTCCAGACCCAGCTTGCCAGACAAACCACCTGCCCTGACTGTGAATATTAATGGTTCTGCACACTGGGAAAGGGGGTACAATTCCTTTAATTATTTTCCATTTCTATTCATCATTGTATTTTTACCAATGTTCATATAACCTTCATTTTTAAGATGTTAAATAAGATAATGAGAGTCATAAAATTATTCATTTATGATTCTTTGAGTGCCTCTGAGGACAACAGCCTGGTGGCATGAGCATGCAAGGACTGTCACCCTCATCAAAGCAGCACCATGTCCTATAGTCTTCACACAGAGATCCCTAACCCTGTCCTGTGCCACATCATATATTACACAGAGCTGGAAAATCCCAGAATGAAACAGACAAGGCTTCCCCTACTTGTTATGAGTAGGGAAAAAGGACAAAGTTAATTAATTCTTTAGGCTTAATCAGAATACTTCTGGGGAGTAATGTGTTCACTGATGCTTTCTGCCTTGACTTTAAGTCTACAAAACTGTGATTGTATTTTTCCTCTATAAATCTGCATCACAAAGTCCAGTAGAAGCTGAGCATCTACAGGCTCCTGTGCCTCTGGGTACCATGAGCATCCTTCAGAACTCTCTGGTGATCTCTGTGTCATGGGCTGGGGTGAAACCCAGAGCCAAGGTGTTGACCTAGCATTCTCACAGTCCCAGACTCTGTTCCTAGCATCCCAGTGACAAACAATGAAAATGACCTGGAGTCGAAACTAGTCTTCAGGCCATCTGGGCATCCAGAACCGTTTACCAGTGGAACTTGTAATTCTCAACTTCAGTCTGTATAGGGAATACCAAAAGTCAACATTATAGAATGACAATGTATTATTAATTTTCAATTTCCAATGGACTGTACTCTGTGCAATTAAGATTTAGCCTTTTTTCTTTTATCTTTCAAAGCAAGTGAAATGTGGCTGTTCCACTTCCAAGGAGCAGGTCCACCCTGAAGCAACTCCCCATAACACTTAGGAAGGGCACACCGTTCTCTTGAGCGTGATTTGAGGCCAGGGAGTTCTTAGTTCATACATTTTCCATTACAGAAAGGATTTGGGAGATGGATCTCTCTATGTAGAGCAGACTGGATTTGAACACTCTCTGCAGCTCAGCCAGCCTTGAACATGATTGGATGACAAGGCCCATCCTGCCAAACCTCGATACATGAGAAGGATTTTTAATGAAATTGATGATTTAACAGTGTCTGTGGCCTCAAACCCCCACACACTGAACTTGCCATGTCTTCCCTGTGCTGTTGCATCACCTTGACTTGCTCGTGAAGCCTGCTCCTCCACCTTAACTGAGTGTTGGCTGAGGACTTTCTCTGTATGGTGTTCGGTTTTGAGGTATTTCTACTGCACCAAGGATTTGTGATTTTTTTTTTAATCCTCACAGTTTGATTGGTTTCAATAAGAGGACGGAGAGTACATTTCTTAGCCACTTGAAAAATCACATTGAAAACAGCTGTTCAAGGTCCTTGGTCAGACCTGGTCAGCTTGAGAAGCAAAGCTTTTAGGAGACAAGCTTGAAAATTATCCCAGCTCACGCTTACCGGCCAAGCCAGCTCTTAGCCATGTTGGAGGCTTCTGCTGGCCAGCTGTATCTGCTCTGCCACTCCCAGGTCACTAGGATAAGGGAAGCCTGGCATTTTACTGTGGCTTCCAGTCAGAATGCCTCATTCTTAAAAACATTCCACCAGAGCAATCTCTAAACTGCACTAGCAAGAAAAACTCCCCAAAGGGTCTTCCATTAATCCCCACATTTATTTTTGTCCTATTCCTCCTTCTCAGGCTCTCCATGGAGAATCCAGAAACAGAGCTTCAGAACAGCATGTCTATTTTTATTCTCAGGGTGCTGGCAGGTGCCTGCCCGCACACCCTTAGGGCTCACTGGGACCTGCATGTTGTAAGAGGTGCATTGCTTCTAAGATGGACAGGGAAGCTATCTGCACCCCGATGCCTCTCTGTTCTTGTGTTTTTATAGTCTGTGGCTCCTGTTCCGAGTGCGTCTTTCCTAAGCTAAAAACAATGAACCTCTCCCCACTGACCACTCGACTGTGTCCTTCATTGAGTTTTTCCCATGCAGTTTTGAATTTCTAACTTTGAATATGTAATGTTATTGCCATATTATATCAAGAAACAGTACTCAGGATGTGCCTGTTACAGATCTTTAGATCACCAGCAGGCTTTACCTAAGCAGACGTGTGCTACCTCCTAAATCTTCGTATCCATGTGCATGAGGGAAAGGCGAGTGGCCGCACCTGCTTTATTTTGCAACTGGTTATATTTTTGCTGAACTTCAAATGTCTTATGTTTGGAATTCTAACACTGGACAAGGATATTTCCATTCAATGTATTAATGAAGACAGGTGACAGTGTTTATTTTTAAAGAAACAAAGGTCATCAGTTTCCCCCAAATGGCATCGATGTGTCTTACTCCTTGTTTTCAAAAGCATTTGCCTCGCTTGTGACACTAAAGCTTTACCCTCCCTGTCTTGTCACAGAAAACATGAGCGGATTGTATTCTGTCACAAAAGGTCTGACCATAGCTTCAGTAAATTAAAGGGCATTGTGCCTTAATGGGCTCCCAAGTAAAAACTGGGGGGAGGGGGGGGGTTGGAAGCTGAGCTTTCCTAGTACTAATTGCTCCAAACCAAAACTCAGCTTTAAAAAACACTTTCCCCAAGGTGGGCAGATACTTGCTTTTTGCAAAGTCACTGGGAGAATGAAGCTTTGCGGGGGAAGTTTCTATGTGCTCACTGTCTGCGATCCCAGGGGCCTCATTTAATGCTGACATCGATGTTCTTTGTGTATCTTGACTAGTGAAATAGTGCCAGGTGGGTCCTGGTGGGCCTATTTCTGAATGCTGCTCTGTCCTTGCTGTGTTGCAAGGAATGAGCTGATTTTCATTATTCTACTTGATGCTAGCAATAACTCTTTCCTGAGTATTCACTTCTATCACAGTGAGGGTTAAGAGTCCCCAAAGAAGCACAGTGTCTGTGACCTTCAGTGGGCCAGCCTAGTGCTGATCCCCCCTAGACTCCATTTTGCTGCTGTGCTGAGTTTCCTGGGTGCCCAGGTGGCTGCCATGTGTAGGAAGTAGCACCAGGGATAACTTAGGCCTGCACCGCCTCCTGGCTGCTGCTTCAGTCTTCCACTATGAGATACAGAAACATCTTTGCTGTCAAGTAAAATGTCCCAGTTCTACTGCCAAGGTTGCCTTGTTGCCTGCAGTTACATGACACCTAACTGTAAGGAAAATGCCTCTAGTTCACCCTCAGAAGTTCAACCAACATGAAGAGGATGGGCAGCCCTCCTTGAAGAAGACTGAATCAGTGGTCTTGGAGGCTCTTAGTGGGCTCAAAGTTAGAGAAATGCTGAACTGGGTTCTAGGTGTGTGCCCTTCAGATTCCAATAGTGTTTCATTCAATCACAAAGAATGAATGGAATCCTGTCATTCACAGGAGAACAGGTAGAGCCGGAGACCATTGTGCTAAGCAAAGTGAGACACTGATGTTTTCTTGCAAACGTGGAATCAGATTGTACAAATAGACTTGAAAGTATCCGAGAGATTCTAAGGGACAGGTACGGGCGCAGCAGGTGTGGGAACAAGAGAGGGCAAGGGGACAGACTTTTAAAAAGAGGCGAGCATAAAAGAGACAAAACCTTAGGGGTAGAAGGGCTCTGGAATAGAGCTTTCAGGGCAATCATTGTGTTCCCAGGGCTACAGGAGAGTGCTGGGACAAGAGCCACAGGTTCGCAGCTGTTTCCTGGACTGCCTGAATGGAAGAGTCAGAAGGGAAATTTATAGTGAAACATTTCAAATAACTTATGTTGCTGCGTACTCTGAAACGTATAGTCCTATGTTTCAGAGGATTTGGAGGGCATCCATCATCAATACAGAATTTTAGTCTGCACCGGGGGTCACAGGAATCCCAGGTGACCAGCAGTGGCCAAAATACCAATCTCCCTGAGGAAAGGTTGGTTTCATGAAGAGTGAAAGCTGAAAACATGGAGAGAACCAAGCAGGGGGTTGTGTTGACAGGAACAGGCATTCTTTACGTAGACTAGTGCCTGGTTAGAGTCATAAGATTGGGGTCCTAGGGATGAGTGCAGAGCCCAGGTCATAGGACAGTAAAGTCATGGGGTGATGATAGGTCCCAGACCATAGGATGAGAAGGTCATGGGGTGATGATAGGTCCCAGACCACAGGACGAGAAGGTCATGGGGTGATGGAAGGTTCCAGACCATAGGACGAGAAGGTCATGGGATGATGGAAGGTTCCAGACCATAGGACGAGAAGGTCATGGGGTGATGGAAGGTTCCAGACCATAGGACGAGAAGGTCACGGGGTAACAGCAAGTCTCAGATCAAGACATGAGAGTCACAGGGAGATGGTAGTGGGACTCAGAACATAGGACATGAAGATCCCATATCATAGGATAGGTGGTGATTATAACTTCCAGAATCATAAGGCAGTGTCCTAGTCAGGATTACAATCACTGTGATGAAACACCATGACCAAAGGAACTTAAGAGAAAAGGGTTTTTATTTCAGTTTTCACTTCAGGTAATAGTCCATCACTGAGGAAAGTCAGGGCAGGACCTGAAGTCAGGAGCTGATGCAGAGGCCATGGAGGAGTGCTGCTTACTGTCTTACCCCATACGGCTTGCTCAGCCTGCTTTCTTGTAGAACCCAGCACCACCAGTCCGGGGATGGCGACACCAAAAATGGGCTGGGTCCTTCCCCATGAATCGCTAATAAAAATGCCTTATAGGCTTGCCTACAGCCTGGTCTTATGGGGGCTGTTTCTCAGTTGAAGCTCCTCCTCTGATGACTTGTGTCAAGTTGACATAAAACCAGCCAGGACAGACAGTAAGGTCATACGGAGCGGTGTGGACAGGGCATGACAGCAGGTTCCAGTCAGAAAGGTGAGCGCAGAGCTGGTTTTGAGCTGGGCCTCCATTTCTGAATGGATTTGCAAAAGCAGAAGGCAGCAGGGACTGCAGTCTTGTGGGATGGAAACCAGCAAATGAAGGGGAAGTTGATCAACAAACAATGCTGACCCACCCTTGGGGATTTTGCGATGGATTAAATGCCATCAACACCCCAGATCTTCTCTCACTTCTTAAGTGACAGCTACCTGCAGTCACTTGTAGTCTGAGAACATTGTGTACAAAATTAAATCACTGGAGAATTTTAAGTGATACCCTCTGAGTCCCGTGCTGGAAACTTGAGCCTTCTCACTCCATCCAGGCAAATCACACTCTTGTCTGGTATATCCCCTGTGGACACAGCCTACCTGCTAGTCACTTTCTTAATATCAAATCAGCTGTCACAGTACCATGGTGTTCAAGTAAGCAGTATTCTGCTTAGTAATAGCCCAAAGCACAGGAATGATGCTGCCAACTTGAATGTATCAAGAAAAAGGAGCCTCAGTATGTGTCCTTTAAAGGGAAAAAGTAAAATTTCTCAAAGAAATCAAGTGTTGGGATTGATCTAATCAAGGTAAAATCTGAGTTATTGCTACTAAGTTGTTACTAAGTTGCTGCTGTTAACCCTTACTGGCTTAATTTACAAAGATATCTCCTAGGATTGTTAACAAGGAATGGCAGGCTATGTAGAAAGCTCTGCAAGACTCAGACACCCTCTGAGGCATTGGAAACTGTCCATGCTGGGTAAACACTCACACTGATTTGTGAAGAAGCAACGAGAGTAGCTATGACCACGTCTAGGACTAGGTCAGCAGCTGATCCTGAGACCAGGCTGAAGCTTTGGAGATTAGGGAAATCCCCAGTCAACTGTTTAACCTCTCTAGGATCTGCTCTCCCATATATAAGATCAAACCCGATATGCGTGATATGAGCAATTTTTTCATTTTCAAAAGAAAAACTCTATAGTGTTGCAAATAATCAAAACCTAACTACAGCAGTCAGAACTAAAGATAACAAAACAAAAAACAACAACAAACACAACCAGCCCTCCCACGTATCAGAAAAAGCAGAATTGACTAAAGAGTTGTGTCTTCCTTGGTGTTGGTTGCTGGTGTGTTTTGTTTCTTTCTGTCTTTATTTTCTATTCATTTCTTTAGGTTATTTATGTAACTAGAAAGTCACAATTTAAAAACAAAACCCCTAGGATTAGTCAAATAGTTCTGTAGGTAAGCTGCTTACCACACAAGCATAAGGGTCTGAGTGTGAATGCCAGCACCCACATAAAAGTCAGGCATGGTGGCATGTGCCAGGAATTCCTGGACTAGCGACAGGCGGATCCTTGGCGCTCACTGGCCAGCTAGTCTAGCCAAATGAGCTCCAGAGTCAGTGGGGAGAGACTGCCTAAAAGAATAAGATAGACAGTGACTAAGGAAGACTGGACACAGACCCTAAGCCTCCACATCCATACACCCAGATGTGAACATGTACATACACCAAAACCAAAGGTCTCCTGCCATACAGTTTTCACCTCTGTGCTTATCCATGCAATAAAGATGTTCAACTGGCCATTTAAAAAGACTCACGCCTGAATGCCCTCTACTGTGTAAGCGTGGATAAAGTAAAATTGTAAGTCTATTGGCCTGGCAGCCAGAAGTTGGCTGGTCTGAAAACACTGCCCAATCTGTTCTGGTCTCACTGCTCCTCCTGGAAGAGGACAGAGAAAAATACAGCAATTTTTGGTTTTGTTTTTAGGGATTAAAATGTGCTATTTCACTACAAAGGCTGAGCCTCCCCGCAGACTCTTGCCACAAACGACAAAACAGAAAGGAAGACTTCATATTAATTGCTGCAACAAAATGATGGACAGAAAGCAACCTAAGGAAGGAAGAGTTTGTTTTGCATGGTGGCTTGAGGACGTAGTCCATCAAAATGGAGAGAGATGGTAGCTGGTGTGGCAGGAGTGTAAGGCTCCTTGCACACATCTGAGATCAGAGGACCAGGGTCTCAGGCAGAGGACTCAGCACTAGTTCCCTTCCTCCTTTCCTCAGTTTGGGCCCCCAGCCCGTGGATGGTGCCACCAGGCTCACGATGAGTCTGCCTTTCGCAGGCATGCTCAGCAGTATACCCTCTAGGTGAGTCTAACTCCAGCCAAGGTGACCACGAAGGTAAACCATGCCCGAGCCTAGAATGTGGCTGAGAGACGTGATCATCACTTCCAGCCCATGAACCATGCTACATACAAATATAAATATTAATAGGGGATGCTGATCAAACAGAGATGTGTGGGGCCGGGCACAGCCTGGTGAGCAGTGCTTGCTGAGAGAATGAAAACCTTAGATCGGTTTCATTGCAATGAAGCTTATCGAAAAATGACTGAATTCTCAGGAGGAAATGACAGTCAAGACCTACCTCATCCCCCGCCACCACCTAGAGCTGAAGCCTAGAGTTCAGGCTGCATTGAACTTGGAAGTTCAAGTGAACTTGCTGTGACTCCATGGTGAAGCTGACTGTACAATTTAAAGAGCTGTGGTTCTCATGAATACAATTCACAGGGTACACTTCAACACATGGTACCTAGGACCAGGGCGATCCTGCCAGGGCCTGTCGTAGAAGCTATTGTTTTGCCACAAAAAAAAAGGGCTGCTGTTGATAATGGGTTTCCTGAAAGGGTTTTCTAAAAAATAGCCAGGGTCAGCCTCTCTGCCCAGAGTCATTAGTGCCTGCTTCTAGAACGAAGGAAGCATTTCATACTCTGAGGCTACACACCTAACTGGCCCTGCCGCTCAGTCCCTACACCAGGTCTGGACTCAATGACCCTGCCAGTATTTCACAAAACTGAAGGGCTACACTGTGCTAAGATTGTTACCCTGCTAAGGAACTGGTGAGAGGGACCTGCGAAGAGGGTGCAGCAGGTCAGAGCTCTTGCCATGCAGACTTAATGACCTGAGTTCAGTTTCTGGAACTTACAGTGGACGGAGAGAGCTAACTCCCCTGACCTCCACATATACATTGAAGAATGCGCACACACATGTAATACACACAATAAGAAATTTTAAAGAAAAATTGGGGTATAAAAATATACCTTTGATGCTCCTCAGTGATCATTCTTATTCATGTGTGTGCATGTATTTGTACATGTGTACACATTTACATGTTAGTGTTCATGTATGCATCATGTGTGTTATATACATGTGCACATGTAAGTGTAGACACTGGAGGATGATGTTGTGTATCTTCGACCACTTTCCACCTTATATTTTGAGGCAGGGTCTCTCGCTGGACCTGGACCTTTCCAATTTTACTGGACTAAGCCTGGCTAGCGAGTTGCCTTCATCTTCTCAGCACCGAGATGGCAGGGTCACACCACCATGCTGCTTTACATGGATGTTGGGTCCAAACTCAGGTCCATCATGCTTGGCGAACTCTTTCCCAGCTGAGCCATTTCCCCAGATTTCGCCACAGTTGTCTCCAGGGAAGGTGGC
Organism: Microtus ochrogaster; assembly: GCF_000317375.1. Taxonomy (NCBI): domain Eukaryota; kingdom Metazoa; phylum Chordata; class Mammalia; order Rodentia; family Cricetidae; genus Microtus; species Microtus ochrogaster. The sequence continues at coordinate 51,588,438 of NC_022009.1, forward strand.
TGTGACTCCATTCTGGTTCTGCCCAGGTTTCCATCACTCTGTCTCACAGGCTCTAGCTCCAAGCCAGAGCGCCCTGAGGACCAACAGTGTGTGGGAAGGGCAGACAGACTGGCAGAGTGCTCTGTTGAGACTCAAGGTGAAGACAGTTGCAAGAGCCTTCTAAGCAGGCTGCCTCAGTACCCCACCAGAGCTCACAGCTTGGCTTAGAGGATCTCCAGGATCCCTATAGAGTTTTTTGATACCCACTCACTACCAGGGCACAG
>NC_022009.1:51588965-51593461 GCF_000317375.1 Microtus ochrogaster
AGACAGATCCTTGTACACTTCTGTCAAAGGTTCAAGGAAGCTGAGTGGGGTTCCTTCCATTCTGAGTCGCCTGTCACTTGGAGTGTGTGTTAGCAGTGAGGACTGGCTGGGAGGACTGCAGCAGCTCCTTCAGCAGTGGGCAGGAGTAAGAAGACTGTGAGCCCTTGGCTAGCTATTGGGGGCTGGCTACTTTATACTAAGAGGCCATGTATGTGCAGGCATGCACATGTGTGTACATCTTTTTTTTCCTTGTGCATATAACACCGATGTCTGCATATAGCATATAGCAAACTAAAAGTCCACAGTCAGGGCTGAGGATAAATCTCAATGGTAGAGCACTTGCCTAGCAAGAAAGAACAGAAAGGGGCAGGAAAGAGAACAGGGAGGAGGAAAGGAACCACAGACAACACTCTAGAGGACAGGACCACTCTATCCCTCATTAGCTGGGTTGGTCCTCTTAGCAGATCTTCCTGGAGGTCTCCTGTTTTCAGAAGTGAGTGGACTGGTAAACTGTGGAGGCCACACAGTGTCTCGGTGGCAGGGAATGGTTAGAGGACTTTGTGTGCTCAGCCACCAGTAAGAGTAATGTGTGCTCACTGGCAAGTACTGGGACAATGAAGCCTGGGACGATCCAGGGTCTAACTCTGCTTCCTTTGGCTCATGTCCGTTAGCCCCTGAGATATTCAGATTTCAGCACAAATCTTAGCAGCTCTGGTCTAAATGGTTCAGCAAAGTTCAACTTCTGTGTAGACCCCCATGGAGAGAGAGCCCAAAAGCAGTGGGGCTGAGTTCTATGGCTCTGGACTTGTAACATGAAGGGGCCTACTTGTTGGGATTTCTGTCCTGCCCAGTTCCCCACAGCAGGTAAGGCCCAAAGAAAATCACACAGAGATCTCCATAAGTTATAAAACTGATTGGCCCATTAGCTCAGGCTACTTATTAGTTCTTGTAGCTCATACTAACCCATTGTTCTTATCTGTTAGCCACATGGCTTGGTACCTTTCTCAGAGGGGCAGCTCACATCTTGCTTCTTCAGTGGTCTGGGCAGAACTGCCGGAGGGAGCTTCCTGCTTCCCAGAATACTCCTGTTCTCTTTGCTCCACCTCTATTTCCTGTCTGGTTTTCCCACCTATACTTCCTACCTGGCCAATCAGCATTTATTTAAAACATGATTGACAGAATACAGACAATTATCTCGCACCATGGACTGACTGACCCAAGATGGCTGCCTGACCCCATGTTTCCATGTTTGCATGTGCGCTAACACTTCAAGTGTCTCCCATGCCAGTGTGTGTTGTGTCTGTCCCTGGTGGGTTGGTAGCACTGTCTGAGAACACCATAGCTCCTCACTAAATAGCAGTCTGTATGCACCGAGTGGCACTCCCAGTGTGTGTTGTCAGCAGAGGAGGTGTCTGTCCCTCCCAAGCCCTGGGGGAGCTGAGCATTCTGCCTCCTCACCAGAGGGCCTGGTTAAGGCTGTGTTTCTGCTTCAGCATCTATGCAGAGGCTTTCCAGCAGGATCTTGGCTGGTTACAAAGTGGTGTTCAAGCAGCTTACTTGCTATTTTTCAGGTAGATAACTCCAAAGATTACTGGTTTAAGAACCAATGGTCCTCTTAGAAAGAGGAGAAAATGAAAGATTTGCCATGTAGGGTGTCACTTGCTAAGCTCCATCCCCCAGGAGTTTTGGTAGCTATATTTAGTCCTGTTTTTAAGTTTGCATTACTGTTTCCTCCTATAACTTCATTTGACTTGTGCCTTTGTCTTCCTTGATCTGAGGAGTGCTGTTCTCGGGGAGGTTTTCAAGCACACACCCAGCTGCCCCTACTCATAAGTTTCCCATGGCTCCCACTGTCAGTCTGTGGACATCCCCCCAACCCTGCTCCTCTTTGGACAAGCTCTCCAGCTCCTCAGCATAGCCAGCACACTGACCTGGCCCCTAGGTCCTGTCTGTTCCTCTCCATCCTAGACAAATACTACAGTCTTATGGCAGGCCCAATCCCCCAGTTGGATACATTTTCTCACCCGTCTTGTCTGCCTTCTTCTCTAGCAAATCATCTTTGCTCGAGTGCACTTCACAATTCTGGTCTCATGGCTGAAGCTCAGTCCTTGGGTGGGGAAATCACACGCACCTTGAGCCCAAAGCAAAGCTGCCCTAGTTGCGGCCCTGCGCATGTCCCAGTCCTGGATCCCATACCCTGACTCTGTGTATCCTTTTCAGGCCTACATGGAAGACCACCTGAAGAACAAGAACCGACTGGAGAAGGAGTGGGAAGCCCTGTGTGCCTACCAAGCAGAGCCCAACAGCTCACTTGTGGCCCAGAAAGAGGAGAATGCATCCAAGAACCGTTCCCTGGCTGTGCTGACCTGTATGTACCTGGTCTGGGTGAACTAGCAGGGCGACAGAGAGTGGGGACTCCTGGCTGTGATTTACTCTGCCTGCCACTGTGCTCTGCAGAACCCCTCAGCTCCACGCTGTCTCTGTCCACTGATCTGAGCCCCCATTGAAGGCTAGTGCCTTGGTCCCCTGCAGCTGTCCCATCTCCAAAAGCGAGTCTTCTCTTGACCCAGTGGAGAGCTCCGAAAATGCCAGCTGGGGTACAGGAACCCTAATGGGAACTAGCACTATGACTGTTTGCTCTAGTGTAGGAGATCTATGGGATTCTAATCCGTGAACATGTGGGGCTATGGGTATAGGCATGGTGATTAACACAGAGCCATGTATCCCAGGTTAGCATTAACAGTGGTCACTGGTACAATATTGCCACACACCTTGATGGCTTCACTCCAGTTGGATGTCACTGAAGTCCTGAAGTCACTCCGTTGGAGAAGGACTTAGTTTCCTACCTTGTGCTTAAGATATAGTAGGTGGCCATGCAAGACACATAGCCCCTGGTGTAGGGACTAGACATGTACATCATCATAGTACCTGGCCCTCCTCCTCATCACTGGCCATGGTCCCAAGGAAAGTCTAGATTTTTGACTAAGCCTACCCAAGGAAGCCCTCAGTGACCCAAGTCTCCCGTACAAATAGGCACTCGGTAAATGTTGGTCTGTTGATGATGAATAAGGAATGTGACTAACTTGTCTTCCACTTTAAGACAAGAGGTGCTTGTTCATATTCCAGAAATAATAAAGAAGTGAACTTTGCTAGCCCAATTTTGAGAGCCTAGCATAGTCGTTCTGGTCTCAGGTCAGCATCGGAAGAGCCCACAGAATGGGCATCCACGCTAAGAAGACAGAGCACACCTTATCACGGAGCCCCCACTGGGGCTTTGCAGCATCCTGCCCAGGGGCATCTAGGGACTCTTATCCCAATAGCAAAGCAGTGTAGCATCCCCTTCAGTCATTCCCTTCGATTGCCCTTGGAGTAAACGGAGGAGTTTGGCCTGAGCTTCGAGGCCTGAATCCACGTGCCGAAGTCACACAGAATGGCGAGCCTTTAGAATCCAGACCACCCTCCAACATGTGAACATTTGCCAGAGAGAAGCTGGCATTCCATGTTCTACTCCCATGTTGCTCTGTTTATGAGAATACATACTAATAGCCCACCATGGGAGGGTGAGTGACAGGAGGCGGATCCAGTTTCCCAACCCTCTGGACTCCTGGTGGGGTGCGTTTTGGTGTCTAGGAACAAAACAGAACCATCTGTCATCACTCTGAATGTGTTTTTGTCACCTGAGAGTGACATTCTTGTCTCCTCCTTTTACCTTCATTCAGGCCTTCCAGCTCCCATCCCCCAGCTACCCATGGGCTGCAGCCTTCTGCTCCACACATTTACCTAGGCCTTCCTGTCATTCTTCTTGGAAGCCCCTACACTTACCCTGTGTTCCCATGGTTTTGCAAGACTGTCTTACCACTCTGGCCGAGAAGAACCCTACTCATGCTTTCTACCCACTGTCCTTTTGTCTGTGTGGCTCTATCAGAACCTTGCCCAGGCATTCCAGCATTGGGCCAGTGAGGTGGTGAGAGGTCTAGGAGGATCACAAGCAGGAATGCCAGGGCGGCAGGGTCCCCACAGCCCAGACTCTCCAGCACCATCAAATCCTCAAGGAAGTCACTGTCCACACTGATAAGGCTCCTGGCCAGCATGTGACTATGTCTAGTTATATTCTCTTGAAATTTTAAAGAATTTCGTAGGCTTTTGCCAGTTTTGTACATGGTTACAAAGAGTTATACAATAGTTTGTTAGTCTACTTTTTAAATCAGCAGTAGAAATATAATGCTATTTTGGCATGCTATATAAAATAAATAGAAAAAAATTTGTCTCTGAATTATGATGAGAAAGAAACATGGTGATTCTGAAGCCATAAGCAAGAATACTTACTTCTTGGAACAAATCAAAGAATAAAGAGCAGGAGACCCAGGTGTGTGACAAGCTCTGGAGTCTCATCCTGGGATAGTGTTGAGAACCAGCCTCCGCTGTCATAGGGTTGAATGGATGTGATGTGTGTTGAGAACCAGCCTCCGCGGTCATAGGGTTGAATGGATGTGATG
>NC_022009.1:51593561-51595000 GCF_000317375.1 Microtus ochrogaster
TGAGAACCAGCCTCTGCAGTCCAGGGGCTGAATGGATGTGATGTGTGTTGAGAACCAGCCTCTGCTGTCCAGGGGCTGAATGGATGTGATGTGTGGCCATGTTGCTGCCTGTGACAGGGAATCTTCCATGTTCCCTTAAGGGTGCTCCCTCCTCAGCCCTGGCCTTTGGCAGGTGCCTGCCCCTCAGATCTAGCTCTACTACACAGAGAGTGCACATCTACATTAGTGTGGGACACATACGGCCATGTAGGCTCACTTCCAGGTTGCCTTTGAATCTGGGTTCTTTCCCTAAAGGTGGTTGTTAGCCACAGGATGCCAGCCCTGCCCACCATCCATGGTTAGTGGGTTATAGCAGTAAACAGTACTGGGCCTTCTCGCTACTAGAGGGAACCTCAGGAAAGCTTGGAGATTCTGCCCCTACCTGGCTTACCGCACCACAGCCTCTCTTGGACTTAACTGCCTGTTCTTTCACATTTCTCATATCTTCAAATCACTGGTGAAAGGAGAGTCAACTGGCAAACAATACTTGCCTCCCTTCCTCTGCGCAGGCTAGGATCCACGGGGCGTCCTCCGGGAGAAGTCTAGTTGTAGAGCCTGTGCCTGCAGTGTAGCGACGTGAAAACACGGCTGGACCCTGCCAGCTCTGGCTTGAGCTTGTCTAAGTATGTACAGTGCACAGTCAAAGCTGGCCAGGCGTCCCCTGTGTCTTCCTGTGATAACAACACTAGTCTCAGTCTGTCCCCACTAAGAGTGGAAGAAATTGAACTAAAATAACTGTCTAACCTGCTGAAAGTTGGAAGCCAGCCTCATCCTCAGATGGCTGCCTGCAGAACTGGCCCATCATGACCTGCATGCAATGCTTGACATGGTGTTCCCAAACTCCCCAATACCGTTTTAAAGTCCCCTGTTAAAATCTCTCGGCAGTTACCCACAAACTGGCTCTAGGCTCCCACACTCCCACTCAGCATAGCTGTGTAGTTCCCTGGGAACTTTATTCTGGGCCAAATGATGAGTCTATTTCAGGCATAATAATGTCAAAATCCATTAGCCCACATCTAAAAATAAGGCTTTTCTTATCTATAGCTGCAACCCTGTTGTTACATCACTAAGCAATGATGACTCATCGCTAATGTCATCCAGCCTTGTTGGCTCACTCAGGCTCTGTGACAGCTGATGAGTGACTTACATGGCAGCAGCTTTTTGCCTCCAAGAACTGGGGCCCAGATATCCCCAATAGAAGGTCAGCAGGACAAGTTCCTGCTGAGGCTACTCCTTGGCTCATAGTGTCCAAGTTTGCAGTCCCCACCATTAAAGGACACTGTCACCTGGAACAAGGCCCAACTCTTGACCCTGGTGTGAATATCCTGTCAGGTGTAGTCTCTGACCACTGGTGTGAATATCCTGTCAGGTGTGGTCTCTGACCCCTGGTGTGAATATCC
>NC_022009.1:51595600-51621073 GCF_000317375.1 Microtus ochrogaster
CTGGTGTGAATATCCTGTCAGGCATGGTCTCTGATTCTGAATCTGGAATTCACTGTGTGATGTTTGAGAACATGGCTCCATGCTTTAGGGTCCTTGATATCCCTGTCATGTACATCGGCCATTTGTCTCACTCTGTCTTGACCAGAACACAATCATGGCTCATAGTTTAAATTTGGAGCAGCCCTACTTTTCTTCCTTGCATGCCCCCAGTAAAGCAATCCTCCCACTGGCCACCCTCCCTTGGCAGGTAGTCATTACCTGAGTACTGTTCAAGCTCACAGAAGCTCGCCTGACTCTTGCCAGGGCACCCCAGCCTGAGGGATGTGTCTGGGCCAGCACACCTTCACAGAGCTACAGGGATCAGCATGTCCCACAGCCTCCATGCCTGGAGCCTCCCATCCTCAGATGCGCTTCCTCCTCACCTTCCTGTCTCCATCCCTGTCTGCTCATAGTTCTTACGTGGTCAACAGAGTGAGGCTTCCAAAGATTGGCGAATGGTAGCCTGTCATCAGGAACCAGGCTAACCCTATTCGGAGTCCCAATCAAGACCACACACGCATCTGAGTACCCATGACACCCATAGACAGCAGAAATCTAGTCCAGAGAGTTGAAGACCAGATATCTAAATGTCTGCTGGTTACTCCTTGTCATCTATCTCGGGGTGGGGGTGTGGTCAAGAGAACAGCGTTCCCCCAAGAGTTTGTGTCCTAGGCCTTCGTGAGACAAAAGCAAGTGGGCTAAAATAAGAGCACTCATGCCAGCTTGAGTCAGAGAAGCCATGATGCTACTTGTGACCCGGCGTGGGGCAGGCAAGGAAGCCAGGTGTGGGAGGTGAAGGCAGTCAGCTGCGCCCAGCTTACAAGTCTCAAGAAAGTTGTTTTAACTTCCTTATCTCTGTCACGTTTGGTCAGTTAATGCTCTGAGTCATGGAAGTTGTCAGACAGCTCGCACACTGAGGAATACTCAGCTTTGGGCGCTGAGACCGCCTTGGGGTTGAGCCCTAAGGATGATAAAGACATCTGGTTGTGGAAAGTGATCTGTTGGTATCCCAGTGGAAAGGAAGGAAAGGTGGCTAATGTATTCACCTCCTAGGAGGCGGCCTTGTCCATCCTTAGTTCAGTGTCATGGAGGGAAGAGCCTAGTTCTCCTTGCATATTTGCATCTGGCAGCATTAGATGCTGAAGTTCTGGAGAAGATTCTGGGCATTGGCTCCTGCACACCTCCTCACAGAGCTCTCTCCCTACCCTACTCTGTCCTGTGTCCAGAGAGTTAAACCTTCCTTACTACAGCAAAGGCCACTGGTTCTGGAACTCACAGAGATCCTCCTGACTTGCTTCTCCCCACCAAATGTTTGGATTGAAGGCTTGTGCCACCATGCTTGGCCTAGACACTGCTCCTTAGACAACTGTGTCCATCACTCTTGTGGTCTTCCACCTAAGTAGCAGAGACCATGACCTTTTTCCTGAGACAGTTCTCTTCTGCCTCTACAGAAGATGCCCTCGTCCTGGCTACAAGATGGCTGGTCCTTTAGGGCTCTTTGATTTTCTTCCACAAACACTCATTACAGGTTAAGTCTCTGAGTTAAATTGGGTAGTTCCAGCTGCGTTTCCTTCTGTGCTTTCCTGGAACCATCTTATTGATCTTAAGACAGCATTCCAGGGGTCAGAGAACACACCTCTGGGTCCCCATTGAATATCAAGATGTCTGTCATAGATGGTCCCTCTGCCCTCCTATCCCCCAAACAAGCCTTATTTTCCCCAAGTTACTCAACACAGAGACCAGTAAGATTAATTTTCTCCACAAATTATAAAAGCACGGTGTGCATGTGTGTATGTGCATGCGTGTGCGCGGGCGTGCACATGCACGTTCTGATGCATGAACATATATATGTATGAGTGTAGGAATCAATGGGCAACTTCAGGTACCATCCTTAGGAATGCTGTCCACATCCTTTGAAAAAAGGTCTCTCTTCGGCCTAGAGCTCATCACTTCAGCTAGACTTGCTGGGTAGCAACTGCAGGGATCTTATAGTGTCTGGATTAAAGGACTGCACCACCATGCCTGATAGTTCATGCTGATACTAGGGATCAAATTCATCTCCTTATGCTTGTAGGCAAGGCTTTACCAACTGAGATACCTCCACAGACTCTAAAGTGTGAGCTGCTGACCCACTTCCAGCTTAAGCCCCTCAGAGGCCAGTGTGTGGACCTTGCGTCCTTGTGCAGAGCTGACTCACAACCCCCTTGTGGGCCGAGGACCTGGGGGGAACACTCCTCTCCAATCCCTCTTTGTGTGAAGTCAGTAGGGACAGCCCCCATTCTGCCAGCTGATCTCATAGGACCCTGCAAGAGCATCCATGTAGCTACCTCAGTAAGGGATATAAAAGCTAAGACCTGAAGGAGGTTGGCTGGCTTGGCTGAGAATGCAGCTGGGCCAGAGTCAAGCATCCCATCCCATCCCGGTACATCATCAGCCCCTGGGAACAAAGCAATGAAAGCCCACAGATTATGCAACAGAATCCATCAGCCTCAGTTTTGCAGCTGAAATCTAAGGTGAGAGTGTCATCAAAGCTCTCCCTGCTCACCAAAAGCTGTCTTTGTGCCCATATGGCACTGGTCCTGTGGCGATCCATGTTCAAATCCTTCCCACCCCACCCCACACACCTGCTTAATAGAGCACTGGTCCTGTTGGGTCAGGGTTCGCCCTGATGACTTCAGTGTAACTTAATTATATACAGAGGGACCATGTTCCCAGAAATACTAACGTTTCAGGGAGAGTGGGTAAAACTTCTTCGCATCCTTTTGGGATGGACACGTTTCATCTCTTAGCATTGAAAACTTTAGGAGAGCTTGGTGGCTGGGTAGGCCTTGTGGGACGCAGCAGCCTAGATACATATGGGATTAGTGCCATTGTTCTGTTCAGGCCCAGTCATGCCGATGAACTAAACTTTTACATCAACATGGCATTGTCTCCCCCACACTCTACCTGTACCACCATTGTTGGCCTGGGCGGCTGCCCTCTTGAATTTTAAAAATCCACAGGAATGCTTCTGAAAGAATCTTAATAAATGAGACCCGAGGCTAGAGAGGTGACTCGCTGTGTAAGAATCACTTGTACTCTTGCACAGAGGACTTAGGTTTGGTTCCCAGCACCAGCATGGCAGCTCACAACTTCTGCAATGTCATTTCCAGGGAAGCCATTGCCCTCTTCTAGCCTCCACGGGTACCAGGCACTTTCATGAAGCACGTGCATACAAGCAGGCACTCTACATACACACAAAAAAACAAATTTTTTATACAGTAACACACAATAAATAAATATTTTTTTAAAGTAGAAAATAAAATATAAGACCAAGAGTGGTGAGTACCACCACCACAGGGCACTGTCACCTCTATGGGGCCTCTGTCACCTTGGTGGCGCCTCTGTGGTTCAAGGAAGCCAAAGCCAGGCCTAAGTCTATTAGACAACTTGCCAGAGAGTGTCAGCACAAAGCAGGCCTAATAGTAGGACTATCTTGGCATATAGGAGGGATTCCTGAAAATGGTACCCATGATAATTAATCATCACTTTGGATTTGGAATTGCTATGGAAACACTTCTGGGGTGTCTATGAAGGGGTTTCTGAAAAGGTTTAACTACAGAGGAAAGACACCACCAGTGCAGTCAGTTTCTTCTCATAGCCTAGGGTTCCAACTCAATATGAACTGAGCCATGCTGCCCCTACCATGACGGATCAGCCCCGAAGACTGTGTGCCAAAACAAACCCTTCTTTACGTCATGCTTGCCAGGTGTTCCCCAACAAGAAGAAAAGTCACTCTTGTAGAAAATTGTTCCCATTAAATGGGGACACTGTGATGACAGACCTTCTGGAAACTTCACTAGACAGCAATGTAGAATCGGAAACTGAGCCAGAAAAGCCTTTGCAGTTACCTGAAGCAGAGCCCAATGGGCCATTCTGGTGGGAGTTGGCAAGACCTGAGTGACAAGAGCCATGTGGATGGCCAGTGAGGACTCCTGTGAAGACCTGAGGCATCCGTGTCGCTGCCCTCGTTGACTTGGCCAACGCATGGTGGGATAGGGAGAGTGCAAAGCAGACGGTGTAGCTGGGCTCCGGCACCTAAGGGACTTCACCTGCATTTTTCACCAGTTTTGCCGCCCACAGCGGTGTAGAAGTTTAATTCCTCAGATGACTGGACCTGAGCAGAACACAGGGAGCCAATCCCAGAGACATCCACAGTCTGGTGAAGTCTACATTCTGCCCATGTCCTAAAGATTTCAGTGAGGCTGAGATATGAACTAAGTTGGCTGACAGAAGAAATATCAAGGTAGTACAGTGTAACATGAGGGCCTGATTTGGGGGATTTTTGTCCTGCCCAGTTCCCACAGCTGGTATGTCCCAAAGACAATCACACAGACACTATATTAATGATAAATTGATTGGCCCATTAGTTCAGGCTTCTTATTAGCTCTTGTAGCTTACATTAACCCATTATTCTTATCTATTTTAGCCACATGGCTCAGTACCTTTTTCAGTGGGGCAGATTACATCCTGCTTCTTCAGTGATCTGGGTAGGACTGGGAGGATGGGCTTCCTCCTTTCTAGAATTCTCCTGTTCTCATCGCCCCACCTCTACTCCCTGTCTGATTGACCCACCTATACTTCCTGTCTGGCCAATCAGCATTTATTTAAAACGTGACTGACAGAAAAAGAACCTCATACACCAGTACAGCACTCAGGCTGTAGCATGGCTATTGCTCACTATCCTTATCCAGGTCTATGCGGGGAGGGACAGGGTAACAAGCAGAGCAGAGAGATGAAAAAGGTATCACTTGCTAGGAAAACAAATGAATTTAAAGTTGTTGAGAAGACAGCAGAGAAAGCAAGTGAAATTGTTAGATTCGTACTACGAAAGGGAAGCCACGTACTCTATACTGAGACGACCCCACCCATCAAAGGCTCTATTTAGTGAAAATGCAAATTCGGGGTGGGGGGAAGCCTGAAGTGAGAATAGCAAGAGGTTCCCTGCAGGAAAACAACTACCCAGAGCAGTGCATCCCCAGGAATAATGAAAGAGAACAATGTAAACCAAGGGGCCTAACTACATTCCAGACCAGCATCGTCATCCACATGGCACTATTATGCGCAGACATGAAAAACACAAAAACTGAAGGGTCATGGAGGTTTCTAGCAAGGTTCCAGGAAGCTCCTCTGGCTAAGCATGGCAGGGCCAGACTCTATAAGGAGGCCTTGAAATGCAGTTGCTCAGAGCTAGGAAGGCAAATTCTAAGTTGTGTTGTTGAAAATACTAGAACTGTGGGATGTCCACTAAGGAAAGCTGAAGGCACAGAGCAGGGTCACCCCAAGAGAGACATGCGGATGCTACAAGCTGCTGTAGTGGAGCTAACCATGACTGTCGGAGTCCAGGCGATTCCATCGCAAGCCACGTGGCACTGCAAGGTTCAGCATTTTCTGCTTTCAGTTTTGCTTTGTTCTGTTCTTTCCTTGCTATTTGGCTCATTTCTACTTTTGGACCAGGGATGTTTGTTCTATGCCATTATATTTTGAAAGTATGTAACTTTGGTCTTACGGGGCTTCTTGAAACCACCTGAAGGCTCAGGAGAATCCCCAGGCTTTGTGCTTTTGAATGATTGGGGACTTTAGAGATGGACTAACTTTATTTTGCATCAAACAATGAACATGAGGCTTTAGAGGACAAGGATGAAGTGCTGTGATTCAAAGTAACATATTTGAGAGTCAAGAGGGTGAGTTCTGAGTTAATCTTTTATTTTTAAGATTCATTTTTATTACACATGTATAGGTGTTTTGCCAACATGTATGTCTGTACACCAGATGTGTGCCTGATGCTCTCAGAGGCCAGAAGAGGACATGAGATCCCCTGGAACTGGAGTTACAGACAGCTGTAACCACATGTGGATGCTGAAAATCAAACCCAGGTCCTCTGTAAGATCCACTAGTGCTCGGAACCACTGAGCCATCTCCCCAGCCCCTGAAAATGTTAGTCTTAATTATCAACTTGGCTACATTTGGAATCACTGTGGAGACACACGCCCGGGTGTGTTTGGGAGTATTTTAGAAATCCTTAGCCTGGCCTGGAGAAATGCGTCAGTGGTTAAGAACACTTGTGGTGAACCCAGGTTCAGTTCCCAGCTTTCACATGGTGGCTCACACTCATCCAGAACTCCAGTTCCAGATGATCCCATGCACCTTTCTGACCTCTAACAGTCGCCAGGCAAGCATGAGATGCATGCACCACATATATAAGTCTTAAAAAATAACTTTAACTAAAGAGGAAAGATTCAGCCCAAATGTGGATGGCAGCATCCCATGGGCTGGTATAGCCAACCAAATAAAAGGAAAAAGAGAGGGTTACAGCAGCCTTCAGCTACCTTTACATCCGGGCTGTGGATACAATTAACCATGTCTCCCCCAGCGTGATGGACAGGAATAAGATACATTGTTTCTTAAGTTGCTGTATCTGGTACTTTGTCACAGTAACAAGAAAAGCATGCCACAACTATGAGGAGGAGTAAGGAACATGGATGGGTGATCCAGGTGTGTGAGCAGCATGTGCAAATGAGTGAGTAGTACAGATGAGGGGACAGAGAGATGCAGAACAGTGAGGCTGAGGACCATGGAAGGAGGAGCACCACGGAGAGAAGAGAAACAGGAAGAGACGAGCAACTTGGAGGAATGCATGTACCAGTAAGATGGAGACGATTGGCTGTATGTTGCAGCTTGCTTGTACCACATAAGTGCAATATCAGGAATTGTAGGAACCACCTTCCTGAGAATTCTATGCTAGAAAATGTCAGGCCAACCAAATATGGGTCCCATGCATCTTCTGAACATACCGGGATTCTAGATCCCACATTCCTTAGTAATAAAAGTTCGGAGCCCTCCACAGTGTTTCAGGATGCTGTCTTCCTGGGCTTTTTGCCCTTGCAGTTCTGGAACTTGTTTCCTATGTTCACATTTGTGAAAGTCATTTGTATTTACTAAAGAGACAGCAGTCGCTACACACATTTGGCTAACTCAGTAGACTTCCACTCTGCCTTTGGGTCTATCTGTAGTCTTAAACCTATTCCTGAACTTCTCACTGTGTTCCAATAATAGATGCTACTTATCGCAACAGTCCTGAATTAAATAATAAACCTTATATTTTGAAGTCCAAGTCCAATTCTCTGAAATGTTTATCCAAACACTCCAGACTAGCAAGTGGCAGGACTTAGACTTGAAGCCGTTTTCTCCAGTACTGGTCAAGAACACTGTCTGATCTTCCTGGGCCTCCAAGTCTTCAATCTGAAATAAGAATATAACCCTGTGTGGTGGCAACACTCACTCTTAATCCCAGCACTCCTGAGGCAGAGGCAGGCAGATCTCTGTGAGTTCAAGGCCAGTCTAGTCTACAGAGTGAGTTCCAGGACAGCCACAGTCTCACAGAGGAACTCTGTCTCGAAAACCAAATAAGTAAATAAATAACGTGGAAATTAGGAACATTTCTGAATCAAGTAATAATGCATGACAGATACTGGCTGCGTCAGAAGAGGAAGGTATGTGGTGGGTTTGATTAATAATATCCTCCATATATGTTCCTGTCCCTTCCCAGATAATGAGATTGTGAATCTCCTTTGAAAGAAAATAGCTCCAATTAAGACCAGTTGCAGAAAGTGAGATGTTCTTGACTTCTGAGTTTGGACTGTTTTGTAAAACATACCCATTTATTAACTGAAATGGCTCAAGAATGCCATTAGATCTTGGCCTGTGTGTTGCCCTTGGAACAGGAAGGAGTGACTTCTATAAGCTAGAGATCATAGTGGACTAGCTGCCTGTGCATAGCCATCTGGCTTCCCTGAAACTTGCACATGGTCTCACATGTTTGGATTGATCTCATAAGCCCATCTACCCCCATTAACATCCCAAAGGACAGGCAGGCATGCTAAACCTTGCAGTTTGGGAAGCCTGTCTTTAACACTTGTAATACTGTATTATGTGGTATTTTATTGGCTTTCATAGCATTGCTTTAAAACTATGGACAGGGAAAGGAAACCACAAATGACACTGGAGCTTTGCTACTGACTTTTCATTGTGCATGCCCCTGCTGTCCATGGTGCATTAGCCCTTCCGGGGTGTCCTCCAAAGTGGACCAATGTTAAAAATGAAAGTTCAACAGCAAATACTGCAACATACAAAACTAAATATACTGTCGAGGGCAGGAAGGCCTCTCTCCTTGACTTGAAGCTCTTACAGAGATGACCGAAGGATGACTGTACAGCCTGCCTGTGCTCGGCACAGAGATCCACAGCAATGCCATGGAGCCAACCCTGCTGTACACTGGCAGGCAGCAGCTGCCATGACAGGCCCTTTTCATATTCAGACTGCAGGCTTCTGGACCCCATATTTTCTCCCCGAGCCTCCAGACGTTGGGAACGTTTTTATGGCTTTCTAAGAAGAAAGTCCAGCTGCTAAACCTGCTAAACCCAGGCACACAGCTACCCCATCTGGGCCACAGTGGCCCTTTAAGAAACCACAGTCACTCTCAGGCCTCCCTAGCATAAGCCACACATCCCTTACTGAGCAGGCCACACTGGAGCCAGGAAACCACGAACTGCGGTCTGTCTTTTCCTCATTCTCTCCCACACCAGCCCCAGCTGGTTATAAATGTTTCTCAGAAGAGGCACCCAGCTGCGAGATGGTGTGTTGAGAACATTTAGAGCGAGTCAGATTTCCAGGTGCCTCTCTGGAACACTCTGGAAGCAGGTAGTAACATGACTCTATTACAGAGTCGGTTTAACAGGCTGCCAACACCAACTCGAAGGCCTCTCTTTTTTGTTGTATGTGTGAAAATATAGAATACTGGAGAAATTAAGACTATTCCTTAGTTGGGCAGTGGTGGTGCATGCCTTTAATCCAGTACTCAGGAGGCAGAGGCAGGTGGATCTCTGAGTTCCAGGCCAGTCTAGTCTACAAAGCAAGTTCCAGGACAGTCAGGACTCTTGAACAAAAAAAAAAACCCTGTCTCAAAAAATATTATGCAGGAAGGAACCATAAAGTCCATGGGATTTTTTTAAACCACCCATACCTCTGCTCAAAACTGCAGAGATGTCTTGACATCCACCATCTTAAATGCTTTCATGATGCTTCTGCAACCCTCAGCAGGCACATAGATGGGTAGATGGGTGTTCATACTGTAAGATGTGTGAGCCTTCATCCTGTCTCCGCTGGAAACACTCCCAGCACATTCTGACAGACTGGACCCGCAGCCACTGCTGCCGAGAGCCCCAGAAGACCATGCTTCCCAAGTTCAATCTGTCATAAGTCTCTGACTTCCCCAACTCTAGAACATGGTGGTGGTTGTTTTGAATTACATGCATGCACATGTGTCTGTGTGTGAGTATGTGTGCAGATTCCCTCAGAGGTCAGAAGAGAGCTGGTGATGATTCCCAGGAGCTGGAGTTATAGGCCATTGTGGCCCACCGATGTGCATGCTAGGAACCCAACTGAGGCCGCCTAGAAGAGCAGTAAATACTATTAAACTACTGAGCCCTCTCTCCAGCCCCAGTCATTGTGTTATTGTAATAATTGTATGTAATTATGGCTGTGGTATATGTTCATAGGACAGTTGCCTAGCATGTATGAAGTCATGGGTTCCATCCTCAGCCCTACATAAATCCAGTGTGATGATGAGCGCCTACTGTTCAAGCACTGGGGATGTGGAGGCAGGGGGATTATATATTCAAGGTCATTGACTACACAGTGAATTAGAGGATAGTAGGTGCTGTAGGAGATCGGGTGAAGGAAACGGAAAAGGAAACCTGGAGAGTGAGCCCAGTGGGTGAGAGTGCTACTGGTCTCCCAGTGGACCCAGGTTCAGTTCTCAGCACCCACTTTACCAATTCACAGCCACCTCCAAGTCCAGCTCCAGGGGGACTGAATACCTCTGTGCTCACATGTGCACATACCCACACAGAAACCCATAGTTAAAATAAAAAATTAAAGGCAAAAAGATGGCTCAGTAGATAAAATGCTTGCCATGCAAGCTCAGTAACACAAGTTCAGTTCCCGGAACCCACCCACGTTAAAAAGAGAAGGGAAGAACCAACTCTTCAAAGTTGTCCTCTGACCCATATCCCACCACAAACACACAAACACATGCACACACACACACACACACACACACACACACACACACACACTGACACACATTTTTCTTTAAATTTAAGCAAAATCTTCAAGAGAAATGAAAGAGCTAGGCACGGCTGTGCATACCTTACCATTACCAGCATTTGGGAGGCAGAGGCAGGTGGATATCTATGAGTTTGAGGCAAGCCTGGTCTACAGAGTGAGTTCCAGGACAGTTGAAGCTACATAATGAGGCCTTGTCCAAAAATGAAGCTACAGAAACAGAAGTGCATGGGGGGGTGAGGGGATGTGGTGGGGGGGAAGGTTTCAAGGCTTCACTGATACAGCAGGGCAGCTCTAGTACCTAAGAGCTACCTTCTATAGGAAGTAGCTATCTGAGGAAGGCTCTATCTTTTACAGGAAGTGGCCTATCTGAGGAAGGCTCTACCTACCTTCTACAGGAAGTGACCTATCTGGGGAAGGCTCTACCTTCTACAGGAAGTGGCCTATCTATCTGGGGAAGGCTCTACCTACCTTCTACAGGAAGTGACCTATCTGGGGAAGGCTCTACCTTCTACAGAAAGTGGCCTATCTGGGGAAAGCTCTACCTTGTAGTAATAGGAACTCCATAGAAGGAGCTGCCGGCCGCTTCCTGCCTCCTAGCTCCCAGCCGCTGGCTGGCTTTACCCAAAATAATTACACAGAAACTGTATTCTTTTAAACACTGCTTGGCCCATTAGCTCTAGCCTCTTCTGGCTAATTCTCACATCTTGATTAACCCATTTCTAATAATCTGTGTAGCATCACGAGGTGGTGGCTTACCAGGAAGGATCTTAACCTGCATCCATCTTGGAGAGGAGAGATATAGCGTCTGCCTCACTGACTTCTACCCAGCATCCTGTTCTGTTTACTCCGCCTACCTAATTTTTGTCCTATCAAAGGGCCAAGGCAGTTTCTTCATTAACCAATGCAAGTAACACATAGACAGATGACCTTCCTCCATCACTACCTTTTACAGGAAGTGGCTATCTGAGGAAGGCTCTACCTTCTACAGGAAGTGGCCTATCTGAGGAAGGCTTAAAGGGCTCCCTAGCACAGATGGTTCTGTCTCCCCAGAATAAGAGACACAGTGCTGTATGCTCCCCAAAGAAACATCTCTGGTGGGAGGAGCAATGATCAAAAGTGGTGGCAGCATTTGAAGGAGAAAAGGAGCATTTGATAGGATCTGGTGTCTTCGGCCCTGCTGTCTTCATGTCTGCCCCAGTTTCTCACATACCCTGTACTTTCCACATAGGCCACACTTTGTAAACTGCTGGAGAGATGGCACAGAGGTCACAGCAGGCAGGAGTCAGCCTGTTCCCTAGCTAAGATGTTGCCTCACTGATCCCACTGGGGGCAGTTTCCACAGTTGTCCAAGTCTGCCCTTTGAGGGCATGCTCTTACTTTAACAGTGGACATGTTTCTCTTTGCACCCTTTTCATCTGCGTTTTCTTTGGCTCTTTCTTTCCCTTTGAAACTAAATTTTAGCAATTGGAAGGTTTTAATGATTTATCAACAAACATTTTGAATGGCGGCCTTCCTGTTTATATTCATGTTTATGTTCATTTACTGTATATTGGTAGAGTTGTCTGTCACTGCAAGGCCAGTGCTCAGTTAATGCTGCACAGAAGATAAACTTGGCATTTGAGCTCTACACAGGAAGACTGTCAAGGTTTCTGCTAAGCGAGAGGCCCTTGGTACCTTTCCCCACATACCCTGTACACAACCCTTATACCAAAGATTCAAGTATGGAGCATGGAAAGGAAAGGCCCACACTGCAAGGCCTGCACCAGAAAGGCTAGAAGGGAGCCTTGGAGCACATGGAGCCCACACAGGCACCCCAAGCAAAGCAGTGGTTAGCTTTGCTGGATTCAGAGGTCTACACAGAAGTTTAACCTTCTGCTCTTGCTTGCTTGCAGATGACCACTCCAGGATCCTGCTGAAGTCACAGAACAGCCATAGCAATTCAGACTACATCAATGCCAGCCCCATCGTAAGTCCACAGTCACTGGGGGAGGGGGGGGACACGGACTGTTCCTAGGCATGCTTGTGATGTCACCCTCCCTCAGTGGCACAACTGTAGGCATGGGATGGATGCGCTTGTTTCCAGCCTCAGAAGAGGATGCACTGGCTTCCCACTGTGGAGCTGGGTTGTTGGGATTGGAAGCCAAGAAGCTGTGCAGAATCACAGACCATGCCCAGAGGCATCCTGGTCAAAGCAGGGGGTCCTGGGACAGATGTAACATTTACCACACTGGGAGATTCCTTAGCTGGACTCGGAAATATCAGAAACCTCACTTCAGTTCTGAAGTGCGCATTCACCAAACAGGCCCCCACAACACCATGAACTAAAAGTGCACAGGTCATTTCCACGTTACAAACCTAGATCATGCCCTAGGTTCTTTCCACTCCTCTAGCAAAGTGTCATCTATGAGAACAAGTCGAGCAGTTGCGGGAAAGTGACAGACTCTTCTGAGACGTTACCATCCCCAGTGAGTGGCATTGCTGTTAAGACTCCAGCATATGCAGCTGATCCCCCTTCCTGACACCTCACACATCCCACACAGTGAGTGTGGGCCTCTAGGAGACATGAACTGAATGAAGAATTGATGCTTTGTCTATACTACCTGGACCCAGACCATTGCATGTGCACCCGTACACATACAGACTTACATCCATGTGCTTCGCTAAGGACTGGCGGCTTTACTCGGCAAGAGTGGACTTTGAAGCTTGGGCTCTTCCGTCTCAGCGGCTCTGATCTACAGTTGATCATGTAGTCTTTCTGTGTAGGACTAATTCAAGCTCTGGCTTGAGCCTCGCTAGCTGACTCATGTCTGAGCATGCCCAGGCTCAGGCTCCACATGACAGAAGACTGACAGGCGATAGCCCCTCACAACCAGCTGAAGCAGTTTTCCTCTTGTCCTGATCCCTCCTTCCTGAAAAAAAACTGGACGAAAAAGCCAGAACGGAAGTAGCAGTCATTTCCAAGTCCGAACGTCAAGAGCACATGCCACACAGCTAGGGTTCAGGCTGAAGCCTTGCCTCAGGGTGAGTTCGTATGGGTCATACCGACACCATCCACAGACCAAGAGTCCAACGAGCTCATGTTTAGAGTGACTTCCCAGTCCTTGCTGTCCATGGCTTCAGGTCAGAAGGGTCAGTTGAAAAGGCAATATTCTGGTAACTTTCATTTTCTCTTCACTTCATATTATAATTCTTTTTTTCCCCCCTTCTAAATTTGGATTGTAAGAATAAGCAGAAGAAACTCATTGTGCCGTCTCTCTGAGATAACTGGAGGAAGCCTGCTAACGACCTTCATAGCAGCCTCAGAATGAGTAGCTAGCTTACAATTACAACCCAGACAGCCCTGGCCATGCCGTATAAAACCATGATAATTACATCTGGGCCTAGTTCTCATTACATTTCAGGAAAATCACCCTGTAGTAAATAAAAAGCAGTCTTTGCTTTTAAACAGGGGTCATGAGAGTAAACGGGGATTCCGCCATCCCACGTAGTACTTGTGAGAGAGGAAAACCATCGCTTACTCTAATTGCTGGGCTTCGCTACTCTGGAGGCCTCGAGACTAAGTCAGGCCACCCACGTGGTCATGACTGAAATAAGCACTCGATGTACGACCTGGAAGCAGCCTGAGTCCTAACACCACCCAGAAGCAGCTCAGGCGTACGTCCTAGTCAGTGACGGAAGGAACATGAATGCTTCAGTTTGAATGCATTTAACTAATTTAAGTCAGGACAGGAAGGATTCTAAGGAAAGGATGGCAGATGTCCTCAGAAACTGGCCAAGTGTGGGGGACAAATCGTGGGCTCTCAGAAAATATTCGGGCAAACATCTGCGCCTGTGAGCTTGGTGTACGTAAATGTGAGATCTCAGAGTAGGAAAGACCCTACGCAGTGTCTCTTGGTTCCAAAGCTCAGATACCCAGGACCTCCCCATATGAAGACTTTTCATCAGGACAAGAGTCTAGTCCTGTTTGCTTTTAAGAAAACATGCTGGCCATGTATGTTGGCACAGGCCTTTAATCCCAGCTCTTGAGAGGCAGAGGCGGGTAGATCACTGAGTTCCAGACTTTCCTGGTGTTCACTGAGAGTTCCAAGACAGCCAGGACCTTGAAAAACCAAAAAGAAGAAAAAAAGTATTTTGGTGAACCTGTCAGGGGTGTAGGGGACATGGGGGCACCAGGGTAAATGCAGCCACTGTGAATGACTTCAACACCCAGGACCCTGTGCCCCTTCCTAAGCTGGCCGTTTGGGGCTGCAGTCTGGGGAGAACAGGACCAGACTGGAGTAGACTGGTCCTCAGGAGTGTCTGCAGTAGGCATGTGCTCCCTCCCCCCTCCTCTTCCTCCGAAGTTCTCTGGGGCTTCTGATTTGGAATACTGGATGCTCTGTTTTTAAAGTCAGCTTTCTTGGAAACATTGCTAAGGGCATTAGTGTAAAAAAGCCAGTAACTCAAACATTTAACAGTGGCCGTTCATGTTTAACAGAAAGACCCTGGCTTGTTCTTCAAGTCATGCGTTTGGAAATACATGGACTTTCACCCCATGTTGTAATACCACCCTGAAAATCAGCCCAGCAAGGGCTAGGCTCAACACAGGTGAATGCATTCCCTTTTTATTGTGCCATTCAAGTGGAGCTCTTGGACTCGGGACACTTGGTGCTAGTGCCTTCTGACTTGGTCTCCTTAAAGTAGTTGAGTTGGATTACCTGTTATACTCATCTCTCTGAGCAGGCTCGGTCACCGAGGAAGCCCCCATTAGGGAGGCAGGATTGATGAGGCCATTGCCCTGCCAGTTTCCTGGCTTACTGCTGGAATCTAAACAATATGCTCCCAAGAGTGTAATGGAGGCTCCACAAAGCAAGCGTAGGCATGTCCCCGCAGAGGCCACTCTTCAGAGCACGGCTTCCACCTCGATGCTTCGCAAGAATTTACTGATACACTTGGAATACCTGATAGGGCATGTGAGTGGACTCATGTCCGTGGAGTTCCAGTGGACAACATGTACCTGTAAGTCACAGTGCCCAGCACACCCAGAACTGAGCCCTAGAGCCCCAGAGACTGTGTAAACTGGCTGCTTATGGAAGCACATCACAGAGAAGTGGAAAGCAATGTGGAGGAAAGAGGCAAACACTAGCCTTGAAGAGTAGAGCATTCTGGAGTGGACGCTATGGTAGCTGCCCCCCAGGCAGGCCTGTTGTCAGATTCCCCTATAAGAAAAGTCTCATTCATAGAACTCATCAGCCCCCTCCAAGCAGAGTTAGCCTGCCTTGAAGACTCAGACGTGGGAAAACTTCGGTCTGTCTAGCTAAATATTTGCCTCACTTCTACTCCGACTCAACCAAACCAGGGCCTGCTTCCTGCTGCCCCACACTGCTGGGTGTGAAGTGCCGGTACAGACACCTCCCGAAAAGGCAGCATGGTCTGTGCATCCCCTCTGTGCCCTGTGTCTGCCGCTGCTTACCACCTCTTCTCCTGGGCACTTCCTTTCTTCACTTCTGTCTGCTGTCTGAACAAGGCTGATGGGCTTAGAGAATTTTTCTTTAATGACAGTTCAGACCTATCACAAAAGCGAATGTGTTTGCCCTCCTGAAGCACTGCCTGTATTTTTTCCTTTTAATCTCATATTTCTCATTCTGAAAACAGTTTAATTGGTAGTTTGAACATGTCACAATTTTTAAATGTGCTATAGTCTATGTTGTTTGGGGCAAAAGAAATCGCATCTGAGAAGGGAGTGGAGCACCCCTTCCTCTGTCTGGCGGTTTGCAGGAGAGACAGGGTCTCTGTAAATAGCTGTCACCCCCAGCAAATGCATATTTTGAAAAATCAAAACTCCTCATTTTTGCTAAGCGTTTTTCTGCTGAAACATCTTAATTGGGGCTTTCAGTGAGAGAAACATAATTTTACCTGTATTGTGTATGCTGTGAATCTCAAAGCAAGGTCCAGTTTTAATTATGAATCATGAAATTAGATGCACAGAAAGTGTTTCCCCTGCCCCAGTGCAGCCGGCATCATGTCGCTGTTCTGTTGGAATTACTCGCACCGGCTGCTTTGTGTTCCTGCCCTCCTTTATGGCTCACGTAATTACAAGATGCGTCCGGCACCTTTCTGTGCTGACAGCCATCATCCCTGCGAGTGCTTGCAAGCTGTGCTTGGGCTCATGGGGCTCGAGACGCGTCCCTGAGCCTCCACACTGAGCATATGGCTAAAACTTGTTACCTTTATTGCTGTGCTGAGAAATGAATTGTCAACAGTTATTTTTAAATGCAGCCCCCTCGTGTGTGTGTGTGTGTGTATGCATGCGTGTGTGTGTGTATGTGTGTGTGCATGTATCTGTGCATGTGCACACATATGCACACATACACATATGCTGTTATTCAAATTCAGGGCATTATACATGCTAGGCAAGTGCTCTACCACTCAGCCACAGCCTCACCCCACATTCTACATCTTTAATCAAACACAAAAGTCCAAATGTTGGATGCCAACTTCAAACTTGCCAAGGACAGGGTGGGTCTTACTGTAGCTCTCTTGACCAGATTCTACCCCCATACAATGTCCGAGTCTCTTCCCCCGGGGCTAGTCTCTGGGGTCCCTATGGAAGGGGCAGAACTGCTCTGTAACTTGGGGACAGTGATGCCTGAGGTCCCTGTTATTTGCAGAGTGGCCAAGGACTACCCTGCAGGAAGCTCATGAATCTGGCTTTCTTTCCTCTGCACCTCACAATGTTCTTGTGTTCATTCTCTTTTTTCCCTACATCACCAGTCTTCAAGTTAAGCACTGTGATTAAGGTCTGTTGTGCTGGCTGTCCACTATGGGAGCGAGTGAGGCACATACCGACAAACCAACTAGCCTCAATCACATTCTTTGTTCTCCGTCTCTCACAGTCAGGGAAGAGATGAGACAGAAATGAGCTTCTAGAAGGCTGACCCATGTCTGTGAAATGCCTATGAACACACATATGGTTATACACACAGATGGAATGCATACACCGAGACACACAGAGGTGCTGGCACAAACATAGACGTGAAGACATACACACATACAGATGCATAAACATACATACAGACAGACACAAAGACTTACACACACACACACAAAGACACAAACATGCAGACAGACACATACCCATAGACATTTATATACATACAACCATGGCAGTCACACACACAATGGACACACATACAGACATGCGACAGACACAGATGCACTGAAACAGGCCAGTGATCCCCGGGCAGATGGCTAGCTGCATGTGCCCCTCCCAAGATGGACAAAACACTGAACATGAATGGGCTCCTCCCCAGGCATCTCTTCTTGCGCATGCTCTTTCAAGACTCACAGACTTGTCCACTGCATGTGGCCATGGCCCATTGCTCTGGCCTACTTACTCCCTACTAAACCCCAGTTCTGGGAGGCTTCAGTATATCTTGGAGTAGGTGGAAGTTGTCCTCTGTCCCCAAGCTGAGTCTCAGTGTGTGCTGAAGAGCATTGCCCATACAGGGAAGTGTTGGCTCCATTCTGCTGGGCTCTTCTCTGCAACATGATAGCCAGGCTGAAGGACTTGCTCAATTGGATGTCCCTGAGGGCTCTGGGGCTTGTCAGGCAGACTTGTCTATGAACAGCCCTGGGTGGAAGCTGCGCTGTTCTGTGTTGTGATGTCTTTCTGCTGTGTGACTGATCCTTATACCCACTCTCTTGTTCCTGCAGATGGACCATGACCCACGAAACCCTGCATACATTGCCACCCAGGGTCCACTTCCTGCCACCGTGGCCGACTTCTGGCAGGTGAATCTTTTTCACTAATTTTCTTTTCTAAAGGTAAAATTTTAATGAGTTGTCCTTAATACCTTTGGGTTCAGCGACACCAATTCAGCCTTGTTTATAGTGCTTTTTAGATATTACAGAAGCTATATGAGTCCTTTATTTCCTCGTCTGACATGTTTGATGTTTTAAAGATTATCATTCCTTAGCCACATTATAATTTAGCTATATAAAAGATAAAGAAGTGAAATCAATATATATTTATAGTATATTGCCTTCAAATGTGCCTTTTATCTATTGTTTTATTTTTTATGAAGGTAAAAAATGTGTTCAAAATATAGTTTACTTCTTTGAGGATTTTTAATTTTATTTTAAAGGCTGTCCTGGTCTCTCTACCCAGCACAATCCTGTATTGCCCAGAACAAGGCTGAGACTTGGGAAGTAGTTCTAAGATGCATAGATGAGGGCAGAGTTAGGTGGGTCCCATTCTGTAGGCTGCTGTTTTGTCCTGTCGACAGTGTCCTTTGCTTTACAGAAGCTTTTCAGTTTCAGGAGGTCCCATTTATTAATTGTTTCTCTCAGTGTCTGTGCTGCTGGGGTTATATTTGGGAAGTGGTCTCCTGTGCCAATGTGTTCAAGTTTACTTCCCACTTTCTCTTCTGTGAGGTTCAGTGTGGCTGGCTTTATGTTGAGGTCTTTGATCCATTTGGACTTGGATTTTGTGCATGGTGATAAATACCCGTCTATTTTTATTCTTCTATATGTTGATATCGAGTTATGCCAGCACCATTTATTAAATATGCTGTTTTTCATTTGATATTTTTGGCTTCTTTGTAAAAAATCAGGTGTTTGAAGGTGTGTGGATTAATATCCGGGTCCTCCATTTGGTTCCCTTGGTCCTTCTGTCTGTTTTTATGCCAATGCCAGGCTGTTTTCAGTACTGTAGCTCTGTAGTAGAGTTTGAAGTCAGGATTGTGATGCCTCCAGAAGTTCTTTTATTGTACAGGATTTTTTTGGCTATCCTGGGTTTTTTTGCTTTTCCATTTGAATTTGAGTGCCATTCTTTCGAGGTCTGTGAAGAATTTTGCTGGGATTTTGATGGTCATTGCCTTGAATCTGTAGATTGCTTTTGGTAAGATTGCCATTTTTACTTTGTTATTTCTACCTACCCAAGAGCATGGGAGATCTTTCCATTTTTCTGGTGTCTTCTTCAATTTCTTTCTTTAAAGATCTAAAGTTTTTGTCATACAAGTCTTCCACTTGTTGAGTGAGGTAACACAGACACAGAAAGACATTTATCACATGTACTCACTCATAAGTGGATTTAAACATAAAACAAAGAAAACCAGCCCACAAATCACAATCCCAGAGAACTTAGACAATAATGAGGACCCTAAGAGAGACTTACATAGATCTCATCTACATGGGAAGTAGAAAAAGACAAGAGCTCCTGAGAAAATTGGGAGCATGGGGACCTTGGGGAAGGACTGAAGAGGAGGGAAGAGGCAGAGAGGGTAGCAGGGAAAAATGTAGAACTCAATAAAAATCAATTTAAAAAACAAGAAGAGTGCCTCGCCCAAATAGGACTAGGTTTGGGGGGCATGGTGGATCACAGACTGTGCTTGGGGGTGTGTCCTGGTAGATCACCCACTGGGATATAGGGCTAGGCTCCCTCAGCAGCAGGCTGTACCCTCAGGCCATATGTCAGCTCACAGGGATCCTGCAACATAGGCAAGGGAAAGCAACCTTGCTGGGCATGATGCAGGAGACCCAGAAGGCCGCTGCGCACTGCTGGGTAAGCAAGGGAGCTGCAACAGTGTGCTAACCCAAGACCAAATTCCTCTGGGTCCCTTGACACATTTTACAGTTTATTAACTCCCAAAAGACAGACTAATTAGCCAAAGGTCAGTAAATCAACTGGCATCCTCGGCTTTTGCTGTCCCCTTTCCCAACTCCATGTAAAGAAGAAATGCAAAAGAAGAGGTCGGGGTCCCTGCACCTGCTCAGGAGACTGTTTCCACACACACACTGAATCTCACATTTTATTACCTGTTTTGTGGGTGCGAGACTTGCCAGCCAGGTGGGGTAAGGCTGAGCATGCAACATGTCTACGTGACTGCCTGCTCCTTCTACCTGCCTTCCTCACGCCTTCGGGAGAGGCAAAATGAAACTGGACTGCGGCGCCGCCCTGTGGATGCTCTTAAGTATGACATGGTTGAGCAGATCATGGTCCCTCAGCTCAGAGAATACTCAGATCCCCTCCATGTTAAATGCACAAGAGTTGTCCAGACCAAAAGAAAATCATCCAGTCACAAGGAACTTGGGCATATCATCTTGGGAAGGCTTTTCATGTGGAAGCCACACTTACAGTCTTCTTGAATTAACTCGTCCATCTAACTGTACAACTGTGCAGAGCTACACCCAGGAAGAAAGACAGAGAACATTCTGAATTGGATGGCAGGACAAAAAAAAAAAAATGCCCAGAGGATCCTAACCCTACTGGGTTCCCACCCAAGTGAGTGTGTGGATGGCATCTGGCTCCTCCCCCTGTACTAGTACTTATGCTTCACCCACCAACAAGTGCAAGTGTTTTCTGCATGGGAGGGGCCTCTTACCAACACCGCCACAACCCTCGGAGGGCTTGGTACAGCAACAGCTGCTCACACCCACTTCCCTCTCACCGGAAAGTGCAGGTTTCCATGTCTGTCTGTGAAGAAGGCAGTGCATCACTTAGCCAAGTTCGTGGCTAGTAAGTTGAAGGGTGTAACCTTTCTCCTGTGTATTGCTGGCATTTGTAATTGCTAGAGATGGTTAGCTTCACCACTATGCACTGTCCCCAGGACATTTTAAAGAAGTTGGAATTATCAACGAACAATTTAAAGTGAGATAAAGTGCAGGGTCACTTGAGAAATGCTTAGGTCAGAATTTAGTGTATAGTTTAGGGCACCTTCCCTGTGGTAACAGCTACCACAATCAGAAGCGATTCTGCAGCTCAGGATGTTTGTACACTCGAGCTTGCTGAAGCTAAGGAGGGTTCATACACCAAAACAAACAAACACACAGAAGAATCTCACCACACCCCTTCCACCAGGTTGCCTGATTCTCAACATAGCTACTTCAGGGCTACAGCCAGGAGAGTCTCACACCTGCTCGGTAAGCAGACAGATTCTCACATGTACCCATCTCAAGGATACCACTTTTGAAGATTATGGCTAGGATCTAGGAACAGCTATAAAGAAGGGCACCTGAAGGTCCAACTGCTCGTCCTCCATGCTGTGTGTCTGAGGTGCCCACATCATACAGCACGGCTCATCCTCAACGAGTCCCAGATGAGAGCTCATAAAAATACAAAAGGACAGGTGCCTTTGCTGCTGCTGGCCAAGCAACACGCACAGAGGAAGCCCGCCTTCTAAAACTTCTCGCAGGACAGGAAACCTCCACAGAAATGTGAATGCAGTTTTTAGGGATAAAACTCCATGTGAACATCAGACCACAGGTTGAAGGTGGCATCTGTCCTCCTCTGCACAGTTGCAAGTCTAGCCTTCAACAGGAACAAGTTTTTGACCAAAGAACTAGAGACATTGTTACAGACTATCAAGACATAAAGGTTGTCTTCAAGAAAGTCTGGCTCTAGGGAGGTACTGACCCAAGCACCTCCAAAGCATGATTTAAAGGCTAGCCTTCTTAGCCATGAATAAACTTCCATGCCAAAGGCCGGGGTGAAGTAGTCTCACAGTACATAACCAAGGAAGGAGCAATGGCTGCAATCCCTTCTTCCAGCTGCTGTAACTACACGCAGTGAGCCAGTGGCAAAGACAGCAAGATTCACTGTCAGCCCAGATTAGTCCCACAAGGACTAGACGCTTGTGGCTGTAGTGAGGGAGACTGCATGGGCCTCTCCACCAAATTCAGCATCTGTCTCCAGATCAATCACATCATGGTCTTCCCCACCCCTGTTCAGATTCCTCTCCTGATCCAAACCCCAGGCAGGTGTCAGTCCATCTTGACCACTGTGACTTCATCTTGAACACCTCATCCCCCTGCCTCCACCTCCCAAACGCTGGAATGACAGCCATGTGTCACCATAGCTAACATAGATACTATTTCCAAGGAGTGCCACATTTGAAGGTTCTGGCTGAACACAAGGGCACCATCGACCCTCTGAGACTCTCTGAACAGCACTGGCTCCAGCCTCACAGATGCACACTCCTGCCTGCTTCTGTGCCCATGCTCTACACACACTTGTGAAACTATTGCTGTTTGGGGAAATGACAAAAAGATTAAAGTCTGTATGTCTGCGAGACAGGCACAAGTCTTTTCAAATATTTTGGTTCCACAGCTAGTCAGGACTATAACTGAAAACCCCCAGCAGAGAGGGTGGTCTGCCTGAGAACCTGAGAAGCCCCATGTTAACCCTTTCCCACAGGCTTCCTTGGCAGGAGACAGAGTAAGCATTCAGCAATGGATTTTTCTCAAATCACATTTGAGATAAAAATGACTTTAGACTTGTAATGACAGACCTCTATAGTATCAGTGCTTAGGAAGCTGGGGTAGGAGAATGACAATCAAGGCCAGCCTGGGCTATATATTACATGTATATATTTGGTTTGCCAACACAGGGTTTCTTTGTATAACCTTGACTGCCCTGGAACTCACTTCATAGACCCAGGCTAGCCTCAAACTCAGAGATCCACCTGCCTCTGCCTCCTGAGTGCTGGGACTAAAGGTGTGCACTGCCATGGTCCAGCAAGAAAAATAAAAATATTTTAAAGGAGACAAATCCAGCCTGTGAAGTTGGACCATTTGGTCATGAGCAGGGACTAACCAGGCTTCTTCCTCGCCTCCATGTTGCTCATGCCATGTCTGGGATTCCATGTCTACTTCTGGGACCGTGGTTCAGAGGGCTGACAAATAACACTAGAGCACAGCAGGGAATTCCTGGGAGCAGGCAGGATGGCCTTGTACTCTAAAGCTACAGAAGGAAAGGGAACGGCCCAGAAGAAGGGAGGAAAGGGGTCCTCGGGAGCCAGTGTCACGTGTGGACTCTGTTCGCTGTCACACCATTGCTACTGACGCCTGTCGAGCTGACCCTGGAGGACTGTGGCAGGTGGCCGGCTGGCCTGTCTGTAACGCGGACACTGCCCCTCCATTGAAGGGCTGTTTACACACCGGTGGATCTTTAAAGCAGGGGTGTCCATCTGGACTTCTGAGGTTGTGCTGTTTTATTGAGGCCTTCTGAAATAATTGCTAGGTTAGCATAATTCCTCATATCCCTGTCTGTGATGCTCACAGGTCCGTGCCAGAGAGCTCTTTGAAGAGGGCAAATGTCTGAAAAAGAGGATCTGTGTGCTGGGTCATACCGGTTCCCAGATCTTTCTCTAGAAAAGTTACTTCAGTGTTCAGGGTGCCTTCTGCTTACCCACTGGGCCATGTGGAGTAGAAGGCTCCTATGTAAGGGAGGACAGAGACAGAGGAAGTAAGGTAACATCCGATACGCTCTGTCAGGTGCAAGACGCTGGACAGAAACCTGGTCTCTAACTACGCTATGGAGATGTAACAGAAGCCTCCAGAAACATTTCCTGGAACACCAAGAGTGGTCACAGTCACTGTTCGGAAGCAGAGCCGTAGGTGCCACATGCACGCAGAGAGAAGAATCAGTGTTTAGTGGGGACAGTGCTTCAGCTTGGGAGGATGGGAATGTTACGGAGACAGGTGGTAGGTATGAACATGTCCTGCCTCTGAGCTGAATATTGTGCAGCAGCAAATTGTACATTATGTATATCTTACTATAGTTTCAAATGTGGACCATATTTCATGGGTCTGATTCTATCGAGAAGAGAAGCAGAGGCTTTGCAGCCTTGCAGGACCTTCCAGAGTCACAAGCTGACTAGGACAGAACGCATCTAAATTAGATCCAGGTGACTCTCAAGTGTGTTTTTATCATGTTTCTGGCGAGCACAGAGGCCCCAGAGGTAGGACAGGTATTCTTGGTGAACACATCTCCAAGGAGAGAAGGGAAGCACAGAGATCCTGCTGTGCTGACTTCTGGCATCCAGGAGACAAGTGTTTAAGAGACAGTGATTAGTCCCTTGGCATAGGCATGCGGAGGCACATTCTTCATGTGTTTATGAAGAGTTGAAGGGTGTAGAATGTGGATCTCCACAAACACAGGGAAATCCCCTCAGACAGGGGGTCCCCCATACCTGCTGGGTGCCCACAAAGGTACAGGACAATATACAAGGACGGGGACGCCCATACTATGTTCCCTGGAGAAATAAGAAAGGCTGTAGATGATGCAGCAAGGACCATCCATGCAAGCATCAATCAAGTTCTCATTACTGACCACTAGCTTTTGGTGCACCTTGCCATTGTCGTCCTCTGCCCACCTTGAGTGCCTGTCTCTGAAGGCTACAGGTTTATCATATAAACCCCATTATAATATAAACACCAATATAATATAAAATAAACTACAATTATAACATAAACCTAAGTAAAAAACAATGGAGCCACAAAAAGGGGTAGGAGGGGGGTCCTCCCAAATGTTCAGGGTATCATTCAGGGTATCATCAGGGATTGCAGTGGTATGACAGAATGTTAATCACCATGTGTGTAAGATGCCCATAGTTCCAACTGGTGTTTGTTCCTGGCCATCAGCTGCAACACCACCTTCCCAATATGCCAGGCTTCTCCATCCAGGCTACTCAGTGTCCCCAGTGCCACAAAGAGTCAAACCTTTAGTCTTCCAGGCACAATCCCAGCACACCTCAGTAATGGTCCCTTGCCAACTAATTAAAAATATTTCAGTCTCTTAGGTGTTAAGGCTGATGGTCTCTCCGCAGCTGACTGCCATTCAGACTGACTCCAGTGGAACTACGCCTCCATGACAGTCCTGGGTGCTTAAGCTTTGTCCTTGTCCAGCATTAGTCTTGAGCTAAGCTTTGGATCCACGTTCATGGCATGATTCCAAGAAGACTCATGCTCCCAGGGCCTTTTAGCTCCAGGCAATAATGGCAAAGCAATCATGGTTACCCATCCCTGTCTGTTCTTGGTTTTGGTGATGAGAGGGACCCTCTGATTCTGCTGGCTTGGTATTGAGCCTGGGGGAGGTGAGCACAGGAACTAACAGGGCAGAATGGCTTACTGAAGAGTACATTATCCGAGGAACACAGAGGCAGAAATGAGGACAGTTCAGTGGGGAAACGTATCTTTCCAGGACATGGAATGTCAAGTGTTTCATCTCCCGGATTTTGGATGCACATATCCACAACCCTTTAAGAGTGAAAAAAGCAAAACAACAACAATCAAAGCTCTTTACAGACTTCCTAATCTAAATCTGGGCTTCATATAGACATGTTCATGATCATGGTAGGTGGCCATTACAGTAAGAAATGATACATCCATTCCCTGGGCCATGCAAACATTTAATTTAGGCTTGGGAAAGTAGATACAGTTACTGTGTTTGTTTTTTAAAGTATATTTATGGATCACAGCTTGTCTTCTTTTCTTCTGATGTGATAT
>NC_022009.1:51621173-51630107 GCF_000317375.1 Microtus ochrogaster
CCCCTGGCAAGATCAATTTAAGGGAGAAAAAAACTTATTTGGCTAGTCCACCACAGCAGGGAGTCACAGTGAGGGACTTAAGAGAACTGGTCACATGACATGCACAGTTGAGAGTGAGGGCTGTGAACACACACATGCGCCAGTGCTCAGCTCCCAAACCACAGAGTGGCACCTCCCACCTGCAGTGTGGGTCTTCCCATCTCAAGTAACTCAAGTAAGAAAATTCCACACGGATATGCTCACAGGCCAACCTGATCTCGCTTGAGAGCCTTCCCATTCCCGGCTGATTTTACAGTGTGTCAAGGAGACGATCAAAATAACAGAAACACAGCTGGAAACACCCGGGCTGGCTGTTATGTGTAGTACCCATTCCCCTTGAATTCTCCTTTTCTTCCTATCCCTCCTTTCTTCCCTCCTCCTTTCCTTTTCCTCTCCCCCCTCCACTTCCTCCCTGTCCTTTTCTTTCCCTATCCCTCCCTCCCTTGAGTTTCACACCTGGATGAGGTGTGCTTCATGTCAGGTCCTCACTTTAGAAAAAAGAGAGGGGAGGAAGATAAAGGGGATGGTGGCACTGTCAGAGGCCCTTCTCCCTGAGGAACTGGGCTGCAGGTGAAGGCACAGAATTCCAAGTGGCTCCTGGAGATGCATTATGCATATGCCAAACAGCTGGCTACCGCTGCATCGAAAATGGTTGCACACAGCTGAATAGAAGAAACTTGAATTTGTGGGAACTTCTTTTACAAGACCCTCCTCAATGATATGGTGGTCACCACAGTCATGGAAAACCTGCTTGACTAACAAGCAGGCTGGCCTGCCTATCCAATAAAACTCTTAGGTCGTCCCCAGTAAAGTGCAAGATGCCTAGATTTTATGCTTTCTCTTTTCCTTAGACAAAACATTACCAGGGGCAGAAAGATGTGCTCCCCTTCAGGCAGCAGTCTGGTGCTCATGGGGTCTGCTCATTAGCCACGGAGCAGCCGCTTCTGTGTGCAGCTCTGAATCGATGTTTCTGCTGTTTCTCTAGTTAGAATCGCCTCTGTGTATCAGCTCTAAGTGGGTAGATACCGCACTGATGTGTTTGTTGACTGAGATGTCAGAGGTTTGGCAAGATGGCTCACTGGTGCCAAGCCTGACACCCTGAGTTCAATCCCAGAGAACCACGTGGTGGAAGGTGAGAACTGACTTCCACAAGTTGTCCTCTGACATCCACACATGTTCTGTGGCATTTGCTTGCATTTACACACACACACACACACACACACGCACGCACGCACGCACGCACACACACACACACACACACACGTCACATAAAAGTTTAAGATGATATCAGAACTGGGTGTGGTGGTACATACCTATGGTCCCAGCACCCCAGAGCCTGAGGCATGGGGCTTATGTCTTTTAGGACAGCCTGAGGCTGAGAGAACACATGCATGGTATGAGGCCTCCATGTCAGGATGCCACAGACGAGTTGTTTCCCTCTTTGATCTACATAGCCTCAGGAGTCATCACTGTTCTTGGGCTTCCGTAGTTGCCCCTCATCATCCACTAAGGATATCCTTACTGGGCTCAGCCTTTGAGAAGTTATTCATGACAGACATGAGCTGCGTAGTCGTGATTGAGAAGTGCTTCATTTTCTCTGGAGCAAAAACTGTCTTCCAGTACAAACAGCTTTTGTGTGCATGCAAATATGCCTATCTTAAGAAATCAAAAACCAGTTTTCTGTGCATCTATTCAAGTAGTTCCTGGGAGGACTCCCAAAGACCTTTGGTAGTGATGGCTTTAAATTATCTTTTTTACATAAACACACGGTGTCCTTTGGAAAAGAAACAGAGCATTTACTGGAGGCAAATCTTGGCTGTCAGTATTTGACTTTTCAAAGATTTATTTGTTTTTATTTTATATGCATGAGTGTTTGCCTGCACGTATGTGTGTGCACCATGGGCATGTCAACGGCTTGCAGAGGTCAGCAGATCTTCTGAGACAGTGTTGCAAATGTGTGGGTGCTAGGTATGGAATCTGAGTCCTTTGCAAGAGCAGCAAGTGCTCTTAAACCACTGAGCCATTTCTTCATTCCCACAATGGTCCTCTTTTAAAAACTGCATTGATTTTAATTGAGCATTGACTGTACTAAGGTTGGAATGGCAACAAGACCAGGATCTCCTCTAAATGGAGATGGCGACCTAGAAAAGGGTACGAGGATGGGTAGCTTCACGACAGAAGGAAAGTGTCCATCACAAGCACTTCGGGTAGAGGGAGTAGTTTTCTGACCAGAGGATCAGGGATGATGTCTGGACAAAAGGCTTGATTGTTCCTTTACTTGAATCTCAGAGGGTTTTGGTAGAGTGGTTTCTTGTTTTGTTTTGTTTTGTTTTGTTTAGCTGTAGGTATTTAAGACATACACAGTACTTTGGCTGACTATAAGATGAGATGAATTAACACCTCCATTTATTCCGTTCTCATTGTGTGTCAGGAATGCCTTGGGACCCCTCTCATCAGTGAGTTTCAGGGATCCACCTGCTCCTGCCATGCACCACCATTCCCAGTAGGCCATTTACTGAACCACCTAACCAGCTCTCCTTGTGGTTTTGATACGCATTGTCCAAACAATAGTGATGTTAAACACCTTTTCTTATCTGTTGACTGTTTGCACATCTTCTTACAGAAGGTGTCTATGTAGACCCTTTGCCTATTTTCAGTTGTGTTGATTTTCATTTGCTAGTTAATTATGTAATAATTTAAAATGACTTCAAGGAGATGCAGTATTTATTCCTATGTGCTTTAAGTGACTAACTGAAATTCAAACAGGACTGACATCCTACAGCATTTGGAGACAGTTTTGATGGTGGGGTGACGGCGGGGTGACATCCCCATGAGTGCACTCATTTGTTTGTACTCTTATGACAAAGTAATATAGATTGGTTGGATTAAAATACCTAAAACATCCTCCCACAGTTCTAGAGACCAAAAGTTGGGTATCAAAACATGGGTGGGGCTGTAATCTCCGAGGCTTGGGAGAGTCACTCCAGGTGACTCCTGGCATCCTTTGACTTGTAGCTGTTTCTGTCCAGCCCCACTCATCTTCCTGTGGCCGCCAATATCTGCCACTACCTGCTGCTCCCTTTCTATAAGGGTGCTTTCCTGGGAAAGCAGGATGGGCTCTGCTCTGGCAGGGTTTCAATAGGGATGATGGCTCCAAACTGGGTTTCAGACACAAGGGATCAGGACTCTAATGTGACTCTTGGGAAAGACACAGTTTGAACGACAAAGAAGAGCAATAGAATTTTAAGCCAAAATGGGTTTTCATGTCGGTAAACTTATTCAGTTGACCTAAATAACAGCCAAAGAATGCATTTAATGTAGAATAGATAAGTGGTCTAAATTACTGCCTTTGACTCTTTCTATTTGTTTGTTGCTGAGCAACCATAAAGAGAATCCTCCTGCCAAGTACCTGGACTGAGTGTCATTGGGAATTTCTGGCCCACGTCACCTCTGGATAGATAAGGATCATGGCCTCACAAGAGTCCCATCAGTTTAATGGGTTTTACTCTTACCAAGTCCCACTGGATGACATTTGTCTGTGACATAGAAAGGAGTCGTAAAGGAAGACTCTAGGTCCCTGATGCCCAGAGATGTAGGACAACAGCTCAAATCATCCTATATCTTCAAGGCAGGTTACAAGGGAAAACACAAGCAATTGGGACAAGTGTCCAGAGATGGGGTACCTCAAACTCTCCCCTGGACCCTGAACCTGGGACCCAGTCCCAAAGGTTCCCTTCTAATCTGTCTGAGCAGATTGGCTTTGATCAACAGGTAGAGTCCTGCTCACTGCCTGGGAACTGTGATACATTATGACCCTGTAAGCAGAGGGAGTCAGTGGTGGGGGTGCAGACACCTGACCCCCAAAACACCACCCCTGTCTGTATGGGAAATTCCTCCTCCTTTGAGGTCTCCACCCAAATGCCTCACACATAAAGGGCTCAATTGGTGTGTTAGACAGATAAGAAGAAGGCCGTAAATATTATATTCTCTGTCACTCAAACAAAAGTGCCCAAAACATGAGAAATTACATTACCTGCCAAGACGAAGAAATATGGAGAAATTAAAACTGACTTGACTGAAATCTGATAGCGCTGCATATCTGCACCTAAGATCTGAATTAAAACCTTTTGCCATATTCTGGGGTTACAACTGGCAGACAGTGTTGACAAAGACCAAGGCTGCAGGCAGGCTGTGAGGGTCCCAGTTTCCCGCCTGGGAAGGGACCCAAAGAAAGGTTGTCAGACCGAAGAGCGACTTGTGAAATCAGTGCCCAGTCAGGCTACAATCTATCTGATTTAGAAAATTCCCTCTTTGCCTTTATACACACTGACCTAAAAAGAAATATTATCCCCCAAGGTGCCTTTGAGATTGTTTGTTTAAATTAAGTTTCATTTGGATTTAATCTTAACCAAATCTTCAGAGAGTCAGCCAGGCTCTCTGGAAGGAAGCGCTGTGCTTGTGAGCCAATCAGGGCGCCCGTGGAACCTGGAGGACCCCTCTGCAAATGAAGGGCTTGGTAATGCGGCACACCAACAGCGCAGGCAGAGTGCTAGACGATGGTTTATGGTCTAGATCATTGTATTTTTATTACACTCATAAAATCTGTGTTTCTCTTCATTTTCGTAATGGCTTCAGTGAGCGCCTCCACTTTCCGAAGGCACAGTAAATGGTTCTGTGGAGGGAGCCCCGATTTCAGTGGAGCAGGTTGGAAGGCTTACATACCGTATAAAACGCCCTCAGAATTTACATCTTACTGGACTGGCACCAAAACAAAAAGAACTGTGCAGGCTCGAGTGTGATTTATACTTATTTGCGGACTTTTTCGTAAATACTTCAGGAGGTTTCCATTAAACTCCAATATAAATGATACACAGGGAGACGCCTTAAGAGTATTGACTGTTTCGGTCCCACAGGAATATAAATCAATATGGAAGGAGAAAAACATTGCACACACGTCTGACTTTTAAGATGTAATTTAATGGATGAATTTAATAACATGAATGGTGATGAGAAAGCATTTCTGTGTGAGATACGTGTGTTCCTTAAATAACAAGACCTTAATCGGATTTTTACATCTGCAGTTCAAAGAAGTGAAAGCTCTCTTGGATACCAATTTTGCACCTAAACGCAGTTGCTTGTAGATATTTCTGTGATGTTAGTTCAGAGTTAGGCACAGAAAGAAGAGCCCTCTTCAGTCCAAGCATACTGTAGCGAACTGACTAAAGTCTGCACCAGCCATGCCTGAGTAACAACTTTGTAAATCACCCGCAACATTTAACACAGAGGTCTGCAAAGATGGTGACTGGGGTGGGGGTGGGGGCTTTTTCAATGACAAACAAGCTGTGTTTGCTGTGGCTTACAGCAATTTTATGTGGCTCCTGTAAATTATTAAGTGAGTTTTAGATCGTTGTCATCTAAACGGTGTCACAGTGTGAGGGAGAAGGCTCTGTCATGTTATTCCTAAGAACCCACTTCTGATAGGAGGGCCTCTCCCCAGTAACTGTGTGGCGATTGCCATTAGTCTGCTCACGGAAAAGTGTCTTATCTGAGCCACTTTCATGCTATGTTCTAGAAAGTTTCTTTTATAGACCAAAAGTTGCTGGGCATGGTGACACAGGCCTTTAATCCCAGCACTCAGGAAGCAGAGGCAGATGGATCTCTGTGAATTCAAGGCTAGCCTGGTCTATATAGTGAGACTCTTGGTTGAGGGGGAAACTCATTGAGTTTTTTTTTTTTTAATATCTCATTGAGCCTGTAGAACATGGGGCTAGTTTATTCAGAGTTGAAGCAGCTGCAGAGTGCAGGATCCAAGGAGAAAGAAATGAGTTCCCTGTGAGTGGGACAATTGTGGACTGTCTCTAAAGGTCTGTGTCACCTGCAGATGGTGTGGGAGAGCGGCTGTGCAGTCATCGTCATGCTGACACCGCTTTCAGAGAACGGCGTCCGGCAGTGCCACCACTACTGGCCTGATGAAGGCTCCAACCTCTACCATGTCTATGAGGTACTGGGACTGGGTGCCCACGCAGGGGCTTGGCCAAGAAGCGCGGATTTCTAGTTGTCATCAACAACCCAACCAGGGATTCCCCAGGTAGGGCTGTTAGCACATTTGACATGAGAGGGGTCCAGGTGTTGTACAGACAACAGAGACCCAATGCCCTACCTGCTGCATAGTCAAGAATAAACTCATTCAGGAGTGGATGCAGGCATCTCATACCATGACTGCATAATTCTAACGGCTGAATGACTGCATAATTCTAACGGCTGATAGGAAGCAAAAAATGCCCATTATGCAAAAGTGGCCCTGGCCCAAATAACTAGCATCCAAGCAAGGTCCATTTTCACAGAGAACACTGCCCATGTTCAAGAGGCCAGCGGGTTTTCTTGCCTGAGCCATGGGGTCTATAGTGTTTGAGCATTTTATAAAGAGAAGTTTCCTCCTCCTGGGTTTCCTGCACATCCTAGAATGAAGGCAGTAACTGCGGTGTTTAAGTTAGAACTAAGAATGCCTTCTTTGGTTGTTTGTACATTAAAATTAGGTGCAAATGGCTCCCATGGGGGTCAAGTTAGATGCTTGACAAAGTAAGGCTAGCAGGCCAAAGGCTTTAAGCTGGGGAGAGGTAGGGCCCTCCCCTCAGTGTCCACTGTGTCTTATGTTCCCTGATCTATACCAGCCCAGTTAAAACAGAGTGGAGAGGGGAGCTTGGAGCAGACCAGACCTCACCTGTCTGTCTCCTCTCCATCTCCCCAAACGCACCATTGTGGTCCATAGCCTGGGGCTCACATGCTTTGCTGTCCTGTCCCCACCAGGTCAATCTAGTCTCTGAGCACATCTGGTGCCAGGACTTCCTGGTGAGGAGCTTTTACCTGAAGAACCTGCAAACCAATGAGACTCGCACAGTGACCCAGTTCCACTTCCTGAGTTGGTATGACCAAGGAGTCCCTTCTTCTACAAGGTCGCTCCTGGATTTTCGCAGGTAAAACAAAGAGCATGTTGGCACACTAATGCGATGGGGGATGCAGAGACAGGCCAAGAGCATGTGGACTGGGCCAGGTCTCGGGGCATAGCAAGTGCCTGTATTTAGTATGAGTTATTTTCCATCTCTAAGCGGTGTTAAATGTGAGGGGCAGGCATCATAGAACTCAGGAAGTATGGTCAAAATTTGATAAGATTCTGCAACCCACCCAAGATTTATATTTCATAAAGTTTTGGCAGTAGATTTCTAATTTGGCTACTCATCTGCCAGCCAGGCAGAAGCCAGATTCTAGAACTGACAGTCTTGCCTAAGGAGCCTACATCTAGTTAGCACATGAATGCACCTATGTGTTTAGCACAGTTCTCAAACTGACCGTCTTTTTAATGCACTTTATTTCTTGTTTGTTGTTCTAGTCAGTCAGCCATCAGAAAAAAAAAAACTGTCTCATTTCCAAGTGTCTTTGTTGAGCTGTTGAGATGAATGCTAGACTTTCTTACAGGGAGACAATGACAATGTAAAAACCAAGCAAAATGTGAGGCAGGTGTGCTGTTTGCACGGCACACTGGCACTAGAGGGTTAAAAGTGCATAGCTGTGTATCCACGTCAGTGCCGAGTTCTGTGTTCCACATGTAGCTAACTGGAAGGCCACCCGACCACTACCTCTCACACAAGCAGTGTTTCACAGAACGCTGTGTCAGCAGCTGACATGGC
The DNA here is from genome assembly GCF_000317375.1 of Microtus ochrogaster. Classification (NCBI taxonomy): domain Eukaryota; kingdom Metazoa; phylum Chordata; class Mammalia; order Rodentia; family Cricetidae; genus Microtus; species Microtus ochrogaster. The sequence continues at coordinate 51,628,898 of NC_022009.1, forward strand.
AGGCAAGTGCAGGATGGCTGAGAAGCCAGTGCTGAGGTAGTAACAGTGCCAAGACTGTCCTGCATGCCTGGGTCCATATGTTACAGATGCTTAAGCTTTCGATGATACACTTTGAAAAAGGTTTTGGGCGAGACCAAGTTTCCCTAGGTAGCCCCTATCTGTTCTGTTATGTCAGCAAGGCTGGCCTAGAACTCACAGAGATCTGCCGGCCTCTGCCTTCTAAGTGCTAGAAATAAAACTTTTTCACCTGAATCATTCTTAGGGAAAAAAATTCCATGAAAGAGTTTGAGGAAAAACAGAAATTTGGTATCAAGGCCAGTGGCTCCTGCCCAGCTGTTGCCTCCCCTATAGGTACCCAAGAACATCCTTATAGGTACCAAAGAACCTTATAGGTACCCAAGAACAAGGAAACCCAAGAACATCCTAAATCAGCCATTGTCCACAGCTCCTCTCTTTTTACCTGAATTTCCTGGCCACTAGATGCTTCCCAGTACACACAGGATCTTAAGCTACACAGAGAATCTCTTCTCATGACTGGCAAAGTGGATGCAGCTATGCAGACTGCTGTCCATTTCACTACCGTCTCCAAGCTCATCCAAGGGGTTTGCACATATATGTGTATGGGCCCATGTCTGTATTCATATATGGAATGGAACATACCCATATCCAGCCCTCAGGGGTCACAGCACATACTTGAAATCAGGATCCCCAGGTTTCCCCAACTCCAGAGTCTAAAAAGACATGATCCAAGGCATGTTATGAAGAAAACAGACTCTCAGCCCGGTGTCAAACTGTATGGAGTGAGGTAAAAGGCTTTAATTAAAGTCAGCTTAGGCAGGACATGTAGCCCAGCTGAGGACCCTCTCACACCACCCGGGATAATTGGCACAAATGATCACACTCTCGGGAATCCCTGGCTTAGAAATGGAGGGATAGGAAGCCACTTTGGGGGACCCCACCTTGTTCAGGGAAGGGGGTTCTAGTCTTGGAACAATAGCCTAGCATTCTCAGCAGGCTTGGGGAGTGTGTCAGGCATCCCCCCCCCATGTGTAATTAACTGTTTCTGAGCCCAGGGGGGACACATTTACACTCGAAAGAGAAACTGCTGGGAGATAATTAGAGTCACATGTGAGGGCTTGGCTCGACAAACCTCTCTCCTCCTGCCTCCTCTCTCTCTCTCTCTCTCTCTCTCTCTCTCTCTCTCTCTCTC
>NC_022009.1:51630207-51639565 GCF_000317375.1 Microtus ochrogaster
CCCTCTCTCCCTCTCTCTCTCCCTTCCCCCCATCCTCCCTTTCCCTACCTCCCTCCTCCCTAACCCCTCTGCACTTCTTGCTGTGTTCCATGCATCCACTAACGCTGCTCACTGTCAAACCGACAAACCCTTACTTTGCCAGCTACCTAGCGGTGGCCAGTGTCATTTTTGTGATGTTGCAGCTAGTAATATGAGCCCAGTTGCATAGTCACAAAAGTGATCATTGGAAACTGTGACTGCTGCAGGGACACGGGGGCCCCTCTCTGAGCCTCTAACGACCTGACTTTGCTTGCTGTCCGTTTGCATGGCGACTCCTCCTCACTCAGTGACCAAGGGTTGGTTTGTATTGCTAACAGTTCCTTCTCTGGGAAATCCTCCTGCCAAAGTTCATATAGTAGCCATTTCTGCTCAATGTTGGAGACCTCGCTTACTGATGACCTGTCTAAGACCAAAATGAGACAACCGTGTGTATTGCTCATCTTCACGAATAACCAGCACCCGCATCTCAGGTCCTCGGATGAACACTTTTGGCTCCATGTGTGACGTTTTGCTTTTCTATTCATGGTATTCACACTGTAATAACCCATGATTCTTTGTTAATAAAGTTATAAGCTATACTGCCACCAGTATTTACACCGTGTCTCCTATCTGGCCCTGGGGCTGCATGTACATACGGCACAGGGTTGGTCTGGTGTGGGTATGAAAATTACAGTGAAATCTCGCAAAGGCCTCCTGAGGCAACCAATCTGAAGAAAACATACCTTGAGCATCCTGTAGAGATGGGGCCATGAGAGTGGAGATCTGGGTGGCAGCCACTTAGCCTGGGTCACACTCTTACCTAGAGAGATGATGGGTATATTTTGCCAAAGTGGGTACTGAGCAGTTAACGGTGCTCAGCCTCACAGATTCCCTGTGTTGTTTCTTAATGTGCATCTTGTATGCTTGGTCCCATCAGGAAAGCAGCACAGAGTAAACCTGAAGACTGGCCATCTTATGGGCATGCAGATGCTTTCCCAACAGTAGCCAAGCACGCACTGTGACCCAGGTCATTTCTGTTAACCTAAAGAGAAAGGGCTTTGAGAGAAAAACCACCCAGTGGGCCTGGTCCTGGGTTTACAGGGCTTGTCCTGTCAGACAAGAGTATCATCACAGCCACACCTCAGCCCTGTGCACAGCTCCTACCGAGCCAACAGCTTCATGCTCTGGCTTTAGAACCCCGTGTGTCAGAGCTGGAACTTGGTGGGGAACAGGGAACTTCAGCAGGAGAGGCTACTGGGTCTGCTTTCTAACATGGTTATTCTCCAAGCCTTTTCTGGGCATCCTGGTATGTGGGTGCTGTTGCTCGGGGAGTTTGCTTCTAATTTTTCACCTCTTTCTGGGCCTCATAGTGCACCTCACATCCCTGTCCACGAAAGGCTCCCCCAAAAGGGCCAGAAGAAAGCTTACTTGAGAGCTTTGCCCTCATGGTTCTAAGCGCTCCCCCTCTTTCGAGCCTCTGTGGGTGGTCCCGAGGCTCTAAGATGCTGCAGGTTTTTACAGATTAGAGAGCAGCCACAAATCAAGTGCAGCTGAACAGAGCTTTGAACATGACCTGTCTGTAGGGGGGCGCATCTTATCCAGGCTCTGCATCTGCCCTTCAATTCTCACTTTGCTGGTTCCACTGTGGGGGAGGAGGGATTCAGACTTCTGACAGAAGTACCTAAGTCCAGTAACACTGCAGTGGAAGTTTAAAAAAGGAAAGAAAAAGCCTTCTGCTATCGGGCTGCCCGACACTAAAGTATCTACTCAGTGCATGGGCCTCTGCCCTCCGCCAGGCCTCTCTACTTGGATGCTTGCAGCCACAGCTGATTGATTTCTGCTTGCCACTAGCAGTCACAGTGCTTTGGAGGCAAAAGAAAAAGTGACATATTCCCATTTCTGGTTCAAGGGGAAACAGTTTTTTTCTATATTATCATTTTTTTTTCTCCTTAATTTGAGTCTTATTGCAGGACACATAGCACATTCTAGAACACACCCTTCACATTTCCCCCTTCCAATAACTCAGACCCTGTCATTATAAGAATATTTTGCTGGCAACTTGAATGTGCCTTGAAAAGTTGTGTAGTTGTTTCACTGAATTAAAAATAAATAGATCTTGGAGCCCATACTATGAATTGGAACCAGCCCTCTGGTTGAGATATGGTTTGGTCAACAATACCTTAAATATCTCACTGTTGGTGCTCATAACTGCTGGTCTAAACTTGTACAGTAGAGTTATTTTTTAAAAAAAACACTCTGATTTAGAAAAATAGAGCATCTTGAGCTTCTTGGAGTATATGCCATAATTTATATACTGAGTAGCTAGGACTTTCAGGATGCCGTGTTTCAATATAATAATGTTATGTTTCAGTATGATAAGCAGATTATAAGAAGTTTTGAGCACACAGCACAAAACTGGGAGCTTCTGCACAGGAGTCCTGTCACCAGAGTCTCACACAGGGACATAACAGGAGGGAAGAGAGAGGGCCTGAGGGGGTGAGGCCAGAGGTGCAGACCTGGCTCCTGGTGCCTGTGACCCCAGCCTGGAGTTGACACTTGCAAGGGGAAAAGGAGAACGCATTGTGAATGTGCAAGCTGTGTTGGAAAAGATGGGTTACCAAGCTGCCCTGAAAGAACAACACTCATTGCATTAGATATGTAAAATCTCCCTCTCTATGTCCCAATTATTTAGGCGTGTGGACCTTGGGGTGGGAATTGTTTGTGGTTGGACGATAGAAATTATTTAGGTGTGTGGACTTCAGGGTGGGATTTGTTTGTGGTTGGACTACAGAATCTTGGCATGTCGCTATAACTTTCATCTCTTTTTATTTCAGAAAAGTAAACAAGTGCTACAGAGGCCGCTCTTGTCCAATAATTGTTCATTGCAGGCAAGTATAACTTTTACCGTGGATTAAGTTTTGCTCTTTCAAAACATAACAGATACAACTACAGTGCAGGCTGAGCTTTTCTGACTGCCTGGTGAATGTGTATAGCTGTCTCTCTAAGGGAAGCCGCGGGTATAACAGTTTGGCTAGAGGAAGCTGTGGGTCTTTGCCACTACATATACTCGATAGTGCTATGGTCTGTCTCCTATTTCTAATGCCCACATACAACTGCCTTATTTTTTTCTTAAACTCTCATGGTGCCACAAAACCTTGAGGACCCATGTTCAAGCATGTGCTTATCCCAATCATAAAGTGTCTTGGGACACATTGGGAAGAGTTTGTAAAGACACTGAAAGCACTGCTCTGCTTTCAGTGGCTGAGAAATTTGAAAAACTTTAGGGATATTTCAGAAGAGTGTTTAAAGCAGCCAGCATTCTGTATTCAGTCCAGTGGTCCTGTCTCTATTGAATTCCATGTTCAACTGTCTGTTGTCACACCCCATCTTTCTAGAACTCACAATAAACATGACTCTCTACCTGGAAAGAAAAGAAGATCTGACCCTAAAGATCAAGCATCAAGTGTGTGTGTGTGTGTGTGTGTGTGTGTGTGTGTGTGTGTCCTTTGCTTTCCCTCCCTCTAACTCTGTTTCCCTTCCTCTCCCAGCCCCTCTTGAGAATGAGGAAGGGCTTGGCTGTTGGCTTTGCTGAGCCTGCTCACCAGGATAGGCAGCCTTTCACTCTTTCTCCTTCTGTTGACAGTGACGGCGCGGGCAGGAGTGGAACCTACGTCCTGATTGACATGGTTCTCAATAAGATGGCCAAAGGTGAGAGACGGGATGGTGTTGCTATAGCAACACAGGGGAGCACTATTCACAGGAGGCCTTGAAAAAAATTAGCCCATTGTTGTCCCTTTCCTGAGTCCAGTCTTGTTGAAGCTGTCTGCAGCAAGCATGAGATTTGTCAAGTTCGTCCTTAATTTTTGGTGGAATTAGCACACATAGTGGGTCTACAATAAGGGTCTGTCCCACGCAGCTTGATGCTGGTGAGGAGGGACAGAGGACAGCCTTGAACCTTCAAATCCTGCTGCAGGTCAGAATGGCCTTGGAGTGCTTTGTGTAACCTTCTATTGCTGTTAACTGTTTTTGCAAGATGTGACTCCTTCACCTAAAAAAACTGGTTCTAACACCATCAGCGTGCAGACGTGGTTTGGAGGTGTGTGTGTGTGTGTGTGTGTGTGTGTGTGTGTGTGTTTCCTCACACAAGTGAAATAAGCACTCTGCTTCTGAGCTACGCCCTTCTTTTAAGACTTCACATGGGCTGTGGGCCTGACAGTTATAGCCTGTGCCTCTAGAGGACCTTAGGCATTCCTGTGTTGTGTTTGAAGCTGTAGAACCTGCTACATTGGCCCAGATAAGATTTTCTGTATCTATAATGACCAAGCACTTGTCCTTGGTCTGTGTAGGAAAAGAAGCCAGGGATAAAACTAAAAAGAGCTCAGTTACCCCCGAGGATCTGCACCCATAGAACCAGATAGAGCTGCTGGGGAGGCCCAGCATCCGCCTGCCTGCCCCCATCTTGCACCTCCTGACTGACTCATTCCATGGATCCCGGGAAGCTCAGAGGGTGGCACTGTCCAGTCTCCCTCAGCTGTGAACAAGGTGCTCTGTCTGAATAAATGGGCAAACCACGTGACCCTGGAGTCTGGTGCCTGCCACACACCATGCTCCGCCCTTTGCCACCACAACAGACCCTGACGGTAGCGCTGGGTTCCTGCGCATTTCACAAGCGTGCTAGCATTCCTGACTCTGCTTTCCCCTGGCAAGAAGAAAGGAGAAGAGAGAAAGACAGAACAGAGAGGCAGAGAGCAGAGAGAGAGGAAGGAAGGGGGGAAGGGGGAGGAAAGGGGGAAGGAATGAGAGAGAAAGAGAATGAAGGAAGGGCAGAAGGGTAGAGGTAAAGGAAGAGGGAGAGACTGGTTGTCCTTGTGCCCCAACAGATAAAGCAGTGGTTCCCACAGAGGCCTGCAGTGCCAGCCCAGTGACCTGAACTTGTATCCAGGGACTTTTGGGCTGGAGCCAAGCACTGCAGCCACTTTAAGGTTCCAAGAGTCCTGCGATGGCTCTGGGGCGATGGCTCCATTCTCTGAGTTGCCAGCACCAGCACCAGCGGCCCAACCGCCCTGCTGAGCTACGTTTAGACAGGTTCCTGGATGAGAGACCTAGCAGGGTGCACATGTTCTGATGCGGCTTTCAGTGGTGCTGTCTGCGGGGCAGAGCACAACCCTAAAGCTTTTCTTAAAGCCTTCTTACCCATTCATGCTGCTCTGACTGATTTTAGACATCTTTTTCTCAGCGAACACGCAGTTACCGGTACTGGCAGCAATCAACGGACCTCATACTTCTTCCCTGATTGCCATCCTCCACTTGCTCTTGTGAACATAATATTTTCCTGTTGTTACACCAGATTTCCTCAGAGCGATAGATTATTTTAACTAGATTTTTTTCCCATAACTGTTTTTGCAAACAGTGTGCTATAAAAAGGCTCCTTGGCAAACATGTATTTCATGTGAAAAGATGCCAAACAGAGCGGGGTGAATGCTACAGGCACCAGCCAGAGTTGGGCCCTAGTAGAGGCCACCGGGTTGGTGTGATCTGGCATGAATCTTTAGTGACTCTTGGCCAGTCAGTCGGTTGGGCCCGGGGGGTGGGCTAACTGCCGCCCACTGGCCCAGGCCTGCCATTCGCTGGTTCCACTCTGCCGTGTAATGTCAGATTCCATTTAAAGTGTGGGCTTGGTGCTCACAATACAAGCCCAGCCATGTGGAACTGGTCAGAGCCAGCAGGCTCCCTGCTCTCTGGGATCTATCACCCTCTTTCCAGTCCTGACCTGCTCCCCTTCCCCAGGGGGCTGCAGTGTGAAATCCGCTGACCTGGGGCCTGGCTGGGGTCTCACAGATCAAAGGGCAGGCGGCCCTCACAGACTGAGGTGGGCCTTTCCCAGGCCACCACCCCAAGAGGCCGCTGGGGTTTTGTCCTGGGCGGCTGGGGTGCCTTTGTCTGGCCTGAGAAGCTGGGGGCCCATGTTGCCAACCCAGTGTTCATCAAATGATCAGAAGCGCAAAGACCTGGACATGCAGCCTTTCTTCCCAGTTCCCTTTCTTAAGAGAAATGAATTGCAGGAGCAGCAAAGAAAGCCTTTGCAAAGCTGGTTTGTGCAGCCACGCCGTCCTCAGAGTCCTCCGCCCTGTGCGCCCGCCCAGCTGCACACGGCAGCAGCTCTCATTCACAGTCTGTCAGGGATTAAGGCCCCCAGGCCTAACACAGGGGCTGGAAGAATGGAGTTGGAATAATTTAAGTTCTTTCTGTGCTGTCTGGGTTGTTAGCAAGTAGACAATGATGCACTTGGAAATCAAAGTAAATGGACCCCGCTCTGGAAAGGCCGGGCTGCGCATATGTGGTAGGGTTTGGAGATGGCATTTGTATGGTGTTACAGCGAATGTGTCTCCTGCTCTGAAGAGATGCATGACCCCTCCTCCTGAAGGCTTAGATTCTCACCTGGCCAGGCATGCATTTCCAGCCCTGCTGCTGTCCAAGCTTGTGCTTTCTAAGTTTCATCCTTAGCATTCACTTGCCAGGGCTTCTTCCTATTTCCTTACGGTGTTTGGTGGTATGGTGAGGGGCCAGAGTTTCCGGCTGAGTCTCCACAGCTGCGGGAGCCATAGAGCTATAGCGTTCAGGATGACTCAGGCAGGGCCAGCACAGAACCACCATGCGACTGCATGGTTTCAGCAACATTGCTAGCGAGAGTCTGGGAGAGGCAAGGGTCTCTTGGCCTTCAGATGAGGCTCGCATCTGGCTTGAATAGAGGCAAGCATCTAGGTCTGCCTGTGCTCTGGCCCCAGTGCATGCATAGAGCAGGACAGGTGCTTCTGGTTGGTCAGCTAAAGGCTGGGACCTGTACAGTGTGAGCCTCTGACTCTCATCTCCTGCACCTGTATGTATTAGAATAGACTCAGGCTAGTTCTCACTTCGGGCTGCTGCGCTGTGAGAGCCCACAGTCAGAGTGGGAAATACTAGGTGCGTAGCCCCAGACTCCTCACCAGCCCAATCCTCCAGCTACCACCGTTGTCCCTGCGATGCCCTCTCATAAAATGTGCAGTCTGTGACTAGTCTAGGGAAGCCTGGAGTGCTCATCCTCCTGCATCTGGCTGACTTCCTCAAGTTCACCCAGTTGTCACCTAGGTGGTCTTTACAGAACTGACCATAATCAGTTATAAAGAGGTTACAGTTACTAAGTTTGCTCCTTTGGTCCCTTTGCAGCTGTGAGCTGCTCCCTGGATGTGCAAGATCCATGGGAATCCATGATTTGGAACTTGTTTTGAGTATACATATAGGGATAGGATGGCTGGGTCAGGTGCCAGATCTGTTTCACAATGACTATCCTACATTCCTACAGTGTTGCACAGGGTTCATTTGCCCATGTGTGCTGAACACAACTGCTTTGCTGGGCTCTATTTATATATAGTGTATACACATATATACATACATACATATATATAGTGTGTGTGTGTATGTGTGCTGAGCAAATTCTCCCTCACTCCCCACTCTCCCCTGTCCCTCCCCCTCCCACTAGTCTCTACGGTTCCCCTAGACACTTCACTTTTACTTCCATGTGATGCATGTTCGATTTCATATGTGTGTAAACCAGGGAGCCACCGTGAGACAACACAAAGGCATCTTTCTGAGCCCGGCTTCATTCACTTAGGACCATCTCCAGTTACATCCCTTTTCCCGCAAACAACAAAACTTCATTCTTCATTAAGGCTCAAAAAGCACCATTGTGAATGTCGCCTTATCTTTGTCCATTCCTCTGTTGGTCGACACCTGAGTTGGTCCTGTTTTGGCCTGTGTTTCCTTCCTAACTAGTGGCATTCAGCATCTCACAGGCTTGCCTCCCACCCACATATCATCTCAGGGGACATGGTGGTTCATCCCTGTGCCCGTCCGTGAGGTGGAGCTGTTTGTGTTCTTGAAGGGGTTCTTTCTAGATTCTGAATATTGATCGGTATCAGATGTGGAACTGGCACTTATTGCTTCACTCTCAGTAGTTTGTCTGTTTTTCCCTCACTGTCTTGGTTGTATTCTTTGTTGTACAGAAGTATTCAACGTTGTGTGAGTTATCTTTTTAAATGGTCCCCCAAAAGTCTTTTCTTCTGTTGCTGTGTGTTTAACATCAGATCCAAGGCCACAGAGAGTCCTCATTTTCCTATAAGAGAAGCTAACTTCCAGCACCAGGCCTGTGCAGATGGAGGCCTGCCTTGGGAGCTAAGAGTAATCACAGCCTAAAGAAGTCCCTTAAGTCCAGTGAGCAGCACAAGCTTATACAATACAACACTGTCTCCTGTAGGCAGGGACAAAACATGTTCCCCAAGTAATAACATATGGTTCCTTGCTCGACCTGCATGTATGTAAGAGCACCCTGTGCATGCCTGATATGCATGGAGTCCAGAAGAGGGCACCCCTCCAGAGCTACACTCTTCAGTAAGTAGCCACATGTACCCACGGGAGCCCCTCCTCTCACCAGGCCCAGGTCCTGCCTCTGTGGCAGCTGCTGGGCTAGCCTCCTTGCTTCATTCTACCCTCAGGTGTCCCTCCACAGGGTGTAGTGTAGTGTCTGCCCCTCTGGGAGGCCTTCTCCGTCACTGCCTCCAACTCTGGGACCTCCCTGGCTCCTTCAGTGCCACAGAACTTTAAGATTTATTTTTATTTTTGCGTGCATGAGTATTTTACCTGCATGTATGTAAGAGCACCCTGTGCATGCCTGATATGCATGGAGTCCAGAAGAGGGCATCGCTTCCCGAAATGGGAGTTGCAGGTAGTTGGGAGTCACTATGTGTATGCTGGGAATCAAAGACAGGGCCTTTGCAAGAGCAGCAAGTGCTCATCACCACTGAGCCAGCTCTCCAGCCACACGCAGGACCTTTTTCATGTGTCCTGGGCATAAGCATAACCTCCCTTTCCATCCTTTATGGAGCTCACTGACACTCATGATCATTGGGTTATAATCACAGTGACATTCATGTTTTCAAATGTGCAAGCTTCAAGCATGGAGGTGCCATGCCAATGAGTCCAGAGGGAAGGCGTTCCCAGTGTCACTGTGTCAGTCTGACACTGAGCACGTATGACCAACACAGCCTCCCCACACAGCGTTTGCTCACTACAGTTTCCAGTTTCCAGGAGATAAGAAATGCTGAGAAGAACTGTCATAGAGCTCAGGGAAGACCTCCAGACCGTTTTTCACAGATCTGTAGGGGATCTGCAGTAGTCCATGACTACTTTATTGTAAGTTGGCAGTGGGTCTTGAGAACTTTTATGACTCTCTCAAAGGCCTCCAACTAGCCAAGGTCAGCTGCAGAGACCTGCTCTTCCTGAAAAGCGGCCAGAGCCCACCAGGGCA
>NC_022009.1:51639665-51662763 GCF_000317375.1 Microtus ochrogaster
GGGGTTGACTGCCTTGAGCTCTAATGAGCCAACTGAGAAGAAGGAGTGAGGTCAAGAGTGACTGGGAACAAATCTGTTTCACTCTCGCAGCCTGGAATCACAGGAAGGGAGGCAGACTATGTGGGGGTTCACAGAGCTAGGACTGCTGACGGTGGGCACAGGAGGGCTAGAAGGATAACAGCTGGGGTAGAGGTGGGTAAGCTGGTCAGCTGGCATAGCATCAGAGGGTTGACACAAAGGCCATGTGTCCCTGGCCAGCTCACATGTGGATGAATCTGGTTTGTACAGACAGATGGGGCAGGTTACAGGGAAGCAGGAATGATTCAAGTGCCAGCAAGAAGAAAAAGGCATAGATGGTCACAGCCTGTCTTTAAAGTGGATATGGCTTGCCCCCCAGCTCCAAAGATTTCAGACCCAAAAATCAAGAAGAAGTGATGGACAAAGTAGGAGCCCTGCCTCTTCTCTGCAATGGTCATTCAGCTGTGCACTGTGTGGGCCAGGCCCTGTGTGGGTTCCCTGCTGCCTATGTGCTCTCTCAAGGTCTCCTCTGAGCTCCTAGATGCCAGAGGTGGTGACCAGCAATTGGGGGTGACATCACTACTACCTGGAACCCATACCTTGGAAGCTGGGAGCCAGACATGTTCCAGCCAAGGAACAAAAGGGAGTTCTAGTGCATGACTGTCCATTGTGGGAACTTCTTCAGCCAATAGCCTTTAAGATACCAGCCCACTGTGGGCCTGATCTCATGTACTATAAAAGTGTGCTCAGCCCTCTTTGCTGCTGGATTCAGTTCCAGTTCCCAGCACTTGCAGAGGACTATAGATGGCTACCTTACTGTGAGTTTATCCCCGAATAAATAACCCTTTGTTCTACTCCACTCCAGGCTATTGCGGAACTCTTTGGTGTGACTACAGCTGTCCCCTCACAGCCCTTAGACAAAGAAAATGCTTATTTTCTAGTTGCGGAACTCTTTGGTGTGACTACAGCTGTCCCCTCACAGCCCTTAGACAAAGAAAATGCTTATTTACTAGGAGGGGCTAAAGGTACCATGGCCACATTGTAGTCCTGCACAGGGATCTGCTGAGCAGTAGAAAATGGTGGTGCCTCTGCCTCACACTCCATTAGCCCCACCCACATGACAACCACCTAGCAAGGTTCCCTTCCGGAGACCCAAACGCCTTCCTCCCAGCAGGTCTATTCCCTTTCAGCTGCTATTTAGTCCAAATTTGTGCTTTCTCCTCCCCATCCTATGATCCCAGTAGCCTCTGTCCTCTGAGCCCCAAGGGCCCCTGGGTGCCCATACCTCACACCAAGGTCCTCTTTCCCCACTAGGGTGCCATGTCTGCAGAGAGCAATTCTAGCCCTCCGTGTTTGGTGATATGATGTCCTTAATTCTTGGGCAGTGGCAGCTGACCTGCAGTGTTGTCAGGAAAAGGCAACCCTAGGAATTCAGAGTGGCTATGTCACTGGGGCTGCCATTAGTGTCACCTCTGTCACTTTGTGACCTTCCCTTGAATTCCCTCCACGTCACAGAATCACTTGTGAGAATCCAGAGCAGTCAGAATCTGCACAGTACAGTCAGAGACTCCAGGAGCAAAGGGAACACCGCTAGGCATTCTCCGTATTCCCCATGCCCCCTGTTCTGCAGCAGTGCAGGGTGGGAACGTCAACGCTTGCTCTCAGAGATTTAGATTTTTATTAAACTTTATTGTAAAGATCTAGAAACATCTCAGTTGCTGCAGACCAATGACTTGGAATTTTTTCAAAAGGAAAAAGTGGTGTCCATTTATTCTGTCCTAATAGTTTCGGTTTTCAAATGAATACAGAGCAAATGTGTCTCCTTAGAGCCCCAGAAAATTTGTAAAATAGAGAATATAAGTTATCTAGGTCAGAAAGAAAAATTCTTTTGGCTTGTATTTTTGGTAAGTTTTTATTTAGAATCAGTTATAAAATGTATAAAATGGGAACTGCCCATCCCAGAGGCCAAGAGAGAACAAAGTGCAGTGGAGGGTGTAGAGTGGACATGCACAGGGGCACACATGCAGAGTGCGAGGCTGCCATACACAGGGGCATGCATGCATGTGTGCATGCGGAGGTGTATATGCAATGTGGGGTCATGAGCTGACTGACAGGGGCATGCAGGGATGTAGGAGTAAATATGCAATGTGGAGGCTTGGGCGGCCATACAAGGGGCACACATACACGCAGGTAGTGTGTAGTTGGTATCAACAGGCAGCATGCCAGCCCAACTGCAGGAAAGGCAGACATTCTTAACACATCCATAGCATCCCTGGACCTCATCATTTTGAACCCAGCCCTGAGCTACTGAATGTGAAAGGAATATGCAGGGGTTCTGGTAATGTACTGCACTAGATCCATGATAGGTCTGATGCTGCGGGCTGATTCAGCTCTGCCAACTGCAATCCTAATACCGAGAGAACAGATCTAGATGGACCATATAAGGATCTCTGCTCACGTCCCAGGATGGAGATGATTTTAGCATCACAGTGTTCCTTCACTGCTTTAAAATGTATTTGGCTCTATACACACTGAGCAGGTTGTATTTAGAAATATATGTGTATTTACATATGCACATATACATGTGATTAAAAATAAGAAGTCATAAAGCTGAAAGAGAACAAAGGGGTATGTAAGAAAATTGAGAGGGAGGAAAGGGAAGGGAGAAATATTTTAGCTATATCATAATATCAAAAAATTATGAATTTACTTAATTAAGTCTGTTGCCTCAGTTTCTTCTAAGACTAGTATCAGAATTTTTAAGGATTATTTTTACTTTGTGGGTGTGATTGTTTGCCTGTGTACCACATGTTTGCAGTGCCAGATCAGTCAGAATTCCTTGTGTAAGATCCCCTAGGATCTAGAATTAAAGACAGTTGTTAGACGTCATAGCAGTCCTGGGAATCGAACTCAGGTCCTCTGGAAGAGCAGCCAGAGTTTTTAACCACTGAACCATCTCTCCAGCCCCCAGTGAAAGCATTTGACTCCTGCAGAAAGAGAGCCTTCCTGTTCTGAATGCTTGATACATGATGTCTTTCTAGTTTCAAGGGGGAAAGAAAATACTGTATCCTAGCAGTGTGTAGAGCCTTGAGGGTAAAAACATCCAAGGGAGAACTCACCCATGCTTATTGAGTTTCTCCGTGAAGCACGCTGCTGGGGCATCTAAGGAATGACTCCAGGAGCCCACCTCACTGTGGTCACTTGGAATAAGACGAACTAATGACATTAGCTGAACCATATGGCTCTAGCTTCCAATAACCAAACCCAAAGGGGAACAACGCAAATCTAATAAAGACACACCAGGGGCATTTTTGCTCAGTTTGCTTTAACTTCGAATTGATTCTTTCACTGTAAAAGATAGTTTTAATACTTTAATACTAATGTTCTTTTAATGTCCATTGTCTAGTGGGTGATATTTTTCTCTAAAGCTAAAAAAAGTCCTATGCTGTCTTAAAATGTACTTAGCTCATATGTAAACTTCTCAACCAATGGCTCCTCTGTGAATTAGGGAGTAAAATAAGAGAGCTTGGTATTCACGGAGTCTTGCCTTAGTGGCACTCCAGTGACCATTAAGGGACCAACCCATCACACGTGGCCTATGCTAGTCATGCTTCCTCTTCTACATCAGCAGGAACGATCATGGTCTTTTCCAGGGTAGAGTAGGAAGGACATCCAAGAAGGAAACCGCCTGTACATGTGGCTCAAGACAAAGGCCACCCAGAGCCCAGCCTGCTTCTACTCCTGTTAGAAATTCCTAAGGTCAACAGTGTAAATAAAACTCCATTAGTTCCAACAAGATGACTTCAGTCTATATCTGGTGTCACACAGCCACAGGCTTTTGTACAAAAATTTCCTAGGCCTTCCTGGGGACCCCATTGTGTTCCCCATCTTTCCCATCCAAGGCTAAAGATGATAGGTTCTCCCTGAGGACCCCACTGTGTCCCTGTCCATTGCTGTAGCTCAATGTCTCCTTCCATTTGGACTTTACTGCCATACATTGGAATCTTCAAGTGTTCACTGCTGCTGAACTCGAGCACCGTAGTCAAAGGTCTGCTCCCTCCCAGTGTCACCAGAAGCGTCTTGTTACTGTTTCCGTTTTGTAGGAAGAAGCTCCATTATAAACATACCAGAGTGAGAGCTTCCTAGTGGTGGGATTTTATATTGAGCAAGGCCTACATGTTGTGCAAGGGTCCAGGATGCAGACTGGACCCTTCAGCTTCCTATCCAGCAGCTAGGTATGGTTGTGGACATGCTTGTCACATGGAGTCCGACTGGTACCCAAGAAGCCATTGGCAGACTTGGCCTGCTCTGAACCCGTCCCGGCACCTGCCTATTTCTCAAAGATTCTGAACATGTCCACATACTTCAAATAACTAGCTACTCTTAATTCTGGCGTTCAAGAAGACATCAGCCATCCACATCTGGGAGGCCCCTACATCCCTACATCCTAACCAGACTCTGGAAGATGTTCCTCAAGCATCAGGCAGTGTTGAAGGTCTCTATCCTGCTTCATCATGTGACATCCCTTCAGGACCAGGGCTGCTAGAAAGGGTTGCTTCATTCTGCTTGTTTAAAAGTTCAGTTTCAGGGGAGCCATTTTTAACCCCATGTCCCAGGTGAATCCCTTCATTACAGCACAGAAGGATCAAGAAGTGGGTGCTTCACGCTGAACCTGAGCCTCCCAACTTCAAGGCTCCTGGGCCAAAAGCTGAGGTGTCACCCTGCGAGCTAAGCCATCACGCTTCATCTGGAGCCAGGGAGAGTACAACTGGCCAGATTGAGTTCTTTGTAAGGTTCCATTGTAATGTGGCAGCAGAATCTGCTGTGCCTTGTGAGTTACACAGGAGGACTGGCCCGCAGCCCCATGCTCACCCCCATCACAGACAAACAGGAGAACAAGGGACAAGGTCAGTGACCTTGAATTGGAGCCCATGTAACAATGTCTGTGATTCCACGGTCTTCCTTTGTTTCAGAAAGGTACCTCAAAGGCCATATTTTTAGTAGTCTTGACCATCCTGATGAGATTGTGTTCACTAGAGCTGGAGATCTTCCTGTGACAGCCTAGGTCATGGCCTGCCGTCTAACAGGAACACCACCGACAGCTCAGGTGCCAGGACAGCTGCAGATGCAGTGTGGAAGAGTCTCACTTCTAACTTGGTGGCTGAGGCGCATGGGCAAGCTGATAACTGCGACAGGAGATGCTACGTGTTTTCCCAGTTATGACTCTCCAAAGTCCCCAGCCTCCTGTACTCAGCAGGGTCCAGGTTCCATCATGTAGCCAATCACTCTGACCTTGGACAGGCTGCTGGCTCTCCCTGCCTTGTCCCTGAGGAAGGAGAGAGTTCTTGACCCACTTTGCCATGATCTGCTAACAATGTGATCGCCTATTGCTGATCTGTGTGGAGCCTACCAGTGGTTCCTACTGTGAGTAGGTGGACCTAGTGGGAGGCTGTACCTGCTCCGACTCCCACAGCATTCTGGGTTACTCATCCCAGTGGACACTTCCTTCCCCATGCTCACCTGCAACAAGCTCTCAGACAGCTAGGTATGGTTGTAGCTCAGCAGCGGTCCTCCATGCCCATGACCCCTTTATACCTGAGGAATTTTTACACCATCCCAGGCATGCAGACATATCAGGAAGGTATACAAACCAAACATTTCCCGGAAGTGAATCATAAAGAAATATATTTTAAAACAATTCTTTGGTAACTGTGTAGTTTTATCATTTGTTAAAGACTAAAGCAGATTTGCATGCTAGTGTTTATTTTTACATAAATTACTTTTGGCTGAATATTTGATACTGCAGGGCATGGAGCTTCTTCAGTGTTTCCAGAGTTGGTCAATATTTTGATTTTAAAATTGTCAAGATCAAAAACATGGCTTCTCATAAATACTCAGTAGAAAAGAACAGAAGTATGTTTAGAATCACATCAGGAATTGTTGAAAATACTATCCTAATTCCAAGCCAAAATTCCTTTGACAATTTTATTTGAAAGTCAAGTCAGCAACTCAAACAGAATCTTTTTAAAAAAATTTGAACATTCTAGCATAATGTAATCCAAAGATATACTGATTTCCTCCATGCTGAGGGAATATTTTTAAAATCTTTGCTCTCCTTAATTAACCCACTATTAAGTAAGAGCAGACAACTTCGCATATGGAGTGAAAACATTGTAGTTCATGACACATAGCTGTCTCCAGTAAGAGCTGAGGCATTTCGGGTGGGGTTCTCTGTTAGTTTTCTTCCAACATCCATGAGCACCAGGCACGCACAAGGTGCACACATACACGCAGGCAAAGCACTCATATACATAAGAGAATAAGCTCAGTAATAGAGGACAGCAAAATAGAAATAGAAGAGTATGCATTAAATCAATAAGGCTGAGAGTCACACCTCAAAGTCTGCCTCAGGGCACCCATCATCACCTAGATGGGTGCGGCTTACAAAAGGTGCAGTTCTCTGGGAGACTGCCTGGCATGAATGCAGCACGGGCACCTTCTTTTCTTTTCTTTAGATCTAGGGCCCTCATTTTTAGGAGGCAAGGAATTGTAGATTTAAAAGCCAGTATAAGCCATGAAAGATCAGTCTAACCTTTCATATTTTAAAGAGAAAGTAATCCTAGGCAATCAAGATTAAAGTGTGTGTGCTCTTTCCTATGATTTAGTGTATCCTTTAAGGTCTCACACACACTCACACACACACACACAAGCTCTGGCTGCTGGTGAGTATCTATGCAGGCATCTTATAACAATTTTTCAGTCCAGCATTCTTGAATTAATGCTAATGAAAGCTGCCCTGGCCTTATTTTTCTATATGAACACTGGAATTGCAGCTGCCTGCCAAGCTGCTGAAGGATGAGTGTAATAATTTTCAATTGGCCTCTTTGCCCAAAGGGAGCCCGATAGCAGGAGATTGGCAGATGCAGTGTGGATTATCTTGTGCACTGAGCTCAGCCCAATTTGTGATTTGTTGCAGGTGCTAAAGAGATTGATATCGCAGCGACCCTGGAGCACTTGAGGGACCAGAGACCAGGCATGGTCCAGACAAAGGTACTGTCAATCAATCCTCGGGGACTTTAAATGTATTAAAGGTACCTCTCCACACGATTTTCCTGAGAGCAGAGACGGGGGTGAAGCTGAACCTACTAAGCCATACACAATGACTCTAGTCCAGGTGGGCATCATCCCAGCCAGCCCCCAGTAGGCGAAGGAACAGGGGCTGTTCCCAGGAGGTTCATCGCTATTCCTGGAGCTGCACAAATGCTTTCAACATCTAAGGTTCAGTTATACCCAACTAGTTGAAACCCAGTGTATTACTCTCTGCCAGGTTTAGCAGAGGGGGAAGAACATTGCATGACACGTCAGAAGGTGTATGGACTGGGGGTAGAACTCAGGGCCTCACATGCTGGACAGGCATGACTAGATGGGTACCACTGAACCGTACCTCCAGTCAAGAGCTACATCTTTATAAAAGGACAATCCCCAGACAGTATCTAGAGAAGCACCTGCAAACACTCTGCCCGCCTTCATCCCCAGCATCTTGAACCACCATCGTGCAGTGACCACCGGGAATGAGGGCACCAGACCAACTAGGTCTGAAAAGTAACTCAGATTTATCACAGCATGGCTGGAAACAAAAGCTTTGTTTCCAAGCTCACAGAACTAGCTGTGAGGCCGTGCAACCTCCCCGTTCTCTAGACGTTCTAAAAATGTCTGCCTCCCATGACAAAACCCTCACCGACTATCCCAAAGTCGAATGTATATCGCAGGACACGGATCTTCAATGTCGGTGTGTTCCTGGCCCCAGAGGACACGGACATCCACAGACATGGAAAATTGCCCTTATGAAATTACTGCTGCATCTTAACAGTCTCTCAAGTTATAAAAACTCTTACTAATGGGAGGTAGAGGGTGGAGAGATGGCTCAGGTGTTTAAAGCACTGGCTGTTCTTTCCAGAGGACCCAGGTTCAATTCCCAGCACCCACATGACAGCTCACACTGTCTGTAGCTCCAGGGGATCTGACACCCTCACATGCAAACAAAATGCCAATGTACATTAAAAAAATAGGTAATTAAAACTCTTACTTGAGCAGGAGGAACAAGGCTCCAGGGCCCAGTGCTCTGCTACCAGGGTTTTCTTGGGCTCCATCCTTAGCACTAGAGGGCAAGTTCTTTCTGCCTATGGGTACCCCTATGAGGTCAGGCTGAGCAGCACACTCTGGACCAGACTTCAGTCCTTGACTGAGCCTGACAACATTGGATTGAATAGGTTTTAACTGGTTTTATTTCTTAAAATCCCTCCCTGAGCTGTCTGGCTGGGTCTCATTGCCAAGGCTAACTGAAGCACTGAGGTGAAATCAACCTGATGCTCTTATAAGGTCACAGAGGTATTGCAAGCAGGAGAGCAAGGTCGCTTACAGTCCCTGAGATTCCCAGTGGAAGCTGCAACTGTCAGGTCCTTCCTCCTGGATGTGGACTGTGCGCTAGGCAGGATCTCTGCTTCCTGGCCTTATTTTCCCCCATGAGGCGGGATATTATTGTGAATGAACTTTTTAAAGTACATCTTGTCTATTCCTGGGTTTTATCTAAAAGTTTGAGCTTAGTTTAAACTTGTAAACACAGTGGGGCTGGAGAGACAGCTCAGTGGTTAAGAACACTTTCTGCTCATACAGAGGACCTAGATTTGATTCCCAAAACCCACATCAGGCCTCTCATCACAGCCTCGAACTCCAGCTCAGGGAGATCCAGCTCCCTCTTCTGGCTTTTGTGGACACCTGCATATATGTTTACATATATACTCACACAGACATACACATATACACATAATTAATTGGATCTTTTTAAAAACAATTAGAGAAATAATGCATAGAGCATCTACACACACACACACACACACACACACACACACACTCAGCTCCTGCCAATACCTTGTATAACCACAATGTAGTAATTAAAACCAGGGCTTACCATAGATCACTAGACTGAGCAGCCCACAGCTGTGCCTACCTTTAACCTCTTATAGAAACAGTCATTCCAGAATGGCCAGGCATGGAACCTCCCATCCCCCCATCTCCCTTGGTCTATGTTGGATCCGTAAACTTATATTTTGGCCAAGCTCCTTAAATGTCCTTTGGTGATCCATATAGCTCAATGTGTCAGGCAGGACCACCAGGAGAGGTAGATTTCCTCCCCAGGGAACGGAGCCCTAGTGTGTCTGGGGTCTCCCGGCTGCTGAGTGAGCATTTCCCCTCCATAATTGCTCAGGGTCCTGTGGGAGACACCTCAGTGCCCTGGGGCCATGTGTATGTCTGTCACTGTCTGGAGATGTGAGGCTACGGGGAGGGCTGTGTCACAGGAGGGCGGCTATTAGTGACAAGTGACCCACTGGCTTTGTGCCCTTGGAAAGGAGGGCCACCCAGCTGTGAGAGGTCAGGTCATGTTGGGCACCACCCTGCAGCAGGCAGCTCAGACAGGGTACTGTAGTGGTTGGAAAGCCAGGGACATCTTGACCCAGGAATACAAAGTGAATCTTGCCACTGGAGCTGCATTCTGCTTTGGGGAGCTCACCAGAAATACAAGCCAATCTCTTCTGTCTGTGTCACTGCGAACCTTCCAGACAGCTCAGGGTGCCCAAAATGTCGTCTGTTTTTATGAGGGATCCGCACTAATCCCAAGGGAAAGCATATGCCGGAAGTAGAAGTGGCCCATGCATCGCAAGAAGAAAGCCGTTCAGCTCTTAGACATCAGTATCTTATTGCCAAAGTCAGCTTGAGGAAGTCCAAGTCAGTCCCCTGTACCAGCCCAAGCTTCAGAGCTTTGGGGGCAATGGCAATTATTATACTGATTACTGTATTATTAATAATTATACTGGTCATTGCTATGTGTGTGACCTCACTTCCGCCCAGTGTTTACAGTATGTAACTCTAAAGCCCACATGCTGCACCCCTGCAGCCACCTCACAGGGTGACACAAGGCTCATGACCAAGTCTACCCATGTAGCCTGCTCTCAGATGAAGGGTGACAGGATTTGTCCCCTCCCTCAGGCTGCAGTTCAGAGATGAAAACCTACCCCCAGGTGCATGGCTACACAAACCTTTCCCCAGATTTCCTTTATGAGATTGAGCTTCGCTCTGAACTGTGGTTTCCCAAAAACCCAGAAAACTTACTGGGGTCAAACAGTACCATACTGTCTAACACTCCTCACACAAGCTGAATTCAGCCCATGGGCATTCAGTTCCCGTGAAGGTACTTGATCAGGCCCATCATTTGGATCTGAGGAAAGGTAAGGACATTGATTGGCACTGGCCATGAGCCTGGAAGGACCGGAGACTCCTGACAGCACATTCTCTCTGTAAAGGAAATAACAGCTTTTCTCCGTAGAATGTAGGCCACTCACACATACAAAAAGCAGCTAACAGATGCCTGCCGGAGCAGCGTGGACAGAGAAGAGACACAAGACATGCAAAGGCTTGGCCACCTCTGGGTATTTGGCTGGGATGAAGAACTCCAATAAGGTGCCCACCATGACTGCCAATTTGCACCTAGGGCAGCTACTCCTAATTCTGCCAGGTACCAAAGGAGCCAACCTTGAAGAAGGGAGGCAAGGTGACAGGAAGAGCCATGTATGTACACTGCATCGGGGCAGGGCTCAGGCTAGTCCCTACCTCAGCTGTGTTTGATATGAAAGCAGCCTCCCCTCCCCAGGGCCCAGGCAAGTTGCCATAGTAACTAAAGGCTTTAACCCTTTCCTTCCCATGGGTTTGGTTGAATTTGGTTTTTGTCCTTAGCGTAGGTTAATTGTGTTAAAAACATGCTTCCTTGGGGTGACCCTGTACACTAAAATACTCTCCTCGTGTTTACCTAGCTCTTCCACAGCCTTAATCTTAATCATCTCCTTTTTAGTTTCACGTCCTGCTTTTCCTTTCTTCCACTACGAACTTCCTCCTATGAGACTGGCTCATTTCTTTTAGTAAGTGGTCTCGTGATTTCCCTATGTAGCCCAGGCTGTCCTCGAATTCATGATCCTCCTGCCACTGTCTCCCGAGTGCTAGGATTGCAGGCAGGTGCCACCACACCCCTAGCCTGTGATATTTTCTCCTTTACTTATCAGTTCTAGAGAAACAGTGACGAGCCTATCCTACAACCCAGAACAAGCACGCTGCGCCCATCAAGATGGGCACACGTGGGGATATGTGTGGAAGTGTTCAAGTAAGGAGTACAAAGTGAACGCCCTACTTTGCACGTGCGTGAGGATGAGGTTTGCATGCTGATACATGCAGATGCCTGAGTGAATGTGTGTGTGCATGAGTGAGTGTGAGGTTGAGTCTGGTGGGGTGTGGGGAAGACATGCATGGGGAGAGTGTGAGTGAGTGCGGTGTTAATGTATCTAAACGTGTGTGTGAGTGTGTGCGTGTGTGTGAATACATGGTGCTCAGTGCCCATGCGCCCTCAGGATCCCATCCTTGCATTCTGACATCTTGACTGCTGTCCCACAAGGTCACCCTTCCGACACCCTGTCTGCCTTCTCAGCAGGGATACGAGATGTAGATCCCAAGTCCTAGAAAGGGGCCCTAGCCTTGGATGTGCTCCGCCTTTCCAGACAGGCTAAGTTTGGACCAAGAGGTGATGATTCTGTCAAGTGGATGTGGATCACAGTCTGAAGTGACCCGACCCACTCTCTCACATCCTACGCTACAGAAGTTTGTCAGTTCTGTCTCCCTCTCCCTATGTCTGTCTGTCTGTCTGCCTACCCTTTTCTTTCTCTCTCCCTCTTTCCCTCTCTCCCTCCCTTCTCAGAATCTCTATTCTTCCTTCTCCATCTCTCTGTCTCTCCTTATCATTCTGTCTGTCTTTCATGCTATGATTCTATATCTCTGTCTAACTCAGTCCCCACCCTATCTATTCCTACACACAATGGCCATCCCCACCTCTCCTGGTTCTGTCCTCAAAGCTAGGAGCTAGTCTATCATTGTGAAGAGGGGCAGCAGTGGCACAGAAAGACACTGGGTCTTAGGTCCTCTTTAAGCACCTCCTGTCAGGTGTGAAGACCACAGGGTAGTGGGTACTGGCATCACACTTCACTGAAGCTCTTATTAGAATGAGGGATGGCAGTTGTCATAGCAACCACCTAAGCCGACGGAGTCAAATGTAAGCACAGGTATAACTGAATAGCTGTCCCCCTGCCCTCCGCTCTCCAGACCACAGCAGCCCAGGAAACACATGATACCCAAGGGCGTGGCTGCTCCATGAGTGTGCTCTTTCCCTCCTGAGCAGCTCAGCTGGACCACACGAGTACCCTTCCATGTTCCAGGCTGGCTGGAAAGAGGCAGTTTCCCTACCCAGCAATGACATGAGGCAACACCTGCTCCAACTTGAGCTTCTCTGGGTGTGGAGCAGAACTGGAAGAGAGCATAGGATCTGCTTTCTATAAACAGAATATTGCTTGCTTTAAAAACTACTCCTTTGATCAGAACAACTCAGTGTTCTTTCTGATGTCCCGCTGCCACATGCCCAGCTAACACCAGGAAACAGTCGGTCCTTCCTGCTCTGGCAGGTCCAGTCATCTGTCACGTGTTCTATTCCCTAGCTGCAGCTTCCACTGATTTTTAACATGTTTTGCTGAACATAGATTCCTATTGCAAATGTACTTCCCCTCTGGACCCCAGCCCCTGGAGTCAGGTGGTGCACTCCAATTGTGGGCACAGTTGAGGATGGTGGACACATGCCAGTGAGTGCAGTGTTTGGGAGACAAGAATCAAGGCTGGCCTGAAAGAGAGCCAGTTACAGGGCAGCAGGGCTGCAGAGTGAAACCCTGTGTCAAAATAAAGTTCCCACAGGCCACTAGAGGTCCGAATGTGTAATATTGTGGTGAGAGAGGGGCGGGGCCAGAGGCACACTGGTGCTGGGACTGCAACAAGTTTGCAAGTGTGTTACCTAGGGAACAGCATGCACAGATTATGCTGTCTGTGACTTCACAGTGTGATCAGCCAATGTCTGATGCCACCACAGCCTTGAACCACAGGGTCTGCAAGTCCTTTGTAGAGGCTGAGAAAGAAGAAGATGGCCAGTCACCTACCATCTGACTTTGAAAGGAGACAGGCTGGCTCTCTGCTCTCCCTCAGCCATTGCCCTTAGCAGAGCATAGTCCTCACCATGATGTTCCCATGGGTGCTTGTCAGCTGGATAGCAGCCCTGTCCCTTTCCGTTGTGAGTGGGTATGGCCTTGGAAGACAGCAAAGCTAAGTTAGCAGTAGCCTGTTTATTTCAAAAGCAGTCATTGCACCTCCTTCAGCATCACTTTGTGGATGCAGTGACAGCCATGGCCAGCTGGCATCTGCATCCACTCCCCACTCCACCTACTGAGGCACTTGGATGTGGTGACACATTGCAAAGACAAGGAGTGCCTTACCTGGTGACTCCTGTGCCCACCATGACTAAGGAAGTGCCTCCCAGCAATGGCATCAAGACTTTGGAGCCCCCAAACCCAAGGGACACCACCTAGGTCAGCAACTGAAGAGCCCTCCTTCTGACAAGTCTGCTTCCTGAACAGTTTCTCCCAAGCTCCCCCTGGGATGGGAAGAGGGCTTCTTCCACTTACCATCATTTCTCACTCGTCTCTTCCTTAGGAGCAGTTTGAGTTTGCACTGACCGCCGTGGCTGAGGAGGTGAATGCTATCCTGAAAGCCCTTCCCCAGTAGGGCACTGCAGCGGGCGGGACCCTTCCACAAGTGCTACCAGGACCACAGCCGGATGTCATTCCTGCATCTTCTGTGTAGTAACAGGGTCCGTCAGTCAGTGCAGGTGGCTAGTCATGTGTGTTTGTGTTTAACCTAATAGCAGATGTATGGAAACACCTAGTTAAGAAGGAAGGACAGACCCAGCTTCTAAGTGCCACAGTCTTGACAAAGGTTCCTTTCCCCTAAAGCACACTTTTACATTTTCACATCAATGACACAGTAGTTAGAAATCTGCCGTGGCCTCAGTGGGAGCGTGCTTACATCTGTAAGTTGCTGGAGAGGGGTTGGATGGGCCAGGACAGTCAGCAAGACACCTATTGGGAACCAGTAGGTGTAGAAATGCATTAGACAGCTGCCTGTAAGACAGTCTCACCATCAGGAAAAATCTCTGGGAAGAGATCAGTGTCCTGCATCCCTGGGACATATGACAAGAGTATCATCATGTCGTTCTACCCAGTCCTCCTGATGGGCCCCCAGCACAGTCACTGACCATGCCCGCCCCATGTGTATCCCAAGGGCAGACCCCTTACCCCTCCTGGAGTGTGGGCACTCTATTGACTCCAAAAGTGGAGACCCAGGTGTTAGCTTTACCCTTGTACCTTTGCAAAGCTATAGAAGAGCCCAGCCCTGAAATGCATTTTTAATATTAAGATTCTGGTTTCTGCATTACAAGAACAGGTGCCCATAGGATGCTTTCCTTGAAGTTACAAAAACAGAAATGAGTATGGTATTTAACAAGCTCTGAGGGTCTCCAGGAGTAAGTGCTCCCCATCTGCATCACCCAGGAAGTACCCCAATGTTGCTGGCATCAGAAGAAGTCTTAGATGCTCCTACTCCTAGAAAGAAGACTAGGAAGCCCCTTTGGCTCTGCTTCCTCACCCTCCCAGGTGACAATGAAATGCATGCTCACTGGATGATCCAGATTGCTGAAACATTTGGACATTGCACTTCCCACCTCCCCACACAGAGGAAAGAAGCCACTTCGGGAAGTGCAAGGCGCTAGAACCCAGAGAGGTACAAGACTGGTATAAGCCCCAGTTTGTGGGGTTGAGTATGAAAACACCTGTCTCCCATGTCCCCATTGCTTCTTCCCCTTAGCCTTGACATTTCAAATTGCAGTGTGGCAAGGAAGCAGGCTGCTGAGCGGGAAGCAAGGCCACAGTGTTGTCGTGTCTCTAGTTGTGCTGTATACCTGCCTAACATCTCCGACATTTCTCTTCCGAGTCATTTTCCCATCTGTAATTTAAATAATAATTAATAGAAATGAATTTATCTGAATATAGTAAACATATACCTGATTGTAACTTCTTATGTTTAAAAAAAATCC
The DNA here is from genome assembly GCF_000317375.1 of Microtus ochrogaster. Lineage (NCBI taxonomy): Eukaryota > Metazoa > Chordata > Mammalia > Rodentia > Cricetidae > Microtus > Microtus ochrogaster. The sequence continues at coordinate 51,654,748 of NC_022009.1, forward strand.
TCAGCGTGATATACAGATATATTTAATTGTGTCATATTAAAACTTCTGATTTCATATTTGATGGTCTTTTTTGAGGGGGTAACAAGAGCAATTTTGACCCACAGGTTCCTTTTATTTCCTGAAGATATAAATCCAAGTGTGATCTCTCTAGGGAGGCCAAGGGACACCTGACTTATCTTCTGCACTAGACGCACACCCACGGTTCTGTGTTACTGAGACTTCACTCCTTAACAGTTACTGCAAAACTGTGTTGATATCCACAGCCAGGGGTCTGGGTCACCGCCTAGGCCATGTTGTTGTCTGAGGACCATGCTGTGACCATATTGATCTGGGTGGACAGTGCTGCCACTTGAGGCCACAAAGACATACCATCTCTGATAGCTGATGTTCTATCTAAGGAATATCTTCCAAGCAAATTCAGAATTGGGGAGGCAGCCATGGCACTGAGAGCTGCCACCACCCTTTTGTACCCTGCTAGTGTTGCACAGCCTGCCGAAAAATGAGGATGTGGATAGTAGCCTGCTGGTGCTTCAGAGTTCCCAGTTTCTAAGGACATAATAGTGGCTTCAGAGTACTGTGCTCAATCCTGGGGCTATCAGCTTTATTTCGTTGATGGACTCTGCTTCCAGACACTAAGGATGGAGCAAGCATTCCTTGTGAGTGCACTTCACTCCATCAGGCAAGTCTCCTGCACCAGTGCCTGGTTTGCCAGCATTTGGTCCTGGTTCTCCATGACTTCCTCCTGTAACTGTCTCTCTTCTTAGGGTTGGGCCAGGTTGACTTCATGCTCCCTGACTTGTGAATATTCTCTGTTCTTAGAGCTCTGCAATGTTAGTTTTAAACAATAGATTCTCTCTGAACTAAAGGGAGAGAAAATCCCTTCTCTCTGCTACTGGCCCTTCTTTCTAGAGATTGTTGTCTCACTAAGAGCACAGACCTGAGATTTGCAGGACTTCCACACTTGCCCTTAGAGTGGCACTACCAACCCCTTCCCACCATGGCCATTGATGACCTAGATGAGGTTTCTGCTTCCCTCCCCTGCCAAGGAGCTCCGAGGGGGAGCTGGTGCCACCGTTGCCATGTATTGCCAGTTTTTCCTGTGAGGTCCTCATGCTCTTTCACTCTTTGGAATAGGGTCATTCTTTCTTATCATGGATCCTCTTCTTCACCAAGTCACATAGAGACAGCTTATTTCTTAATTCACCATTTTATTTTAGATTTATTTTTATCTATGTCATGACTATTTTAGCCTAAAATAAGGAAAACAATGAATTTCAAATGAGTCCATCCAGGCAAAGTCAGATCATCCCTGAACAAAGCCCACAACATAAGAAATCTAGTGTTCACTTCTTAAACTTCCATTGCAGCTGCTTGCAGCCTGCTCTGGTCAACATGTCTCTTTTGGACCCTCCACTCCGATCATGCATCATTACCTCCCAGCAGTTCAACTTTTATGGTATCATAAACTGTGTCTTAGCTACATTTCTATTGAGACAAACACCAATGTTGGGATCATCTTTTGTACACTGTATGAAGATATGTCTCTTTCCTTTCTCACCTGCCTGATTGATTTAATAAAGAACTGAATGGCCAAAGTTAGGCAGGAGAGGATAGGTGGGACTTCTAAGCAAAGAACTCTGGGAAAGAATCTGTGGTACGGGAGATTCACCAGACAGACATGGAGGACATTGAATGGACAGTGTGGAGGAGAGGTAACAAGCCACGTGGCAGAATGTAGATCAATTTAAGTTTTAAGTGCTGGTTAAGAACAAGCCCAAGCTAAGGCCATACTTTCAAAATTAATAAGAAGTCTGTGTCACTCAGGAGCTGGAGGTCTAAAGAAAGACCTGCTATACACCATGGCCAATGCAATTTATAAGAGAAAGGGTTCAATCGGGCTTATGGTTTCAAAAGATTAGAGACCAACATATAGGGGCAGAACTTTAATGATTCTTGCTGGTCATCTGCAATAAAGCTTTTTTTTTCCTTCAAAACTTAGTGCTGTGAGTGCTAGCGTCAATGCAGCAAACCCCTGCTTAACATGTTGAGCATTCGTTGTGTGCATTGATATAATTTTATCAGTGAATTTAGCTTAATGTCTAATAATAGCTGTGTCTAACAACCAGCCAACAAAATCCCTGAAAGTGCAGCAATCTGCACAATGATGTGACCCAGATTAGCCCTCCCTCCTCCGGACCTGTGTTGGTTAGTTTTTCTTGATCAACTCAACACAAGCTAGTAGGGAACCTCAATTGAAAAACTGTTTTCAGGATGAGTTCCAGGACAGGCTCCAAAACTATGCAGAGAAAAAGCACTTTCACCAGACTGGCCTGTAGTCAAGTCTGTGAAACATTTCCCTGATAATGATTAAAATGGGAGGGCCCATCCCATGAGGGCCCAGAGATGTATAAGAAGGAGAGCTGAATGTGAGCAGCAAACCTGGGTGCAGGCCAGCAAAGTGTTCCTCCACCATCTCGGCTTCACTTCCTTTAAAGCCCTTGCCCTGATTTCCCTCAATGATGAATTTCAGGGTAGCTGGTGTAAGTCAAATAATCTTTTCTTCCACAAGTTGCTTTGGGTCAGTGTTTCCATCACAATAGAAAGCAAATTAACCCAAATCCTACAGCCAGGAGAATGGGTCCACCTTCTCCTCCCAGGGCAGTGAAGTCACGTTGGAAGCTGGTAAGTAGTCAGCACTTCAAGACTGCAGGGCTAAATCCTGACTGCAGTGAAGCTTTCTTTAAAAAACTATTAACATTCTTGGGGAAATGGTTGTGTACACTTCTACCAAAGCTAAAGTCTGAAGTGGTGTTGGGATGGATTGGAGTGGATTTCCTTGAAGATATATCCCGTTCACACATGAGCATGCACGCATGCACACACATACCCTAAAGATGTGACTAAGGTTCAGTAAACTCTAAACCTGTCCCTCAGGGTCACACTTAACTCTGCTGCCACTGCTCCACCTACACCAGAAGCTGCAAGCTGACCTAGACAAGTTTACTTTCAGTCTTGCAACCTGCCAGGTAGAAGCTTTCCCACCCTCTGGCTGCCCAATGTCACTCCAGGCCTGGGCAGCAGCTGCAACCCCACTGGCAGCAAAGCAGTCTCTCCCTGTGTTTGCCCTGTGACATCAGGACTCTGGGGCACGGTGCCCAAGATACAAGAATATGGGGTGTCTTTGAGGACAGAAACTTTCTTCGTGAGCTAGGGTCTCAGGAACCACCAAGCCACTCTGAACAGTTCTTGCCTCTCAAATTCAAAGACTTCACAGACAATGGAGGGAGAGTCGTAGACAGAGGCTTGTTATAGTCATAGGTGGGGGCTCAAGAGAGGAGGAAAGAGGTGCCCACTGAGGAGACAGCGAAGACAGAAAACAGAACTCTGCTCTGGCCTCCACCAAGAACAGTTTGAACTGCTGCTCTCCCAGGCTCCCTGCTCTAATCAGCCGGTTTCTGTCTCCTATTCTGTCACTGCCACAGCCCTTGCGGCTGAGCAAAGCATCTTCCTGGAGACTGTGAGTTCACAGCACAGCGCTCTTCCTCACCCTCCTCATGTCTGCAGGTCAAGACCCACCACTAGGATATGGGTTAGGGAGTTCCCTCCTGAAACCCGAGGCATAAGCTGACACTAAATGTTCTGTACAAACAGCACAAAGGGATTGGGGCGCTGTGCTAGGAGGCTTTGCTTTTGTCTCACAAATTGAATGATTTAAAATTTCTTATTATTCCTTTCCTTGAGAGTGTAATATAATTACATCATTTCCTTCTCCCTTTCTTTCCACCCTCCAAGTCCTTCCATAACCCCCTCCTTGTTCTCCTTCACATTTTAAAAACTGGCTTGTGCTCCCCTCCTCCTCCCCCTCTGGCTTCTCCTGCTTTAGCATTTAAACACATGCAGAAGCCACCCGGATACTCCCCATGGGAACTGAAAGTAATATTATAGGTAATCTGTGTTTTGTGCTTTATTAATCAAGTAGAACGCTAATAAAAATACCTCTTCATAATTAGTGGAGTAGGCACTAATTCAAAGATGTTTATTGGAATAGAAAATTAGAATTTGATTACACCTTTGCTCCTGAACAATGACTGGCTCTCACTTACCTTGCTGTTTGTTTAGAGGTTGGTCTTAGCTGTTTATGTTGCTCCATTTATTAAACAAACCAGATGGTTTGTGTCATTTGTTTTTAGTTGAATGTGTTGATAAAAATGCTACAGAGGTTTCTCTGGACATGTGGCAATTTCCTTGCATTCTGGCCTCTGCTCTCTTCCTGGGAGGATCCTGTCACAGCTGGGCCATGGACACGCACCTTTCCAGTCCACACAGGAGCGTGTCCCCTGGAGTGAAGGCACAGGCTGAGATGGAGACCTTCTGCATCCTTCTCCAGTCTCAGCTGGGCTGCAGCCCGGGTGCAGCGTCAGCCACTCTTGATGCTGTCATTGCTGGTGGCAGCTGGTGGCTTAGGACGTGCAGGCTGACAGCTAGTCTCTAAAGATTTACTGTTCCCAGGATGCAGCCGTCACAGGCACTGGGATATGGAAGGAGGTAGGATCCTCAGAAGATAGGCAGCCATTGCTTCTGAGGAAAGGCTGGGCCTCAGGAGAGCCCAGCGGATGGGAACCATTTCTGGGTCTCCGATCCAAGGAAACAATGCAGGAGCAAGCTGTCTGTCATCTCCATCCACCCCATAAATGCTCACAGCCCTGCTGTGCTACCTCCCTGGTTCTTCCGTTTCATCTTAAGCAGAAGTCTTTAAACTCTATAGTCTCTCCCCGTTCTCTCCACCACCACACCACCATCTGACTCCCACTTCCTCCCTCCAATAAGATGTCAAGGCCTTTCCTGTCTCCTTATATTGATGGAAGCCATTTACACCGCAAAGTTAGGTTTGCTGTTGGGGTTTGCAGATATGGTGATCCATGCCTGTTATCCCAGCACTTGAGATGTAGCGGTCTGATTAGGAATTCAAAGCCAACCTGAACATGAAACCCTGACTCAAACAACCAAAAATGTTTTGGTTTAGAATGTTTGAAAGCCTGCCCACCACTTGTGTTTGGTCCCAGGATTGGTGTTTCCCCAGGACTGAGGGTTCCCCAGGATTGGGGGTTCCTCAATAAAGCTGGATGCCCATCACAAAGGTCAGAAGTCACAGGTTCCTGCATTGGCCTTAAAACAAAAACGCACCGTGGCTAGGATGCTAGTCACCGGCAATGGCAGTACCTCTGGCTCAAAATGGCCACCCAGCCCATGATGGGTATAGATGGAGCATTGGTCCTTCCCACTGTCTTCCTGTGGGCCACTTGACGGAGCTGTCCAGTGCTGAGCTTCCTGTGACTTGGTGAGGAGGCTCCAAGACTCCTCCCAGGTCATTCTTGGTTGCCGGCACCATCGGTCTGAGTGCAAGTCCTGTATACTGCCACAACCTGGCCCCAGAAGCATGAAACCTTCACCCCAACTAGTCCATTTCTCCTGTGAGTAGCTGTGGAGAGCAGTGGGAAATCCGGTGGAAGGGAAAGGAGAATGCCTGACTGTGGCCAGCTTAGAACTCTTCTAGCACTTTCTGGGGTGCCTCCAGAGGCCTCAAGAAAGGCAGGGCATGGAGCAGAACCTGGCTCCAGCCTCTCTGTACCCCGGGGACTTGCCATGACTTCCCACCACCACAGTAATCACATCCTCTGCTCTGAGCCTCCAGCCCACAGCATCCCAACAACCTGCAGTGGGTGGGAGGGGTGCGGGGAGGGGCGTTCCACCTTCTCCAGTCCTTCTCTCCCTCCTCACAGTGCTCAGCTCTCATACCACGGTGGTTTTGCCACAGGCTTGCAACCCACACAGCCGTCTGCAGCAGCTTGAGTCCTCTTGAGCCCTCACGCAGATGGAGCGGGGATTCTTGACTTCACCTCAGAAAAGCAATTCAGGGTCAGCCAGCATGAAGCAGAGCTAGAGTTCCTGCGAAAGAGACGGCGTGGGATCAACAGCGTGAAAGACTCCAGGGGAAAAATAAGACACCCGGATGAGCAGGGGTGGTCTCCGTAAGAGAGGCACTGTGTTGTCTTTACAGCAGCCGTACATACGAGTTGGTGACTCTACAACTCAAGGGTTAATAAAGGGTTGTTTTGTTTTAACGAGGTTAAACATGTGCTTCTGGAGATCTCTTGAATAGTATCACACTCTGTAAGGTCACAAAAGTTGACAGGGGTGGAGGGGAGGCTAAGAAGTGTCTTTTGTTATGAGGCAACTTGTGAGATACCTAGAAAATTATGGGTTTAACCTCAGAGGGTTGATGTGGGAGTGTCATATATAAATCTGTCGATTTCATTGGTTAAGCAATAAAGAAATTGCTTGGCCCTCATAGGTTAAAACATGGGTGGGAGGAGTAAACAGAACAGAATGCTGGGAGGAAGAGGAAGTGAGCTTGGACTCGACAGCTCTCCTCTCGGGGGCAGACGCCTCAGAGACGCCATGCTCCCTGCTCCCGGGCAGACACACGTGATGAAGCTCCAACCCAGGATGGACATAGGCTAGAATCTTCCCGGTAAGACCGGTGCTACACAGATGATTAGAAATGGGCTAAATTAATATGTGAGAATTAGCCTAGAAGAGGCTAGATAGAAATGGGCCAAGCAGTGTTTAAATGAATACAGTTTGTGTGTTGTTATTTCAGGGCATAAGCTAGCCAGGCGGCAGGGGTGCCAGGGACGCAGCCCCACCACTCTTATTACAACAGAGGGTGAAAGGCCATATCCACTTAAAAGTCATTGTTTGTTGCTGCTTTACCTAAAAGAATGTTGTCTCTTTGTAGACACCTCCAGAACCAACAGTTAACTGCTGGAATCCTTGACCCTCAGCTAACAGGAGACTTCAACCAGAACTCCTTCTCTGGGCCCTCCCTTTTATGCCATCTGGCAATTGGTGGAACATGGGGTGCCAGGGATCAGGAGGGCCACACCAATTGGGAGGTGCTTCAGAAAAGGGCATACCTAGGATTCTGGGGATAACAATGACTCCTGGGATGTACAATCTCTGCTCCTCGCCCAGCTTCTCAGCAGACTGTCTTGAAACTCCAGAGTGCCACGTAGCCTTTGCGGCCACTCACCAACTGCCTGCTGCACGCACACACTACCCACCTGAACCAGTACAGCAGCAACTTTGTGGAGAGCAATGTGGCCTCTAAGGAAGCAATCCCCACAGGCCCCCTGAAAACCCAGATCCCTGAAGTCCCATGTCTCTTCAGAGGTCTCTGACCTGTACTTTCCAGCTGACCTACCACTGTCTCTTCTCATTCTCCTAGCACCTGGAAGGCCCACTCTTTCCTGGGAAGGAGAGCTGTAGGCAGAGAGGCAGATCTACCTGCCCTAAATCCCAAAACCACAGAGCCAATGAGAATCGTGAATGCTTATCCATGGGTCCATTATGGCCAGTGGAGTAAGCAGATGTGCAATATTCAAATGATATTGTACAAAGAAGGAATGAAGACCCTGTTTGGTGAGGAAGATGACATGTGTCAGATATAGTGCGAGGAATGAGGCAGCAGGTGGCTGTGTGAGAAAGAGGGTGCACACATGGACTCTAGTGACAGGCCACATCCACACACAGTGTGATAAAGGGGGTGCACACATGGACTCTAGTGGCAGGCCACATCCACACACAGTGTGAGATCAAGTCTGCCCGTGAACTAGCCTTCCCAATTATTCCCGGTCTTTTACCTGCTGTGCACCACTGCATATTTCCATTGAAAATGAAAAGGAGAGACTGAAATATCCAAGAAAGGAGTGGATACAATGGAGAGGGTCTGTGGGGAGCATAAAGTCAGTGCGTCCTCTTCGGTCTAACTACAGCCGTTCTGGGCAACTCACTCTGGGAAAGGGATCCCGAGTCACTGGGGGCTCCATGCAATTCTTTGGAGAATTGTGGGTTTGAAACCCAATTGATGCCTTCAGACTCCAGGTGGTATCACGCATGTCTCTAAAGGAAAGTGGAGGTACATGCACAAACACACACATACACACACACACACAC